>NC_092209.1:29118242-29301751 GCF_043381705.1 Parasteatoda tepidariorum | reverse complement strand
TATATATATATTTAAAACCCGAATAACTTCAACAATCCTGAAGCATTAAACAACTTTAAATGATATCTCTTGGATATCAATATAATTAGCCACTCTCAAACATTCATACTGACTAAATCACAAAAGCCAAAGTAGATTTATAGAATAAAGTCTCCAAGCAGAATAAATCCTATCCGAGATTTGACTGATTGAAACGCGATTAGCTTTAAGGAATTTCAGGAGATCCTTATTTAAAAGGGGGGGGGGGAGAAAATTATTTAAAGTAAGGCGAAGAGGTGGTAAACTCAAGATTAGAAATCCCCCTTCACCGAGGCTATCGGTGCCAATAAATCAGCTCTCAAAGAGTTGGGAATTACAAACAGTACCAACGATCCGACATTTCCTTAATGATGATCCCCAGACTCGCCCTCTCCTCCCCAGACGATAACAACTCCGCCACTGCGCACGGTTTATCTAAAAGCGTTCAATTCTCTGTATGCAACTCTTCCCTGTCTACAATTCGATTTTCAGCACTTTTAATTGATGTTGAGGTGGCTACCGGCTCTCCCTTGACCACCATTTATCATGCTCTTATCGTTCAGACATCCGATTATCGATTAAATAATCGTATCGAGGAGAACCGAAGCTATTGTTTTAATAGGAAAAGAGTTTTCCGGAACTTCGGAAAGATTTTTGAAACATTCCAAACGATTTAGGACGATGAGGTCAAATACTTTTTTTTTTTTCTTTCTAAAAAGAAATGGCTCATCTTATCGCTACAAGGTCATGTAATGGCACTTAATCAGAACAAAAAATGGTAAAAATTACTTAGGCTATCAATATTAATGTTTTATTGGTGTCCAAATAGCACTTTACGAACGTAATCGTAGTTTCTTACGGCAGTAAATGCTGAAAATTCTTCCTGACGATTTTTTTTTATGTATACAATGGTAGATTTTTTTTTCGTTTGGAAAATGGTATCTGGACGTCATTTTTCTTTCTTTTTTCCAACGTTCAAACGATTTTTTTTCTTGTGGCGCGAAAGGGAAATGTTGATTTATCTTTTGGTCAGAATATTATTTTTTTTTAATGGGACTACATTACTTTAACTGTAACTTTAATGTTTTTCATTACGATTGTGGCGTTTCAGTTCTTCTTTTGTTATGTTCTATTTCTTAATGCCTTCTCTCCAAATAATTGATGATTGTCCGAGATAGCCAAGCTATTATTTTTTTTTCGTTCTGTCAAACAGTGAATCCATTAACAGGAGCAGGACAAGTTCTTAATTAGTTTCCGATATAGATTTGTTAGACTTAGAACCATAAACTTAGAAATAAAACGATAATCTCTATTTCAAAAAAAGAAACGGAAAGACTATAATAGTTAATAAAGGAATGTCAAAGTTTTGAATATTTTATGTCAGAATATCGAATATAACTAAGCTTATAGGGTAGTGTTTCCCAAACTTATGACTTTAGTGTACCCTTTCTAAATTTTCGAAACGCTTTGCACCACTAACAAAAAAAAATGAATGTATCTTTTACTTATATATATGTATTTTTATAAAATAAAATTGCACAAAATTTAAAAATCATTACTGGCTGTTGACAATAATAATCTGTTAACTCTGCAAAAAATAGCCAATAGGAAAATGCGTAATTTTCGTTTGTTGCAAGATATTTCACATAAGAACGCGTACCCCTCTAGCCTGTCCCCGTATCCCTGGGGGTACGCGTACCACACTTTTGGAAACACTGTTAGGGTGTTAGATGGGTACTGGTGCAAAAATCTATCTAAAGTTTCGAATTTTTTTTCTCCGGTTAGTCATACGACAAGAAAACAATGGTATAGCTTTGCTACTTCAAATGCATTATAAATTGATTGATAAATTTTATAAAAATACATAAGAGTGGCAGTACTTATGCGTATTATGCGCCTCTTGAGTAAAATCCAAATCAGATACAATGACAGCTTAATACCTTAACCATTGAACCATTACATTGTGCAGTTTTATTAGCTAATATTTATTTTAAAAAAAAGTTACATTTAACTCAAATGGGAAAACTAATGAGATATCTAGTTTAGAGTTATTTAGTTTAGATTTATCTAGCTAGTAGCTATATGTGATCAAGATTGCCTCAAACAGCGCCTTTGTCTTTCAGACAAGTTGGCACCTATCATTCTGAAATTATTAATATTATCATTCTTGATTCTTAAACTATTATCATTACTATCATTTATTCCCTGAGCCGCGGTAGCTCAGAAGATAGAGTGCTCGTTTCCCAATGAAATGGCACAAGTTTGAATCCAGCGATGGCAGGTGGATATGAATCTTGCTCTTGACTAACGCAGACCACAGAACAGATTCAAAATATACCAGATAACAGATAGTAAACAGATTATGGGCTAGTTTCCCTTCCTTGCGGAATAACCGTGGCAGAATTATGTTAGTTTTTTTTCCTTGTAAGGCAAATGTTTTTCCCAATGCTTGAACTATCAGTTCTCGTGTCTTGTGTGTTGGGTATAATATTTCAAGGCTATGGAATTCATCATTGAGAGTCGTAAAACCAAAAACAGGTCAACTGTTCAACGCTGGTTATAAAACATAAAATATAATTATTGCGATAATGCTTATTTAGGCCGGGATAGCTTGGTCGGTATGGGCCCATGTCCAAGAGTTCGTGGGTTCGATCCCCGCTGGCCAAAGACTCCCCGGGTCGTAAATGATGACTGATGCACGCTAAATCTGTCGAGTTGCAAAGTCCTTCATGTTTCCACAACAAATCAATACCTCTAGGAGTACTGATCCAGGAATTCCCTTGTCTTCTGGATTGGTTCAAAATTACAGGGCTACGGAATTGAACGCTAGTAGTCGTAAACCCAAAAATTGGGTCCGCTGTTCAACGACGGATATAAAGTATAATGATTTTAACTATTATTATTATTATTACTTTCACAATATCTATTGTTATTTTTTTATTACAAATACAATAGTTGTTTTATTACTTTTATTATTTTTTTATTTTTAATTACGATTTATTTTGCAACTATTATTTTCAATATTTATTTTATTAGTTATTTTATGACTAACACTATGATTGTTTTATAACTACCATTATAAAAATCTTTTTTGGCTTAAAAATTATGAAGACGGAAATGAAAGTCAGCTTGTTTTAAGCTCTCAAAAATAGGATCTTTGATGTAATTAAACAAGAAATATATAACGAAATATATAAACGATATATATATAATGATATATAAAATGAAGTTTTATATTTCAATAAAGTTCTTTTTATCACATAATATCTCACCGCTTCAGTTTCTTGGGATTATTTATTTAATATTATTATTATTATCTATGCAATTGCCGCTGCTACGATTATTATTAGTACAATTACTTCAAGAATTATTATTAATAAGTGATAGTAATAATAATAAGAAAACAAAGCAATCTTATAGAAATTACCCCTTCGTGAGGTTTAATTTCTTGCAACTTAACTGAACACTGTTAGGACACACGTACGATTGATTTTAGTAATAGTCTGTGTTCGACTAGGGAATAGAGAGAGGACTTATACACCCCATTTCGATACTATTAATTAAATTGAGCCTTGCATATCTATTACTGACGCTTAATAGATCGGCTTACTCTAAACAGATAACTCCCGTGTCTAACTGAAATTACACGGGGGGAGGATATCTCACTCATTTCTGAAACACTCATCTTATATCACATCCATTTTTTTGATAAGTATTCAGTGCAAGAAAATTGCATTTTTCTCTTCTTCTTACTATTAATTCCGGTGAAACATACAACTATAATTCATGATTTTATAATAAGGTATTAATTGTAATTATTAATGAATTATTAATAGTTATTAATACTTACTCGGGGGAAGATATCTCACTCACAATGATTTCTGAAACACTCATTTTATATCGTATCCTTTTTTGATAAGTATTCAGTGCAAGAAAATTACTTTTTTTCTTCTTACTATTAATTCCGTGAAACATACAACTATAATTCATGGTTTCATAATAAGGTATTAATTGTAATTATTAATGAATTATTAATAGTTATTAATACTTACTCGGGGGAGGATATCTCACTCATTTCTGAAACACTCATCTTATATCACATCCATTTTTGATAAGTATTCAGTGCAAGAAAATTACTTATTGTCTTCTTACTATTAATTCCGTGAAACATACAACTATAATTCATGGTTTCATAATAAGGTATTAATTGTAATTATTAATGAATTATTAATAGTTATTAATACTTACTCGGGGGAGGATATCTCACTCATTTCTGAAACACTCATCTTATATCACATCCATTTTTTTGATAAGTATTCAGTGCAAGAAAATTGCATTTTTCTTTTCTTCTTACTATTAATTCCGGTGAAACATACAACTATAATTCATGGTTTTATAATAAGGTATTAATTGTAATTATTAATGAATTATTAATAGTTATTAATACTTACTCGGGGGAAGATATCTCACTCACAATGATTTCTGAAACACTCATCTTATATCGCATCCTTTTTTGATAAGTATTCAGTGCAAGAAAATCACTTTTTTTTTTCTTCTTACTATTAATTTCGTGAAACATACAGCTATAACTCATGGTTTCATAATAAGGTATTAATTGCAATTGTTAATGACTTATTAATAGTTATTAATACTTACTCGGGGGAAGATATCTCACTCACAATGATTTCTGAAACACTCATCTTATATCGCATCCTTTTTTGATAAGTATTCAGTGCAAGAAAATCACTTTTTTTTTTCTTCTTACTATTAATTTCGTGAAACATACAGCTATAACTCATGGTTTCATAATAAGGTATTAATTGCAATTGTTAATGACTTATTAATAGTTATTAATACTTACTCGGGGGAAGATATCTCACTCACAATGATTTCTGAAACACTCATCTTATATCGCACCCTTTTTTGATAAGTATTCAGTGCAAGAAAATTGAATTTTTTTTTTTCTTTCTTACTATTAATTCTGGGAAACATGCAACTATAATTCATGGTTTTATAATGAAGTATTAATTGTAATTATTAATGAAAATTATTAATCGTTATTAATGTATTATTAATAGTTATTAATATTTACCCGAGGGAAGATATCTCACTCACAATGATTTATGAAACACTCATCTTATATTGCATCCTTTTTTTGATACGTATTCAGTGCAAGAAAATTGAATTATTTTTTTTTCCTTCTTCTTACTATTAATTCTGGGAAACATACAATTATAATTCATGGTTTTATAATAAATTATTAATAGTAATTATTAATGAATTATTAATCGTTATTAATAGTTATGAATATTTACTCTGGGGAAGATATCTCACTCACAATGATTTCTGACACACTCATCTTATATCACATCCTTATTTTGATATGTATTCGGTGCAAGAAAACTAATTTTTTTCATTATTTATTCCGCGAAATATACAACCATATTTCACGGAGTCATTATGAGTTATGAATAGTAATCTGTGTAAAGAGATCTAAAGTGTAAAAAAGTCAAAACTTTTTTTTTTGCTTCCCTTCAACTTTGAGACATCGAGAGTATATTGTACAATGCATAGAAAAATTACTCCTGGCGTATTTTCCTTCGTCTCCAAAAGATCAGGCATCCTAAACGTTGTTAAAAATGTCTCAATTTTATAATTTTTTTGGTAACAACATACAAACTCAAAAACAGAAAAATCTCATTTTTGAAGAAAATTTCATTTATTGAAGACATTTTTCAGCTTTTAATTTTTTTTATTCCTAGAATTAGTGCTTCACCACCCATATGATTAATTCCATAGGGAAAAATCGTCAATCATCTAAAAATGTATAGATACCATTCCTTTTTGGGAGAGCTAGATCGCTGAATTGAGACAAACCTTTTCTAAATTTAGATGTCTTTGTCTCATAAACCGGGGCTCGATCAATTACAGAAAACCCGCAAGATTGAAAATCAGCATGCGTAACCGATTTAATGCCGGAGTTGTAAGGTATAGACGTGGGCCAAAAGTGTTCTTGAGTATCGCTGATTGGATAATATTCCTTCGAGAATGGAACTTCAGCTCGTTCTATTTTCTGATCAAATTTGCTTTTTGGCTTTGGTTTTAGAAGTTTATTATCAGCAGTTTTTTGCTCCAACAACAAACTTTGGGTCTTCTTCATTTCTTCGTAAGTCTCGCTGACTGGTAGCACTGTAGATTTTTCGTATCCGTATGAAAGCACATTATGGGAAATGTTCTCCAGATTTGGCGACCATTTTGGAACCATGTATTCGACTCCAAGAATGTCAGTTGGCATTTGAACACGATGCTTGTCACACAGCCAATAATCATCCGGCCCATTACTTTCTTCATAACTCAAGGAGGGGTTTTCATAATTTTGGCTGTGTTTTGGTTCATGAAATTCCGACGATTGGCCTGTTTTATCTGTCATAGGATGATCGACTCGTAGGCAAACTTTCGGTGAATGGCTTGTTGAAGATGCTTCGGCGTTATTTTTTAATAACCCAGTGTTAGTTACTCCTCTTGTACTTGGGTGAAATCTTACCTTTTTTGGCCCGTAATCACTTTTTGATATCGATTTAGGAGTAAGTGAGCTTCCTCTTATATCGACTAAATGTCTACTTTTTTGAAGTGGACATTCATCGGCAACGGTCATCCTTAGAGATTCTTGGAAACAACTGCCATCTGGAGAATGTTGGAAGTATTCTCCAAATTTATTTGTCTTTTGATTCGATTTTACATGTCTACACACACATTCTTGGTTATGATTACAAATAGGAATCCTCTTATAGCATGTCGTAGAATCATCTATTGGCATAACGCGCCGAAATGTTTCTTTAGTCTGAAACAAAGAATTGTTGAAGTTTTCGTAGTTAAACGTTTTCTTAGAATGGTCTCCCATAACATTCTGTTGATCGTCCGGCTTCCCCGAGGACTGACGCGAAGAGTCAGCCATCGTCTTTTGCAGAAGAGCTTCAGGGCAAAAGTCCTCCTTTGTGACAGAACTTGGTGTACTCTCATAATTTATACGATTCGCCGCTTGAAAGATTCTATTATATGTATGATTAAAATAGCTACCTTCCAATAATTTGCTTTTTGGAATGGGGCGTATTGACTCTAATTGCCGAATCATTAATTTTTATTTCCGTAAAACTGCAAAAATCGTAGGTTTAAATTTTTCTGAAGAAAATGCAGAGTAGAATTAAAAATTTAAGAAACTGAAGTAATCACTACTGAGTTCCTAATAAGAAGCCATCAAGTGTTTAAATATCTATACACCACTAATCAAAATACGTTGTTGTGATTTATCTATGAAAAGGAGAAAAAAGTAAGAAAATTTCTATCAAAGGTAAATGATTACATGAAAGCTATGAAAACAGAGTTTTTATTTTAGTGATAACAAAGTCAATGATATTACATTGTTATAATAATTATGAAAATTTCAGAAAGTAGCATTTGTTTTAAAAATGATTGTTACAGTAACAATTACAATAGAAGAAACTAAAAAACTAACGTATGCAATATTAAATTTATTTTAAGTTAACTTATTTATATGGCACCACTTTTAAAGCTGCGTAAAGTTTGCTATACAGAGGAAATATGAAGGACCCTTTGAGGAAAAATTTAGTATGATGCAGTACATGCCACCTAGGGTTAAGTTATCCTGATTTCCGGATCATAAAAACTTTTCTTTCGCTTCTAATAATTATCTTTTATCTCATTTTCTTTTCCATTTATTCTCAACGTAGTTTACAGAGCCTGTGTTCAGAATCTACTCTCAATCCAGTGATATTACCTAATAAGTGGTATACCTGTGTTGACATATGCAGTTCAGTCACATTAATGTGATAAACGCAAAGCCACCGCCGACTTTTAACGCCAACTTGAAATAACCAATAATAGAAGGCAGGTAGCAGCACTGACAGTTGAATGCAAAGATTTTAAGAAGAATTGGACAACATTGCATGCATTGACGTAATGTAGAAACTGAGTGATTTATCGTTAGTCTAAAAGGCATGATCATTAGCTTCTGCGCTAAAGGTGGAAACAAACGACTAATAATGAAAACTGTTCGCGTGCTGCCAAGGTGAAAGTGTCTTGTGTGTTTAATATGAATATGGTGAAGTGTTTAATATGATACAACACGGCCCATAAATGATTGTCGCTGATCAGGATGTGCAATCGCTGACCAACTAACAGCCTAGATGAACCAGGAAGTCCCAACAATATCTCCTCAACTACGATTCGGCAAATATTACTGCAAATGAACAACAGCAAAAGACGCCTTTTTAAGACCCATAAATTCACTGTTGTTGTTCAAGACTAATGGCCGTCCAGTACCGTAATTGGATGTCTACTAAACGGGACGTAGTCTACAGTCTCAACTGGATGTCCACTGTGGATCGTGCAGTTTCGGCGAGCTGTTCGCAATTAAACGATCCACTAGTGAGTTGATCACCCACCTAGTTGTGTCCAATGATTAAACCTCGACTAGACATCCCCAAACGTCAACTTGTTGCTTCTCAGATGAATCTCGTTTATTCGGAAGATGGACGTTGGTTTATACGATGTGAAATGTCTGAAAGCAAACAATTGAAGGAAAGCTCTAAGCTGGAGGAGAATGCGGCTATGGTCTGGATGAATGTTTCCGTGGCATTCTTCAAGTAAAGTCATCATTGTGGAAGGCACAACGATATTAGAAGTAAGCATCTGTCCTAAATCCAGCCCAACATGCGAAATGTGTTTATTCAGAACAATGGCATCAACCAAAAGTTCAATGCGAGGTGTTAAACAGTTCGCAATGTATATGCGTCTTTTAATGAGCATCAGGATTTAACCGTGCTTCTATTGATAAAGTTAACCGTTATATAAAGTTAACTGTTATTACACAGTGGTAACTGATAAAGTTAACCGTTATAACTCAGTCGTTAAATACACTGAACTGATCCAATCTCGGTTGCGGTTTGAAGTTTAAATCGATGACTACCAGTAAGAAAAGTAAAGGTCGCTAGCCTTACCACATTCTAACAATGCCGTTGGTCACGAAATTGTGGCCCACAATAGGCTGTTGCAGAAACATTTTAGATAAATAAACTAATGTTAACCGCAATTTTTGTAATAAAATTCTTTTTTTTCTCTTTGATTTTTGCCCCCAAAAAATTTATAAATAGATTTTTTTTTTAATTTTACATATTAATAATACTCCGCAAATAATAGAATGTCTAAAAAAAGGTTAAAATGAAATGTCTAATGAGGTGGGGGTGACTGTTGTGTTCTTGAGATAGAATGACGGCCACTTAAGGTAGATTAAAAATACCCATTTGGCTGTTGGCCATATTCGAGACGAAGAACTTAATTCTTAATTATTCATCAGGATAATTGCTCAGAGAATAAATGAGAGATCACCTCCAAACAGAAGATTGTTTCCACTGAGGAATTGAAAAGTCTACTTTTCTAAATGGTTTTAATGACAATTCTCCTCGGCATTTAAATTATTGCTTACAAATGTTGTGGCACTCTGAAGTTTCTCATTTTTCAAGTGACCAATAAATGAACGTTGTAGCTAAGGTCACAGTTAAAAAGGTGTAATAAGAAAAGATCACGTATTTAAAATAGTTCTTGAAAATAACTCTCCTTGATAATTTAATTTTCCTTAGCACTTTTTAGTTCCGATTTTAACATATAACCTTGTGATGCAGAATATTATTAAATATATTTTTCATACTTTTTTCATTATTTTGCATAGATCAACGGTTCAAATAAGTGAAAAATATTATATTCAGTATTTTAATTGTTTATAGTTATGGAATACTACTACAAGAAACACCGGTGTCTTTTTTTGTGTTAAGGTACAATTTTCGAACCATAAGTTTTCAAATTTGGCTCTTGTTTGCAGCTATTTAGATCAAAGAAAAGCGGTTACTTATTATTGAAACTTCTTTAATTTTCAAAATTAATAATTGATGCGTTTTTGAATATAAATATAAAAAAATTCAAGCTACTTTTTTCATATTTTATATTTCAGTTCAAGCATAATTCTGACAATCTAATAGATTTTTTTAACTAACTAAACTGTTTCTTAGAACTAAAAAATACTAAAATACATATTTGCTTATAATTAGAGCTTCAGAAAAAAGGACATACGATATAAAAGGGACACCGGTGTCACATTCACGTCAAAGGGTTAAAGCATAGGATAAATATTTATGATACTCCTGTGCTTAGTGGAAAGGCGTGAGGTTACTGATCCAAAAGTTTGGGGTTCGATCCTTAAAGTTTTTGCTGCTTTTCAGTTTCCAGATTAACAGACGAAAAAAATAGGGTAAGCAATAAGGTTTTCTGTTCTCCGCGAGAAAGCGTACGCAGTTTGTTAGAGAGCCAGGCTACGGGTTCAAAGGTTCAGAATTTGGCACTGGAAATGATCTGTCGTTGCATATGTAAAACCAAGCGACACATCTTATTACCAAACATTAAATTAATTTCAAAAATTAGCGCCAAATAACCAAAAACGTGCTATGGTAAATAATTATAATAAAGGAATAAACAATAACAATGATACAAAGAACTACCTCACTGGTTTATTATTACGTTTTTATGGACTCGTTTTCGTGTTTGTAAAGGAGGGAGAACGTTGCAATCGAAATTTCGAGAATTTTCCTACAAGCTAGAGTACTTAAATTCTCCTTTTGAATGTGTTTCTAGGAAGATTTTTGTCTAAATTACGAAAATATAGTTTGGTAAAGAAAATTATGAAATTTAAAGTGCATTAGTATAAAGGAGGGAAAATCATTTTGCAAATATGTTACGTAGTGCCTATTCATCCTATTACAAATTCATTTAAAATTTTTAAATCCATTCCATTTTCTTAAAAAAATCAAACTATTATTACAGGAAAATATAATTCTTTTGAATACTAATAATAATAATAATTTTTAACTCCAATAATAATAATTGAATTTTGAATTCTAATTGAAAATAGAATTCATTTTTATGAGGTCCTGTTATGTGTATTTAAGACAATTTTTATCAAAGTAACGAAAATACAGTTTGGTAAAGAAAACAATAAAGTTTGAAATGCAATGCTAAAAAAGGGAGAAAAATCGTTTGACAAAAATGTTACGTTGAGCCAATGACGTGGCCAAATCTTAATTGGTTGATGAGAAAATCTCGCGGGAGAGTGGGCAATGAAAATGTCGTCTGAAGAAACGCAATTCATTTTTACCCTTTAATCGTTCGAAGGGAGCAGAAAAGTTACGAGCGCTGTGGAAAGGGGGAGGGACATTAGTATGAGAATGACCAACCCTCCCACTACGTTCGCAAAACACATCTCTCAGCAAAATAAAACGGTGAAAAATCAATTAGAAAGTCTAAAACGAGGTTTTTAACTGACCCATTTGTGGGTTCCAAAATTTGTTACCATTTTATTTTTTAAAGTGATTTTTCCCGCTACCTAATAACTATTCCTGCGCAAGCGATAATTTTGAAGTTGTCAGAAAAATGGCATCTCCAGAAAAATTAATGTGCAAACGAGACTTCAAGAAGATAGAGAAATGCCACCGTGGCCATCTGCCAACGCATGTGCGGCTTCTGAATATTTTAAAGCAATTAGTAGTTCTAGCGCAACCACAATCTAACATTCATTAACTGAATGTTTATTCACTTTAAAAAAGTAACTTTGCGTTCCCAGCAAAAAGTTTCTGCTTAATTATTTTCTGAAATATGCAACAAGTGGGCTATAACTGTGGTGACATATTAATGTTGTGAAGAAGTTAAAGGTATTTCGAAAATTTTACAACTTTAAACTCGAATTTTATTTTAAAATATACGCGAGAAAGTTTGAAAAGATTAAAACTAAAAAGAGGCATAAGTTAGCATTTTTGGCTCGACTTTTCGACGACTTTCGCGAATTTGTTATTCCGAAATTTTTAATCTATTCTAAATTATCATTTAAAGAACTAACGAAAGTCCTACATGACCTTTTGGTGGATATGTGTAAAAGAGCTTTTAACGACCAAAGATAAAAAAATACAGATTAAAACTGATAAAAAAAATCCAATTACAGTGGTGTACAATGAGAAAAAATGAAAGAACAATAAAACATTTAGACATACTTTATTTTAATCTTTAAGAGACATATTAAAAATACCAAGATCTTAAGCTATTTCGTTAAAAATGTTACGTTGTAAAATCTGTATTAAGAATTTTTTTAAAATTATTATGTTAACAAAATGAGATTTCAAATACCTCATTTCGTATATTGTGACTTTTTACTGAAAATTGAATTGTATTTTAAATATTAGAGTAATCAATTATATTATCAAGAAATTTATAGGAAAATTATTAGAATCGTATTATTTAGAAATTTATAGGATAATAGTCAATCATATTATTTAGAAAATTATAGGATAGAAGTCAATTATACTATTTAGAAATTTAAAAGAAAATAAATAGATTCATATTATTTAGAAATTCATAGGAAAATGATTAAAATCATACTATTTATAAATTTGTAGGATAATAATCAATCATAGTATTTAGAAATTTATAGGATAATAGTCAATTATATTATTTAGAAATTTAAAGGAAAATAATTCCAATCATATTATTTAGAAATTCATAGGAAAATTATTAGAATCATATTATTTAGAAATTTGTAGGAAAATGATTAGAATCATACTATTTAGAAATTTATAGGATAATAACCAATCATATTATTTAAAAATTCATAGGAAATGATTAGAATCATGATGTTTAGAAATTTATGGGATGATAATTAATCACATCATTAAGTAATTTATAGGAAAATAAGTAAAATCATATTATTTAGAAATTTATAGAATAATAATCAATCATGTTATTTAAAAATTTATGCGACAAATATTTACGACATTCCAATAATGGAACATCAAAAATATTTTACAATGTAGCAGCAGACACATCGTGAGAATAATGGTTATTTATTTTTTTTAATCGAGAAATCGCAAAAAATTCTAATGAACTCTTTCGGTATGATGCTTTTTATTTCTATGACTGGTATTCCAGACAATACTACAATATTCCAAGGTAAAATGAATAAAAGTAAAATAACACAGGTTTCAAGGTTCGTTCATTGATAAATTGCGTCGTTTTACGTTTTAGAAAATCGAGTCTTACGATAATTTTTGGAAAGTGAATTATATGTGAGATCAGAAAAATCAAGATTGGATTGAAGAGTAACACCAAGATCTTTAACAATATCCAAACGATTTGAAATAATAATGTCAATTTTATATGAGAATATTGGAGATTTGAACTTATATATATAAGCAATTATAGAACAATATTAATTCATTGTAATTAATAGAATTAATATTAATTTTTCAATATTGGGATTTAAATTGTTAATATTACACCAATTATCTTAAATTATCTAGGCCTGGTTGCAAATTAACTGCATCCAAAATCGTAATTTAATCTAAGCTTTAATTATATCGGGAATTGGTGCGTAACTTATTCTTTTTATACCCAGGCCAGCGAAGTCTATCAACACCAATTTTTAACGGTGTTTTTATTTTCCGCCAAATGGCGAGTCTTTCAAGATTTTTGTCGACTCTGTAGCCAAATGCATTTTAAGCCTTTCCTCCCAAAACACTCAAATACTATGACTTCTTACATTCACTGAAGTCCACGGAATTTAAAGACCTGGTTAAATAAATAAATGTATAGATATAAATAAATAAATAAAAAATAAGAAATAAATAAATAAATAAAAATAAAGAATAAAATAAATAAGTAAAAATGAAATAAATAAATAAGAATGAGAAGTAAAATAAATAAATAAAAATAAATAAATAAGAATAAAAAATAAAATAAATTAATTAATATATAAAAAAATTAGTTAAAAATATATAAGAAACTTATTTTCCATAACTGTAATGTAAACTTTTCTTGTAACGTTACTGCATTAAACTTAGTAAACATACTTGTAGTTTACAAAGTTTTGTGCTGTAACGTTACTAGAGAGAATCTATAGTACACTGAGATTACATAAACTTTTCTAGTAATGTTATTGCAATTAACTTAGTCAACATGCTGTGTCATTGCTTTAAACTTAGTAAAAATATTATGTTTTCTAAGTTTATTACTAGAACAGTTATGTTACTAGAAAGAATCTTTAGGGAACTAGGATTACATAAAATTTTCTGGCAATATTACTAGCAATGTTAAGATTTCTGTTGACTCTGTAGCCATTTGGAAATTTCATTCCAAAAACACTCAAATATTATGACTTCTTTCATTCGGAAGAATTCGAAAGTGCACGGAATTTAAAGACCAGGTAAAATAAATAAGCGCATACTTATGAACTAAACTTAAAAGATAAAAATGATGATTGAAAAAAAAAATTTATTTAACTAAGCATTGATTTAATTATCCAAAACTTGGAAAGCCCAACAATTATGAACTAAACTTAGGAGGTAAAAATAACGATTAAAAAAGATTTAAATTCTACTAAACATTGTTTTAATTAACAAAAACTAGAGAAATTCCCAACACCTTCTGAACTAAACTTATGAGGCAGAAAATGATAATTAAAAGGATAAATTAAAATCCAACTAAACATTAAATTAATTATCAAAAACTTAGAAAACCCAACAAATATGAACTAAACTTATGAGGTAGAAAATGATAATTAAAAGGATAAATTAAAATCCAACTAAACATTAATTTAATCATCAAAAACTTGGAAAACCCAACAAATATGAACTAAGCTTATGAAGTAGAAAACGATAATTAAAAGGACAAATTAAAATCCAACTAAACATTAATTTAATTATCAAAAACTTAGGAAGTCCAACAATTATGAACTAAACTTAGGAGGTGAAAATACCGATTAAAATAAAACATTTAAATCCGACTAAGCATTGTTTTAATTATCAAAAAACTAGGGAAATTCCCAACACCTTATGAACTAAACTTATGAGGTAGAAAATGATTAAATTGAAAATTCTTTTCAAGATCAGTCCTTTTTCCGTTCGACTGAGTTAATGCCGAGTGTTATTTGAAAATTCCATCGAATGACTGAACTTACGAGAAGGCATAAAGCATTCCTTTTAAGAAAGACTTGGAAGGATGATAATGAGACCGTTTTCAAACGTCATCCATCAGCACGGAAGAAAAAATGGCGAAATAATTTTCTTGAAGTCTAAATAGAGTTAAGAGATCGTTTATGCAGAGAGGTGCCTTTTTATTGATGGTCTCTTATGATGTCTTCATAGTTTCGCTGCATAACTTATCGTCTTTCTCTAAAGTTGGCAATGGTAGGATTACAAAGACCTCAGAAAATAGAAAAATATTCGAATTAAAATGGCTTTTTGAGAAATAGCTAGTAATGCAATTGTCGTATCTGAAAAAGAAAAAAACGTAATATTTTTTATTTTGTCCTAGTAATTAAAACTATTAGTGTTATAAATTAGGTTGTTTCTGAATTTAATTAATCTATCTAATGTTGGTAAAGATAAGGCTAAAAAAACAGACCGGAAAATGGAAAAGTATTCGAATAAAAATTGCTTTCGGTGAATTAATTATAAATGCGACGGCTGATACCATCTAATTAAAGAAAAACGTAAGAGATCTAATTTTATAACCGTAGTTGAACAGGCTACCTAATTTTTTTGGTTTGACGACAACTAATGTTGAATTGCGAAGCCTTGTAATTTTGAACCCAATTCAGAAGACAAACGAACTCCTGGTTCAAATACTGGGAGAAATATACCTTCGTGGCGGAATTATTTGATGGAACTAACCCGCATTTGCGTTACATGGAGAGGAAAACCCCGAAAAAAACCAAGCTGAGCTTGACGACAAAGGGACTCTGACCCACGATCCGTCTACTACTAAGGATATTTTACGTCAGCACTGTGGTAGGTGTGAGCCGGATGCGGAATTTGTATCGACCAGCCACCGCTGGGATTCGAACCCGGTTCACCTCATTGAAAGGTCGATGTTCTACCCTCTTAGCCACCACGGATCAAGATTTTTAATTAAGTTATAATAATTAAAAATTTTAGTGAAATAAAAAAAACGTTACTAATGATACTAATAGATCTGTGGTAGCTCAAGGGACGGAGTGCCCGCCTCCCAATGACGTAACATGGGTTCGAATCCCAACAATGGCTGGTCGAAATGAATTTCTTACCCTTCTTGCACCGACCACAGCGCTGAAGTAAACCATCTTTAATGGTAGATGAATCATGCGTTAGAATTCATTTATCGTCGAGCTGTTGGGAGTTTTCATGGTTTTCCACTCCATGTAATGCAAATGCGGGTTAAAGTCTTCCATGAAGACTAGTTAGTCCAAATGCCTAGAGTCAGTTCTCTTGACTTGCATATTAGGTTCAAAATTACTAAACTACGCAGTTGAACCCTGATAGTCGTAAACCCAAAAGTGGTTTTGACTGCTTAATGTCGATTATAGCACATAAATTATCATCATTACTACTATTACGATAATGATTACTTTCATTATAGTGATTACTTTTGCAATTATTATTATTACTATTACTTTTATTAAGTGTTTTATTATTATTGTTGTAACTGCGGCTAATAGTACTATTAGTAGTAGTAATTATTAAGTAATATTTTTATTTATATTTATAAACATTGGGGATTTATGATTATTTTATTACTATATAATACTACTACTAATAATACTATGTAATACTACTATTATTATTAGTAATTAATAGGTAATATTTTAATTTTTATTTTTATTTATAAACATTAGAGTACAGCCGACCCAATTTGTGAATTTACAATTACCAATGTGCAACTCTATAGAGCCCTTGTGATTTTGAATCCAATCGAGGAGATACGGGAACTCCTTGATCAATTATCGGGAGAAATTTACCTTCATGGAGGACTTTTTGCATTAAACCCTCCTTGGCGTTACATGAAGAGAAAAACCGTGAAAACACCCCACGGTTAGTTTGAACTTGCCTCATGATCCGTCTACCACTGAGGATATTTTACGTCAGCACTGAGGTCGGTGCGAACCAGATGCAGAAATCATATCAACCAGCCATCGCTGGGGTTCGAATCTGGGTTACCTCATTGGGAGACGAATGCTCTAAGCAATTTTATTGAAATTTATTGTTATATAACTGTGGTGTGATCATGGGATCACCACAATATTTACTTTTCATACTGGGCTGTCTCCAACAGGAGCGCCCTCTTCATTGCCTTTGCAGGATCTCTAGGGCTCGACTCATAGCTCGTCTTTAGAGATTCTTGCAACCGCTAGGGAGGGGACGCTATCTTTTGGAGATAGACCAGTATTCCCCGTGGATCTCGAGCAGTTGGTTGCTTTCTTAAGCAACAGGATAATTTTTGTTTTTTCATCCCCCTGTGTGCTCTAGAGTTTAATCTTTGATTTTTACCGCAATAAGTTTTTCCTTATCTTCTAATTATTTATTTGATGCATCATGTAGTTATATAAAAAAACAATTATTATTTCAATGACTTAAATTAAATTACTATCTACTGCCTGGAGCACACAGGGAGGATCCAGCATCCACGTGGTGGATGTAGGCTCTTGTGAATTGATGAGCCGCATACTGAAATGAACATGTTCTTAAAAACGAAATGAAATAAAAATGCTGAATGAATGCCTTCGTCTACAAAAATCTGTGTTTTTCATTTGAATGGGGATATACAACATCTAGCACAAGCAGTTGGCGGATGATCTACACCTCATGGCCCTTCCTTCAACCACACCCCTCGACAATAACCATCTCGTGGTAATCGGCCGTTTTGATACCGGTTAGAAAATTAAATAAAATTTCAATAAAGTTGCGTAAAGGAAAAAAAATCCTTCAAATTTTTTTTTATTTGAACTTTAGAATAGAAGTGCCTTTTTTTATATTTATTATTATACCAGAGACTAAAAAAAATGATGCCTTTCAAAACTTTCCGAGCTCTAAATAAATTTACATTCCACGTATTGAATTCGATGAGCTTTACTTGATAAAATTGTCATGCAAATGACGATGAAGATGCTTCCTTATTAGCACATCCATCATCTAACCCGCTTTCTTGAAACCCTCTAATGTTAAAAAGATGGGCGAACTCCTTCATTCTCGCGTTCCGCGAGAAAAATATAAAAAATTGGATTAAAAAAACTTCACGAAATTTATAAGCAGCAAATGTCAATCATTTAGAAACCTAAATCGGAGTCTGAATTAAAACAATTTTTTAAGATCAAAATTTATAGTAGAAGGAAAATTATTATAAGAAAATAATAAATTATAACATGAAAATTATGATTATAAAGAATTTAAAAGGAAAAAAAAAATTTTATTATTAAAATATTTTTCTCTCATACATACGTTTAAGACAGTGCTTTTCATATCTGAGTTAATCTAGAGTTGAAATTAGCAAAATTAATTAACTACTGATGATGTCAATTATTATTTGTATCCTAAATTCCAGTTTGAGCTAAAACGTATTTTTTTAAATTAAAATCTAAAATAATTAATTGGAAAAGTATTTCTGAAAGGTAGCCTTTATACAATTGCAAAAAAAAAAAAAAATTTTATTTCTTGTTCTTTCACTTTCCCGACGATTTACTGTTAAACTAGCATTAAAAATAGCTTTAAATTTAACGAAATTTAATAACTACTGACATTTATGCAATTCTTAAATACGAATCTGTACTAAAACATTTTTTTAAAATTAAAATTTAAAATAGTAAATGAAAAAGTATTTTAGAAACGTAGCATTTAAATAATCGTTTCCAAAAAAGAATTATTTTATTTCTTTTTCTCTCACTTTTCAGACGACGATTTTTATTCTTAGACTAGTATTAAAATTATCTTTTAAATTTAAAAAAATTTAATTTAAACCTTAAATATGAATCTGTAATGAAACATTTTCTTAATTAAAATTTAAAATAGTAAATTCACGATCGCAACGCTTGAGTACGCCCTCTAGCGGAAGCCTGAAAATATCGGGCATTAGTTATATCATAACCATTGGCAAAGACAGACGCCATTTTCTTGGCAGCAAATAAGAAGCAAAATTTCCCTAAGAAAAAGGTAGAAGAACTTGAAAAAACTAACCAGAACGCGCCAAGTATTTGAAGAACAATTTCTCAATAATTTTTACCTTTCTATTACCAACAACATAACTTCCGATTTTATGATCGCTTGCTGTTACAGATGTGTGTATAACAGTAAAATAATTTTTTCTGTCTTCGATTCATTACAAATTAAAGTGAAGTCAACATTGCTTTCGTCATTCCAATGAATAAATGTGAATTCAGAACAGAGCATACAGAACTGTAATAGTTATAGAATATTCCTCTTCTTTATAGAATAGTATATATTTCTGTATCTATATAATTTGGAAAACAACAATAAAGAATCATCCGGATTACTTGAAATAGTATTATTTGTGCTGATTATTAATAAATTTTTATCGTTTTCTTGGTAAATATTTTTTAGTTTTGAAAGAATAATTTCAACTAGAATTCAGCTATTCTGTTTTCAAGTTACATATTGAAATTCATATCGAGATCACACAATTATTAAATTTTGCTGTTGGTATGTTATCTAAAAGTAATGAAGGGATAATCTAAGCATATATTATTTGAAAATAAAATTTTCGAACTAAGAACATTTCATTTGGAATACTGCGAATTTATAAAGCAGGTGAGTGTTAAGATTTTTATAATAGAAAATTTGCTTGTACATAATTTTCTTTCTTATTTGATAATAGTTCTCTACAGAATGGTTTTTTACGTCTGATTACGAACTATAAGAATTTAAAAAAAAATATGAAAGTTCTTATTTCAATATAAGGAATTTTTGAAATCGTTTTTTTATCCTAAGAATTCTTTATTTTACGTTTTTTAGTTTATAATTTTTTGATAAAAATTGTTGTCAAAATACTTTTCTTGAAAAATTAAATGGTATAATATTATGAGTTTATGTATACTTATTGCATATTCTAGTGTTTGAAGTAATATGATTCAGAAAAGTATGGAATAAAAATTCGGTACTTACATGTTAACGCCACCGCCGCTACAGATTTGACGGTTTTTAAGTGCCTCCAATTTACACCAAAAATATTTGCGACAAACCATTAAATAAAACACTTTATTTAAAATCAAAGTGGTCAATCGGATTTCGGTGGAAAATGGACCCGATATAGAGTTTAACATAGATTCAAAACAATCTCTATTTTCTTTCACGTGATGCTGTCGCCATATGAACTCTAATAAATAAGATTCCTAATAAAAGAACATTTCCAAAACGTACGCTTATCAAGATAAAGTTTCATGTCATGGGAATTGGTACATTTTCATTTTTTTGGTAAAATATTTCGCTCCTGAAAAAATAAAATTGCATCTTGTTCTGTTTTTGGCAAATCCCAAAGACGCATTTTCGTAGCACTAAAAATAGCGTCAAAAATCAGGAATCCAAAAGATGATATCCAGGATTATTTGATGATAATTATCTATAGAATGATTTTCTACGTCCGATTATGAATAAAAAAGAACGAAAACAAAAAAACATGAGCAAGTTTTTTTATTTTAATGTAAGGAATTTTTAGAATTGTTTTTTTTTGTTTCGTAAACATTCTTTATTTTACGTTTTTTAGTTTCTGAATAATGATTTGTATTGAAACTGAAAATTTTTTGATAAAAATTGTTGGCAAAAAACTTTTTTTACAAAATTAAATTATATAAAATTATGAGGCTTATGTATACTTTTTGCTTATTTTAATGTTTGAAGTAATATGATTCTTAAAACTATGGAATGTAAAGTTTAAATAGGCCTTTCATGTTATATCATTAAATTTAGCAAAACTATTTCTCAGGCATTAGGTTTTAACTCTTATAAGAAGATACATATTTTTTTTTCTGTTTATTTACAAATATTTTTCCGATGTGTTTTGGATGTTCCTTTTCTAAAAAAAAAAAGAGATACCATTTTGCTTTCGCTTGCATAAGAAAGAATATTCAGCTTTTTTCTTTTTTAAACTTAATAAGTCACAATAAAGAAGGAACGTTACAATGCTACACGCTACATTACTTTGGAAGTAATTAGTAAGTAAAGGAAAAAATATTTTTGACTCATAACCAAAATATGACGAGAGATTTTTAGAACAAATTTACGTTTGATGTAAAAGATCAACAACTAATTATTTCTAAAGGAATAAAGCATAATATTTATTCCCCTTCTGAAGAAGATAAACTTTCCTAAACTCAGGTGTACTGTACTAAGTTAGGACTATCTAAAATAGCGGAAAAGTCTCTAAACTTCATTAGTCAGGGTCTGGTTGCCAATAAAATGAGGACTTTGTTCATTGCTGTCTTTGACACTTCTAATTACTTATTAGAAAATCCCTAAATAAGATCTTGACTTATGAGGAGGGACTTTTTTTCACCTCCCCACTTCTCTCTTCATTAAGTGAAATAATTAGTCTTACACAGGGAAGAGTGATGGGAGTTTTTCCCTTTTTATTATCTTCTTCCCTAAAACTCAAGTGCAAAATGGGAGTTTTGTAAGTAATTTGCAGTTTATTTAATGAAGGAATTCATGAAAATAGAATTTTAAGTTTAATTTTTAAGGTCTGTTTCTTTTCCCCATTTCACAATTGCATCGTATTAGAGACAATAAATTGTTAAATATTAATAGTCGTCAAATTTAGTTCATATTAATTATACGCAGTGAAAGTTCTTTATAGCAAACGGAATCGCCTCGCTATTTTATTTTATATTTTATAACCGTCGTTGAACAGCCGATCCAATTTTTGGGTTTACGACTACTAATGTTCAATTCCGTAGCCTTGTAATTTAGAACCAAATCCTGAAGACAAGGAAACTTCTGGATCAAGTAGTGGGAGAAATTTGCCTTCGTGGAGGACTTTTTGATGGAACTAACCAGCATTTGCGTTACATGGGGAGGAAAACCACGAACCTGGCGGCAAGCTGTATCCAACCCATAATCTGTCCACCACTGAGGATATTTTATGTCAGAACTGTGGATGCTGCTGATTTTGATAGTAAGCTATCAAGATTTGAAATGAAGTGGTATGTATTGCTAAAAAAATGTCTCAACTAAAAAATATCTTAATTTCTTTCTGAGAAAGAAGTTATTTCTTTAAGAGTTTTTGCAGGAAACTTCAGATATTTTAAAGATTTCGCTTTCTTCATTTAAAATAAGTGCAGATGTTGTGCAGGCATTTTGAAGACTTAGCTTTTCTTTTTTTTAAATATCTCTAGACTTTTCAAATGCGCTCCACAGACATTGTGAATTAGAAGAAAAAAAAGTAATATTTGTCTTCAAATATTTTTCAAATTAAACAGCGCTTAATTATTTGTTATTAAAAATCTGTTTTTCACTGGCAAATATGTTAATATTCTCTTATTTGATTTCCAAAGACAGATGCAATTAATATGAGATAACAAGGTTCTCATCAGGACACTTTACGATGATAAATGCGATATTTCTAAAAAAAGAATAATTATTCTAAGATAAAAATTACTCTTTATAATGCGTCAATATATATCTGTAATTGTCTGTAATTGTGACTATATTTATGACTTCTGAAAATTCCTGAAGTTTCATAAAATAGCTCTATTCGAAGATATACAGAGAAACGAGTACCTCAAAGCATACATACTATTATTAGAGTAAAGGTGAAAATTTATTATATTTCANTATATATATATAAACTAAACTTTTCATATAGCATTAGAGTAAAGTCATAAAGCAACTTTCAATGAATAACTTGAAGTTCGGTGTAAGACGGATGGTTCATATATTCATATCCCAATTACCTGCTAAAGGAAGGTTTCAATTAAAATCCCGAAATTACATTTTCTGGGCACATCATCTTAGTTTCTGGGGAAGCGGATAAATCCCGTTCCCATCTCATGTTCCGCAGCCTAAATTAAGAAGACGATTAAGACTAACCTCGTTCATTTATCAGCTTCAGAAAGTGTTGCCAACTTCCTTCGAGAAACTTATAAGGCTCCTGACAAGCTGGATTATTACGAAAAGTGGGAAGTTGTTTACGGCGGAATTCATCTCTGGACCAACTATCCCGTTGGCAACTTAACTTCCGACCAAGTGTCTCCTTCTCCTTGGTAGACCCCTCTTTTAATTAAGAGAGAGAGAGAGAGGGATGCGTGTGCCCCATAAATATTTAATTAACACTACCTCTCTCCTCCTTTTAACTGGAACGAAGATTGTAAGATCATTTTTAGGCACTGATATAAACCGATGATTTTTATTAAGATATAAAGGCGTCTTGATTGGGTGGGATTGATATTGATATCTTTATCGAGACTAAATCGTTAATTTCAAAAAAAGAATAGATATTAATATCTTAATCGTAACTGAATTGTTAATTCAATAAATTCTTTAACTGTATTAATTTTAAAATAAATCGTTTGCTTTTTTCAGCGCCTACTTACGAAGTAAGATCCTTTTAATACTATTTTAAACGATGTTTCTTATACGGCTAACTTGATTAGTCTATTTTTGGAAATATTTTTCATAAGGCTAACTTGATTAGTCTATTTTTGGAAGTATTACTTATAAGGCTAGCTTGGTTAGTCTATTTTTGGAAGTATTTCTTATAAGGCTAACTTGATTAGTCTATTTTTTGAAGTATTTAAGTGAATCAAAAACTTTCTGCATGCAATTATAAAATTCGTTTATCCAAAAATAGTTCCTTACAAAACATTATTTCTCTATTTATTTATCTTGTTTAATAATAGTCAAAAATTGTTTGAATCGTAAAGTATACCAATTTTCACATCATTTTAGTCCATATAATTTTAAAGAACAAAATACAAAATTTGAAGTGGAAGAGAAAATTAAATGTCTTTAACTTCTAAGAAAAAATGAATTAAAATTTAATTTCGATGTTTTAAAAATTCATTTCGAAGTACAAAACATTCAGAAGAAATTTTTTTGCACCTTAAAATTAAAAAAAGTTTAAAAAAGATTTTCGGTAAGCAAAAATAAATTAAAACAAATAGTTTAAAAAAAAAAAATTTTAAAATTCGATGCAAAAAGTTTTATTTCAAGATTTTTTTTTAATTATTGGAGTTTAATAGTGATTTTTGATATTATTAAATGCAAATCATTTTTAAATTTGCATTTCAATATTTTGTATTTAAACACATTTAATAATTCCTTTAAAATGGTTTACTTACATATTTTTACTTGAAAGTTAAAACGAAATTACACAACATTTTCTACAATTGTTTCGTAACATCCTACCAACAATGCTATATTAATTTCAGAACTGTTCCAAATGACTGTGCCCATGGCCATTTGACAGTTCTAATAAATCTGTTACTGTTCATAAACAACCCTCACTTTTCCTTAATCTATCTCTTCTACAAAATTTGCTTTTAAAAATATTTTGAAAATTCCGAAATGAAATGAAAATTTCAAAAACTACATTTTTCAAGTGGACTGAAAAAGAAAGAAACAATTCTACGTTTAGCTGACCTAAAACAAAAGAACGTACAACGCATCACTTTCGAATGATGTACAGGGATGTACAAAAATTAATAGGGCCCAAACTCACTGCATAACGGCTTTAAAATATCGGGTGAATTGTACAATTTTATCTATGACCTTTTTTGGCTGTATAACGGCTGTAAAATATCGGGATAATCGGACTTGTGTTGTTTTCCAACACGGACTTCTACATAAGATTTAATCACTTTAGCTAGTCGCAAAGTGGTAGGAATTTTGATTGACGATAAATTCCAATTGAAGTAAAATAGTAAAATATTCTGCTTGTATCTAAGTGTATAAATCTGCAGTATGACAAATGAAATCATTATAAACAATTGAAATCTTTTTTTTTCAATTGTTTCTGGTTGTATTGTCAACACGAAGCAATTGAAATCTATTCATTCATCAAGCACAAAGTTCCACTAGAGATTTGAGGGCTCAAGCTAATCTGAAAGTGGACAAAATATTGATTAATATTAAATTAATTATTTTCGCAATAATATAGAAATAAATTAATTGTAATATTCAGAAAACGATTTGAACTTATGTAGTTTTGCATCACGGTGCTCTAGATGAGATTTAATCGCTCTAGCTAGTCACAAAGTGGTTGGAAACTCGACCGACAACAAATTCCAGTTGGTGATAAAATAGCGAAGGATATAATTGAAATCTGCGTCGCATTTCCAATAAAGATTTAAGTCCCCTAGCTCGTCGAAAAAAGGTCGAAGTTTCGCTTGCAAAATTTCACCATCACATGGAAGGAATTTGCAAAATACTGATTAATTTCCTGTCGCTTTGCATTATAATTGCTAACATTTCATGGAATACAATTTAATTATCAATAACCGAAGATAAAAAAAAATGCTATTTACATTTAAAAAAATGTGAAGCGGAATTCAAGATCCTTTAGTTGTTTTTCCAAAAACTCCAGCAAACGAATAGGGTATCATTTCCTCCCCCTATCCCGGGGGAGCTACTCCTTAATCCTCCTCCATTTGTCCTACTCTAGTACGCACCAAAATCTCCATTTAGAATGTAATGGTTTCTATGATGGGGTAATAACAAACTCGTTCCTTTTATTTAGTGTCGTATGGTACGCTCTCCTTTATTTTTTTATTGTTTGACGCAAAATATGAAACAAATAATAGTTTTTTTTGGGTAGAGTGAATTAGTAGTTTGTGTATTGTATTCTCCGGAGATAGCACTATAGCCATGCAGCGGAACGTTACTTTAAAAATTAAAAAGATAATTTCTTAAAAAAGATAATTTCTTAAAAAGATAATTTCTTAAAAATAAAATTTTTAAAGAAGAAAGTACGATTTTTAACCGGCAAATCAGTTAGTTCATTTCAAAATATGCAGAAATAATATTTGTGTTTTATGATCGAATTTATTCTCATAATATTCAATCAAGTAATTTTTTAACACAATTAATAATTTTGGTCTAAATAAATTTCCTTTTCATCTATTAACTTTTTTTTTAAAAAAAATGGAGTCGAGGTAATTTTTTATACCTTAACAAAAACTTTGTCAACAACCTTAGTTTCGAAGCAAAAGTAGTTTAGTTCATTGAGTTTTCTTTTAATTACAAATTTCATTTATTTACATAACTGTTGAGATTGCATCAATTTAATTGCAACGAATAAAAGTTTAAAGCAACAGGAACTCCTTTTTTTCGGTTGTTTTTATCTACAATGCGTAAAAAAAGATCACCCTAAATAAGTGATGGTCTAATGGTTGGATTTTCACGTTCTAGGACTTAATGGTTCGAAGGGATGACTTCAAATATGCTAATTAATTTAGTGCTGACGATATTTTGTTACGAAATCAGACGCAAAAACCTGCTTTTTCAAAATACTTTTTTTGAGATGGGTTTTTTAATATCTGGCTACCAAAACATAACGGTTAGCCACAATCTGGGAAATATGCTCCCAATAGCTTAGTTAGAGCGACCCGAAGTTTGGACTTCTTAATGTTAGTTTTGTTTTTTGCGTATTTTTCCGTATCTCAAGAAGTTTTTAAGCAAATTGAAGCACTTTTGCACACAATTATTAAATTCGTTTATCCAAAGATAATTCCTTGAAATAAATAACTTTTAGAAATATGTATTATTTTTATCATTTTATTTAATAATAGTTGGAAAATTTTGAATTATAAGGTATACAATTTTTTACATAATTTTGTATAATGTAATTTTACATGGCAAAGCACAAAATGTGAGCGAAATCGGTCGAATAGTTCCCGAGAAGTCAAATTTTAAAAAAGTTGTACTTTTAAAATTCAATTTCTCAAGATCTCTTTTTAGGAACTTTTCTAAATATTTTGCGCACTGCACATTGCTCAAAATTAAAAAAAAATATCCCCTAATACAGCTTTTGTTCCAATTATCGTATTTTTTTGAGCTATCTACCGATCTTATTTATCCAATGGAGTAGTATCAAATATCCTAGCCAATTAGCGTTAACTGTTAATTAAGTTACAGAATCAGATACAGAAAGGTACTTTCCCTGTATAATATTAATTAGAATTTCGAAAAATCTGTATTCTTAAACAATCATTTCCAAAAAGAACTATTTCTCTAATTTCGTTAAAAATTTTGTATTCTGTCATTTAAAACGATACCTTTTGAAATTAAATAAACATTTGGATACCTTGCAGCTTAAAATTACTTCGACCCTCACGAATAAAATTCGAAAAATAGCTATAAAAATCAATTTTTTTGCAGAGAATTAATTAATTTTAAGATAAATTAATTTTATGATTCCATGTGAAATTGTTTCGATTCGCTTAAAAACTTTCCTTGAAATACGTAAAAAGTAAAACTAACATTCCTGGCACCCTCCCCAATAATATGATATTGGTAATGAAGATTTTGATAGCCAAACCACCTTTGATAATCAAAAATCCAAATCTGGCAACAACAGAAAAAAGTTTCTTAATTCAGAGAAACTTCGTTTTTATTGTCTATCTACTTTCGTAACTTGAAATATCGTCTGCAATTTTGATAACCAAACCCCTTTTGATTACCAAAAATCCAAATCTGGCAACAACAACAAAAAAAGTTTGTTTATTCAGAGAAACTTCGTTTTTATTGTCTGTTTTCGTAACTTTAAATATCGTCTGCTCCAATTAATTAGCATATTCGAGGTTACCTTTTTCAATATCCTTTAGTTCGTGAAAATCCAGTCAATAGAACAAAAGCTATTTAGAGGGTTGTCTGTTCCGTTTTGCGCACTGTACGCAATTCAATCCTATCTTTTATACGCAATTTAGGAAACAAAAATTACATTACGAAACAATGGAGGGAATTTCTTTTTTCAAACGGGGAAGTTCTACAGCGATGACTGAAGCAGACAGCGAAGGTAACTCACAGGAGGGTGACGTCAAAGGGACGGTCCCGCATCTTTTTCTTCATCCCCATCTCCCGAGGATGACCTAAGAGGTGACTGTGAGGGGTGACTCATATTTTCCATCACCTCCCACAACAGACAAAGGGGAGCCTTCAAGACGATCAGGAGGAAGGGGGACCAATCATCAACCGTGAAATATGAAAAAGGATATGAACATCACATGCACAGCCAATGTTTAATCAATTGGTTTAAGCAAACAAACACTTGAATTTTTCGCCATAACTCTTAGAAGTGTTTAAAAGAATCAAAAACTTTTTACACACTATTATAAAATTCGCTTATCCAAAAATTATTTCATACAAAGATAGTTTTTAATGATTTATTATTTATTAAAATGTTGCATAGATTACAATTAAAATATCACGTATATAATATAATATTATATTACTTCTTATATAATATAATATTACTTATTGAAATGTTACATATAGTAATATTTTTCACTTATTTTGACAAGATTTTATTTTGACAAGACACTAGAAAGACTGAAATTTTGTATATACCTATATTGCTCAAAAGCAGTCAAAATGACTGGATTGTAAAAGAATAAATAATGTTTAAAGAAATTTGTTTAAAATTAATTTTGTATATTTTTTATATCATTTACAGTTATATAACAAGTTATTAGTAAATACTAACAATAAAAAAATTATATGTTGCACAAAAAGCCGCAAAATTCTAAGAAATTGTGCCTATACACCATTGTTTCTCTTATTGAAATTAAAAGTAGTCAAAATTACTTCCTTAGGCAATCTAGTGTTAATTAACACAGAATAAAGAGAAAAATATATTTGTGGTTGTTGTTGTTAATTTACGTTGCACTAGAGCTGCACAATGGGCTATTGGCGACGGTCTGGGAAACATCCCGGAGGATGATCCGAAGACATGCCATCACAATTTTGATTCTCTGCGGAGGGGATGGCACCCCCGCTTCGGTAACCCGACGACCTGCGCGCGAAGTCGAGCACTTTACGGTAGCACAGTTTAACGAGGACCAATACCGCACTCCCTCGGTCCTTACGCAGACTGATCCAAGTGGTCACCCACCCGCACACTGACCGTAGCCAGTGATGCTTGACTTCGGTGATCTGCTGGGAACCGTGTCTTAACGATCAGTCCACTGCGGGACGAAAAATATATTTAATAAAATTTCTGCTTTAAAAATAATTAAGAAATTAAAAAAAATAATCGCATTATCTCTCCCTGTCTCCTACATTAAAAGAAAATAATCAACAACATGTTGCCATCCCTAACATCAAACTTTGTCCTGCAATAAGCAGAAGAGCGAAGAAAAGTCCTCCCAAAGGAATGTTAGGAAGGAGGTTCAAGATGAAGGAATGCTCATGGAAGATGGTGACGCAGAACCAAAAAACGCATCTTCTTGTCCCAGGGTGTCCAATGAGGCGTTAGTGGGCGTCGTCCAAGAAAACCTCAAGGAATCCTCTCATCTTGAAGAAAAGAAGTGCGTCGTCTCAGATGAGGCGCCTCCAATTGATCAGCTACGCCCCATCTCATTGCTCCGTTTACGCCCCCGCAATTTGCCCATCTGACCTTCCTTAAAGAAAACTTAACGCATTTCTTGGGTCGATGCATTTTTCTTTCTGTAAAAAGCAATTACTGTTTAAAAAGATCATTCATGTCTGTCGAAAATTAGCTAACTCTCTCGTATCCTAATTTGTTTTTTGGCTGTGGAACCCTAAAGGATCGCCCTTCTTTCATAAAAATAGCCGACTTCAAACATAAATTATTTGCAATTGTAGATAGTTTAACCAAAAAGTTAGACTACTAATCATTTTGATTTTTTGGAAAAATTAATTTTTTTTCATCTTTTCATCAATAATTGTTTTAAAATTAGATTTAATGCTTCTCTACTCTTGAATTAGTTTTTGGTGCGAGCAGAAGTTAAAAATAAAGCTAAGCATATCGTTCGAAATGACAACGAGAAAGAATAGAATACCCGTAAGTGACGTCATCATAGATAAATCGTTTTTGCAAATGAAAATTTTAAAAATATGGCTTTTCTTAAATTATTTAACTCAAATTAATGAGAAAGTTTGATACGAGCTATAAATCTTAAGCACGAGCATTTGGAAATTATTTTTTAATTATTTATACAGGTATATAATTAAGATGAAGAAGTTATCAAAGAATTACGAATGTCTTAAAATGTCTATTTATTTTATTACTAATTAAATATTACAACAACAAACATTCATATTTTTCCAAATATTTGAGTAATAAACTTTAATAAGTAATAGACTACATCGGCAGAATAAGAAAAGAAAGTTTTGTTATATTCTCTTTTTGATCACGATGTCTCAAAAACTTAAACTTAGATCTTATTGAAATTTTATTATTTCAATCTTAGTTAAATTTTGCACACTTTTAATAAGTTGAACAACTAAAACAATGACATTAATGTTATTTAAAAGTGTTATGGTAATGAGTTGGCGACTGCTTTTCCGAGTTATCACCGACATTAACACCGATCTCTATAACCGATAAGTAGGAATTTTTATATAGCGATATTATCAAAAAATATCGATATTTAACGATATATCATGATTTTTTTTTAAATTTAATTAATTTCAATTTTTTTTCTCCATTGGTTAATAGTTTAGTCATCCAAATGAAATTTATCAACTCTCACAATGTTACTTTCACAATATTATTTACTCCCACAATGTTGCTTTCAATACTTATCGTTCCATATAATATTCCCTGTATTATTTAGTTATTTGAAACTTCATGTTATCGGTAGTAGTCACGATATTATTGTATTCGTCAGTTATAGTTATCAATAATGATCATGGTGTTATCCTATTCGATATTTATTCTTGTCACTGATAATCGCGATATCGTCGTATCTGATACCCCTCCGATCACGATAGTATTGCATTCGATAGTTATATTTATCAAAAATTACCATGGTATTATCCCATTCAATATTTATTTTTAAGTTTAATAATCGCGATATTGTCGTATTTTCGAACTTATTAGTTTCTATAATCTATTATTAGTTTCTATTATTAGGTTTATTAGTTTCTATAACCTATAATGTATATAAGTTGGAATATTATTTCACAAAGTGACAGGTTATCTAAAATGAACCATAAATCAAACGATTCAGCGAAAGACTAAAATTTCATAGATGTTTTTTTAATCATTGCATATCGCGAGTTACTCTCACGGACTAATGAAAGCTATTTGATTTTTGCTGATTTTAAAGCTATCACGAGCTTTCATTATGACTACGAAATTGCTGTTTTGCTAAACGTGCAAGTGTATAGTTGCTAATGTGTACTACATAGGCTCTTTTTTAAGAAAACCAGATTTTAATAAAGGAGTCTTATGCAGTTTTAGATGAAATTTTTGAAGAAAAAAAAGTTTACGTACTTTAAGTACGAAAAATTCTTTGTCATAAAATATATTGAAAAATATGCACATTAGGAGTGAAAAATTAATATTTCAGCGAGAAAAAAAATAGATACTATCGATATCTGACGAATAACTACTGAATAAAGCGGAGTTAAAACACATTAAAACATGATAACTGCCTCTAAAAATAGATAAAAGGTGGAGAGTGATTATTGGAACACGTTTAAACGCTCACTTCCGTAACTTCTGTTTTTTTTTTGTTTTTTTTTCGTTTTTTTTTTAATTGCCTTACATGCATACAGACACTTAAAATAAAAACTAAATTCGTAGAAAGAAAAAAAAATGGAAAAGAGTTTCTTTGACGAGTTTTGGAAAATAACAGTTTTGAACACTTAAGGAAAACACGAAAGATTCTTAAAGAATATTCTACTCAAAATTTTATAAAAATGAATTAAAACTTGCTTAATTTTCAAATTTTGTTTCATACAAAATTAAATTTTTCATTTGAATTAAATTTGAAATTAGATCACTACAATTAAAGACGATGTTAAAGCGTCTTTTGCCTTTCACTTACGTAATCATCGTAGGTGTTTTGTGAATTGCTTATTTTTGAAGACAAGATCTCCCCCCTCCGAAATAGAATCTTGCTTATTCTATTTTGGAAAGTGGAGACCACAATGTCCAAAAATATACTTACGTAATATTTTAAAAGCCATGCTTACGTAATACTTTAAAAGCCATGCTTATGTAATCTTTTAAAGCCATACATGATATTTTAAAACTCATGCTTACCTAATATTTAAAGCCGTACGTAATATTTTAAATGATGTGCTTACGTAATATTTTGAAGTCATACGTAATATTTTAAAAGCCATGCTTACGTAATATTTTAAAGCCATACGTAATATTTTAAAAGCCATGCTTACGTAATATTTTAAAAAGCCATGCTTACGTAACATTTTAAAGTCATACGTAATATTTCAAAAGCCCTTAACCGTTTAAATTCACAAACTCGAAGTAATGTATGCGTAGGCGTAGCGTGAAAGAAGGGGCACACTTTTTCTTTTTAGAAAACTGCTCGTTTATTTAAACTTTATGCATATATCCTCATTTATTTTTTATATGAATGTATATTTATGCTTAAACATATGAATAAAATTTAAAATAGACGAACAGTTTTCCTAAAACCAAAAGCGCGCCCCCTGCCCTATGTATGTGTTGAGACATTAAAAAATTATAAACTTTACTGAGAATTTCAATTTAATTTATCATCTCAAAATTCTAATTTTCACGAAATAAGTTGAATAATCCGTACAAATATTTTTAAACGCACAGAGCATGAAACTCTGCAGCTGCTTATAAATTACTTCTTAAAGGGAAAATAAAATATAAAACCATTTTTCCTAAACACATTCACAACGCAGCAGAGTAATGAGAACAACTAAATACAGTAGACGTTTCAGCACTATATTCTGTTTCAATTATCCCAGCATGCATTGCGGAGAAGTGCATCTTAACTGAGTTTAGTGTGAAACGATATTAACTTCTCACCAGATGATGGTGAGGGATGGAGAGGGATCCTTTCTCAGGTGGACTCCATCGCATCTTCAGAGATGAATCACACAGATGATAGGATGCGGCATTTCTCTGAGGGGGGTGTGTGGTGATGGGCAAACGACTTCCGTTCCTTGCCTGTCCGGATATTACTTCCTTCTCCCTTCCTGTCCATTGTTTCTTGCGTAGTCCATTTGTCCGGCTGGTTTCTCTTCTCCATTCCAATTTCCACCTTGCTCAACCCCCCCCCCTTATTTTAGAGATTAATTTCCATCTAGTTGCCTGGGTTAAAAGCTTCGAAAAATTAACCCGCAGGGGGAGAAAGAGGGTAGGGTGGGGAAATTTAAAACGAAAAAGGAAGGAAAGGGGGATCGGGAATTGAGGGAGGAAAAGGGATTTTCGATAACCGGGAAGGATTGTGGCCGGATTGGCGTGTGCAGGAGGGAAAAACTTTGTCCGGTGGCTGAAGCTTTAAGACAAGACATTAGGAAATGCAAATTGATGTCGGTTTGTGAAGTTGGTGTAATTTGATTAAATGGCTTGAAGAATTTTTTTTTTCTCGCATCAAATAAAGGCAAGTACGCAAATAGCTGAGAAATTTGTGAACAAAATTTTATCAAGTAAATTATATCGCAAAATTCAAAATAAAACACTAATAGGAACGTATAAAGCGAGAAGGGGGAAAAGATTTCGTGTATTTTCGAATAACTTGTAAAAATAATTTTAAAATGTTTTCGTCACTAAGTTACCAGATTACAAAATGTCTAATTAAAGCGTAAATAGAGGGTAGTGAGATATATTTTTAAGGCACGTTCATACTGCACTTAAGAACCTTTTTCGTTTTGTCTATTATATTTTTTTGTTTATTAAATTGTTTGTATATAACGAGCTAAAAAAATTACTAACATTCCAAAACTGTCGCTTTTTTGGGGAGAAAATAATTTTTTTTTGCTTAAGTAAGGAATGCTATACGAAAAAGAACAAAAAGCAAAAGAAATAATTTTTTTCTGAAGCAGAAACGTTGATAGCTACCATCACCACATTGGTGACCTTCGGACCTGATGTGAACGCGCCTACCTTGATAGAAACGCCCACTACGATTTGAACACGCCTATTTCGATGGATGGTTCACACTGAACAGTTGACTTGCTACTCTTGACTGCGACATTATCCAACTCCTCGCGCTGTTTCTACTCAGTTTCGATCACACATAACGTACAACGTATACATTCGACTGCTAAAGGCAACACAGGAGCGACCACGAACTTAATACAGATCTCCCGGCTTCTCACAAAACAGCAATGGATCAACTAATGGTATCCGTTCATCGAATTCTATCACAGTTTAAATTCTGGTGGGGAAGTACTGTAGTGTATCTACCACTACAAAAATATAATTCCAATTCTCTAGTATCTAAGACATGTTAACTCGATTCTATGTTGGGGTACCTTTTCATAGATGGAAGTTGACATTGCCGATAACTACTAGCCCCACAAGTAAAAACGAACATTTAATCACCTTACTTCCTTTCTACAATCACTTTGTTTACCAAGAAAACATATATGGGCAGCCAACAGCCATGTTACCTTTCTCATTGCTTTATAAATATTCTTAACTAACCTGCCACGCACTTAAAAATAAAAAAACTTTTTTGTTTATCACATATTATACCTCCTAATTTCCTTTCTTGTTAGCGCTTCCAACTTACCAATGAAAACAATATTCAGTGATATGAATGTCTAAAGCTATTGTACTGTTCATATTTTAGTGCTTTTTCATTCTACAGTTTTAACGTTAAACATGAGTAGTTGCTCATAACGAGAAGCTCGCTATAACGACTACTTGATTTTCTCGAGCCTTTGTGGCTCAGGGGACAGAGCATTTGCCTCCCAATGAGGTAACCCAGATCAGCATCCTAACGGTGGCTGATCGATGCGAATTACCTGAGGTTGGCATTAAACAGATTGGTACTACTAAAATTTAGAATAGGATGGAATAAAATAATCAAAATTAAATTAAATATTTATGATAATATGATCAAATGACTGACCATAGCCGTGGTAGCTCAGGGGATAGAGCCCTCGCCTCCCCATGAGGTGGTCCGGGTTCGAATCCCAACGATGGCTGAGATTCAAATTCCGCACCCGGCTCCCACCGACCACAGTGCTGATGAAAAATATTCTCAGGGATTGATGGATCATGGGCTAGAGTGTCCGTGCCGTCAGACTAACCCTGTATGGTTTTTGGGATTTTCTTCACCATGTCACACAACTGAGGGTTAGTTCCATCAAAAAGTCTTCCACAAAGGCAAATTTATCCTATTTCTTGATTCAGAAGCTCCCTTGCCTTCTGGATTGTTTTCAAAATTACAAGGCTTACGGAGTTGAACATTGGTTGTCGTAAACTCAAAATCAGTGATGGCTCCACTTTTGAATTACCGTTATAACGCTTATTGTATTCATTAAATCATTTTATAATTAAAATATAATTATAAATTATTTTATTAAAATGTAGCTACTTATGATAAAAGTTTTTTTTCTACAATAAGGAAAAAAAGAATTCAATTTTCTTTTCCTTCTAATTTCTTTTTCGATTTTTTTTTTAATGTGTGTTATCTAAAATAATCAAATTCATACAATACAACTAGAAATAAGTATGACTAGAAATTATTCAAATAATATAATATTTATTTCATATTATTTTTTTAATAAAAAATAATAATAATGATAGAGTAAAATAATAATAAAAAAAAGGCAACTGAAATAAACATTTTTTTTCGGAAGGGCGAGCCTCTTCATATATTGCAAGAATTCGGTCTTCTAAAATTACTCTACAATTCTAAAATTGCTCAGCTAAACAAAACAAACTTGAATTTCCTCGTCATAATAATGTTCACAGTAGCACTCCTGCCATCTAGTGTTCAAACTGTTAACTTATATCAGAAAATCTGCCACAACTCAAATAATTTGTCGTATACAAACACTATCCACAATTAGTGATTATTTTCTTCTAAAATACTAGTTCAATCAATTCAAGAAAAATATGATCTATAAAATGCTCTTTTTCCCTTTAATTTCTTCACCTTAAGTGTTTGGTATTTTTGTCAAAAACTAATTAGTATTTTTAACTAAACTGTGAACATTCGTATTAAAAATATCGTAATCAAAATATCTTGCCCTGCAACTAGTTGAAAGGAAGGTTGAAAAAAAGAACTCGAACAGAAAAAATCATTCTGAAGAACTTTTTTAAGTACTAGGACTAAGTCTCATACTCATATGCTAGATAATAAGGGCGCGCGATATTTTAAACTACGAAATCAGACACAAAAACGACATTGCTGACCCTCAAAATATGGAGGGGGAAACCGCAATCTGGAAAAAATTATTCCAATAGTTTGGTAAGGTGAGCGGTACAAAGTGCAATCGGATTATTTTATCATACAATTATAAAATTCGTTTATCCAAAGATAATTCTATGCAAAAAAAATTATTTTCATAATTATTTATTCTTTATTTAATAGCTGCTGATAGCAAGATACACAAGTTCTACATCATTTTAAGAAATGCATTTTCATAAAACAAAATACAAAATTTGAACGAAATCGATTGAATAATTCCTGAGAAATTGAGTATTAAATATGCCGCATATTTCAAATTCGATTTCTTAGTACTATTCAGCCGATTTCGTTTAAATTTTGTATTTTGTCATTTAAAATTGCATTCTTTAAGACGATGTAAAAAATTTGCAAACCGCACAATTAAATATTATTTTAGACATTGTTAAAAAAAATATTTATTATTTATTTATTCATTCATTTATTTATTTATTTTTGCATGGAATCAACTTAGGATAAGCAAATTTTAAAATCACGAGCAAAAAAGTTTTGATTCTTGATTGTAAAAAAATTATTGAAATATGACGAAATACGCAAAAAGTTAAATAAACATTAAAGGTTCAAACTTTCGACCGTTCTTCTAACCAAACTATTGGAACCATATTTCCCAGTTTGCTGCTAGCCCCTATATTTTAAGGGTCAGAAATCTTAATCCATCGAAAAAAAGAAATGTTTATTCAGACAAAGTACGTTTTCGTGTCTGATTTCATAACTTAAAATATCGCCTGCACTAATTAATTAGCATACTTGAGGCCACCCCCTTGAGCCATTAAGAATGAGTCCTAGAACGTAAAGATCTGATCATTAAATCAAAATTTATTTAGTGTGGTTTGATTTTTTTTTTCCGCACTTAAGATTAAGAATCTGAATCCATCGAAGAAAAAGGTATGTTTTTTCAGAGAAGATATGGTTTTATGTCTAATTTCGTAACTTAAAATATCGTCTATAATTAATAAACTTACAGAAAGTTAGGTCCTCGAACCATTAAGAGTGAGTCCTTGTCCATTAAAAATGTATTTATTGATTAAAAGTTATTCAGGGTGTTTACTTTTTTATTTTGTGCATTGTACAACAATTATCACGTTCAGAACTTTTAAATATTGCTTAATCTCAAATACTTCTCGTAGATCGTTATCGGATTTGAACAAAACCTTTCTAATTATACCGCCCTAAGTCTTCAATCTAAGTAAGCTCAAAGTCTGTTTTATTCTTTATTTAAATTAATTATAAGAAATCAAAAAAAAAATTTTAATAAGAAGATTTCAATTTATTTTGAATTACCTCTCGGAAATTCAATAAATTAAAAAGTGTATTTTGCTTTTCATAATTTCTGTTTATAATTTTTAATTTTAGATAATTAGATTTAGTGCGTACTTTATTTAATATACTCCAATTTCTAAACTAAGCAGAAAAAATACATTTTTAAATTTATTTCGCTAGTTAACTATTATTAATTAGAAGATATAAGAAGAAAAAAATTTCCTTCCTTCTTGATGGACACCCTAAATAATTGTGTATTTTCTATGGTCCATTTTATTTTTTTTAGTCCTTTTATACTTACGAGCCATGCTTATTAACTTATTAAACATTTTACTGACTTGTATTAAGATATTGTGTTGTTGTTCTCGTCAGCCATTAAGGCAGAGGGGATGCGATTGTTCTTGTTTTCCGGTGGCGCCATCTATGGCCAAGAATTAAACTTTTGCCACACCCGTTTAGAGGGTGGACCCATTCATACATCCATTCATTCATCCACACATCGTCATTTTTTCCTGAAGCAGAGAACGATCAATCTCCAATTCAGTATCCCAAGAAGTATTTATTTGTTATGGGAACATGGAGGACTTTGTGACCCGACAGATATACCGTCACCAGTCACCATTTACTACACAGGAAGTCTTCGCCCGGCTGGATTCGTACTCCCGTTCTCACAAACGTGAGTCCAGCGCCGTGCCAACCTGGCCCTCCCGGCCAGATTTTGGGTTAAAAATAAACAAAATAACTACCGCCGCGTTGGAAGAAACTTCCTGGCTCTATGAAATGACCGATTTCCTTCATTGGACAAATTACTCTATTTTTATTTTTCCAGTGTATATTTAACGTTTCATAATTATAAGATCAATATCTAGCCATGCATAACAAGGAAATAATTACATTGATCTGTGCAGAACTATAAAACTGCCAAAATTGATGGTTCTATAGATCATTTAATGTAAGTGACCCAATTGATAGCAGCCTTCCCTTACATTTAGTTTCGTATTAAATCGTTGACATAGCTTTAATCATTGTAATATTAAGGAAATAGATTTTAGTAAATAGAGACTACATTACAAAGATTCCTAAAATCTTGGACATAGTATCGCTTCTTTTTGCTCAAAAAATTATCACGAGTTTTTCTTCATCAAATCGTTAATATATATTTCGTTATCGTTTTCTTCTTTTTTCCTCTATTTCAGTTTCGTGTGAAATCGTTTGCTAATTGTTTATAATATTGAGCCAAAAGAGTTTGGGTAAATAGCAACTAAATATTGTAGGAATACATAAAATCTTGGACAAGTATCCGTAGTTTAACTTTTTCAACCACAGAACTATCAATAATTCTTCTTTATTAAATCGTTTTCTTAAAACATTTTTTTCAATCGTTTCTTTTTTTTTTCTGTACAGTAATTACGCATCAGACCGCTGCTAATTGTTTACAATATGGAGGAAAAAGGTTTCTGAAAAAAAGTTACCTAATATTGCAGGAATACTTAAAATCTTAGATAGTTGTCCTTATTATAGCTTGCTCTTTTTTTTAAAAAAAATGTAAATATAAATTTTTCATTTTGTCAAATCGTTTTCTAAAAGCATTTTCCAAATCGTTATTATTTTTTATACATTTTAATTACGCATCAGATTATTTGCCATATTTAAGATATGACTGAGAAGAGTTTGGGTAAATAAAAACTCTACACTGCAGAAATACTTATAATATTGGATAATTGCAGTACTGCAGCTTGCTCTTATTAAAAAAATTATCACTAATTTTTCTGCATCGAATCGTTTTCTAAAAATTTTTTTCTCAATAATTTTTTTTTCGTACTTTATTTTCTCATCAGATCGTTTGCTAAATGTTTACAATATGAAGAAAAAGAGTTTTGGTAAATAAAGACTCTACGTTGAAGGATTACTTAAAAGTTTGGATAATTATCTGTATTATAGCGTCCTTCTGTCGAAAAAAAAATTATCACCAGTTTTCAGTCATCAAATCGTTTTCTAAAAATATTTTCTTAATCGTTTTTTTTTTTTAATATTTTTATTTCGCATCAAATTGTTTGCTAATTGTTTACAATATAAAGGAAAAGAATTTTGTAGTAAATAGGAACATCGTAGGAATACTTAAAATCTTAGATAATTACCGTAGTGCAGCTTTCTCCTCTTTTTTTTTTTTAAATCTTCTTTTTTTCGAATCTTTTTCACAAAAAAAGTTTTTTTTGTCGTTTTCATTTTTTGTATTTTAATTTAGCTTCAGATCGCTTGCTGATTGTTTACAACAGAAAGAAAAAAAGTTTGGTAAATAGAGACTCAACATATTGCCATAATAACCGGAAAACATTAATTGAATCTTCGTCTCAGCACTTTAAGGCTCTTACCAAGAAATGACCGATGTCTAACATCCATGTTCGACGCATCCCGGACGCGAATCGGTTTTGGGAAAATGGATGTCCAGTTTCGAATCAGAGAGAAGTCACGGACATCCTTGTTCGCTCCGTCTGTCTTCCATTACCAACCTTCTATCCCCCCCCCCTTCCAGAAACGGCTGGCTACTTCGTTACAAACTAATTCTGCAAGCGCGTCCTGCTTGCATACCAAGCTGCCAGACACACTGCACGCCACCACTGCGAAGATACAAGGCTCAGGAGATAATACGATTGTACCATCCCCCCCCTGACCGTCTCATGAAATGCAAACAGATGAATTCCTCGTGTGCAACCCCCTCACCCCCCTAAGTTTGTCTTATCTCGAACTATTACGAGTCCAGGGCACTCCAGAACATATGTAGGCTTGCTGTCCAGTCCGATATTCCTGCGGTGTATCGGAACTGCAAGTAATGGCGAGGCGAATTATATATCGTGTGTGTGCCCCCCCCCAACCAGACTGCCCTGCCCCTCCCCACCTGCCTCTACACAACGCTTAATTACTATAGCATAACATGCAAATTACTCTCAGTCATCGTGTACGAAATTAATATACAGAGAGACCACCGGCCGGCCTGCGTTGATGTTGACTGCTGGCGAGGGCCGCTCTCCGCTTTGGGAAAATGGAATGGAATAATTAACTAAGTGGACCGGAAGCGCGCTGGCCACTCTCGTTAATGATTCAGGCGTCACTTCCGCTCGAACCCCTTCTCTCGAGGAAGAGCTAAGACAACCACTCGATCTGACGTCACGGAGATTGGGAATTAAATCGGTGCTTGCTGATCTGGACGCTCTGCTGGAATTGGGACGGTGATAAACGATATGTCTTTAAGGATGGCCCGCGTCCATTCATCATAAATGATATTTTTGTGCCACAGGACGCCGTGTCACGGGAAAAACTCTTCGTGGCTAATTACCTTTCACCTCCTTTACTAATGTAAATTTTAAAGAGAAAAAAAGTGAGGTAAACCATAAAGTTTCAAATGCTGAAAAAAATAAATTATTTTAAAACTATACAAATGCATACAAATTATTGCACAATTACTTCCTCGCTGCGAAATCCTGAGGTATACTGCCATGGTTCGTTTGCATTTTGATATTCTAAAAAAAGTGCTTTAGGGTTTGAAGTTCCATGACTTACTCTAGATTTAAACGAATTCACCTTTTCTATACTTTTACAAGCTTTAAAATTTAAATGAAATTACAGAATTCAAGAATGGAGAATTATGGTTCTCTGCTAACCATTCACAGTTCATAACAGTTCTTTTACAAAAAAAGACACAATTAAGTTTATTTTATAAAATTCCAAGAAAACATAATTAAGCTTATTTTACTAAATTCCAAAAAAAACATAATTAAGTTTATTTTACTAAATTCCAAAAAAAGCATAATCAAGCTTATTTTACTAAATTCCAAGAAAACATAATTAAGCTTATTTTACTAAATTCCAAAAAAAGCATAATTAAGCTTATATTACTAAATTCCAAAAAAACATAAGTAAGCTTATTTTACTAAATTCCAAAAAAACATAATTAAGCTTATTTTACTAAAGTCCAAAAAAAATACTAAATTCCAAAAAAAAAACATAATTAAGCTTATTTCACTAAATTCAAAAAAAAAAAATATTTAAGCTTATTTTACTAAATTCTAACTGATACTTTCGCCGAAAACTACTAGACTAGAAGCCTCTGAATACTTGTGAATTCAACTGTTCAACATAAAATTTTATTTTAAGACTGTGATTTATAGGAAAAGGGGCTGTGATTAGGAAGAAAATTTTAATACTATTATTGATCATGATAAAACACTGAAAAAATTTCATTCTACATAATAAATGTTTCCAAATTAATTGGTAGTTTTTTTTTTCGTAAGCATATTCAAAACTGTTAATAAGATGTTTGTTTGTTTGTTTGTTTGTTTGTTTGTTTGTTTGTTTGTTTGTTTGTTTGTTTATTTTTTCTAGTCTGGGTTCCGCCAAAAGTAGCTCGATCGCTTAGGGTTCTACAACCGAAATAAATTGGGAATCGCTTGTCTAGAAATCTGGAAAAGACGAGACGGACTATTTAACCTAAGAAGCAAACATATTCCTTGTACCACTTGTGTTCAAAACATATTCTATTTCATCAACACTTCTTTCAGACAAATTCCGCGTCTACGACCTGAACACTTCCTGTCGAGTTTTAATGCTGACCTCATCGAAATCGGGCGTCGTATCCTCTCAAATTCACGTCGAATCGGAATATTTCTAATTCAAATTCGTTTCCTAGAATTCGAGAACTTATTTAATGCATCGCCAATTATTTACATTACGTAAATAGCGATATCAGCTGTTACTCTTCCGCATCTATGCCTATGGCTCAATTTAATTTTAAACACTTTCTTGAAAAAGAAACAAGATTGTTTATTGTTTTCCTTCACATAATTTATTAAGTATACAAAAGATATAAAAATGTTTAATGGCAAAAATTCTTTGTAAAAATGTTTTGATATGACTGAAAATATTAAGCCTTAATAATATTTTTTTAATTATTTTTAATAAATATAACTGGGCTTGTATTTGCATAAGGCATTTTTAGTCTCAAGGTTTAAAGTATTTTTGCTTTTATCTTGCTTGAAAATACTTAATTTTCATTTTAGTTGCTTATTTTTTTAAAAAAAAAAATTTTTTTTTCTTTTTGCATTATTTTATTTCTAATTTTAAATTTTTACTTTCAAATTCCTGAAAATAAATTTTAAAAAATTGGAAATAAACGAAAAAAAAATTAAAAAATTAGATTTCATAAAAAAAAAATTTTAATTTAAAATTCGTGTGTAAAATTTGTTTGTATTTGTTATCCCGTATAGTTATCCTTTACGATTTTTGTGGAATAGAATATTTAGTATTATTTTATAAGTAAAAAAAAAAGGAATAAAAAATGGAGGAAAACGCATGGAAAGTTTCAGCGCCAGTTGAAGCTCATCAAAGAAAAGTAAACGAAACAAAATCTTATATTGCTTCTAAATTTGAAATAAAAGCATACGTTTGAAACCATTTTAAAGATAATTATTTTAGAATAAATAAAAAGTTTAAAGGATAAAAAATCTTCAAAAGATTTTAAAAAAATGCTTTGTGATTTCTAAAAAAAAAAAAATATTTGGAAAATATTAAAATTTTGTATTAAAAAGAAAAGAATAAATTTAAAGATGATACACAAACTGTAGGAAAAATTTTCTTTGCTTACCATTTACAATTATTCTATATTGTACCGTTCGTGAAACTGAATAAACAAATAAAACATCCTTTTTAAGTTCCTATGTCACAAACAAAAAACTCAATAGTGAAATAATTCGGGAAATTTAGAAATTTATTTGAAGGTTGTTGTTTGGGCCCAATACGTTTTGTATCCTCAGTGGTAGACGGATCATAGGTTAGAGCCCCATTGCCATCAGGCTAAACGTGGGAGGTTCTCGTGGTCTTCATCTCCATGTAGCGTAAATGCGGGTTACCTCCATCAAAAAAAAGTCCTCCACGAAGGCAAATTTCTCCCAATAGTTGATCCATGAGTACCCTTGTCTTCTGGATTTGGCTCAAAATTACAAGCCTACGGAGTTGAACATTAGCAGTCGTAAACCCATTAAATTGGATCGGCTGTTCAACGACGGTTATATTATAAAATAAAAAACCAAGTTGATGGGACAAATTGTTTAGAAGTTAATATAGTTACAAAGATCTCGTCAATAAAAAAATGCATTGATCGTAATTATGAATATATTTATTTATCTGATATAGCTATCTAGAACAGCAAAGTATTGTTTCATATGTATTCTTTACGGTAAATTCGGTAAAGTAAGTTGATGAAACTAATACTTTCGAAATTATGCATGAAAAAATATAAGTGAAAAATTATATTTTTAGTACTTGAAACCCTGATAACTTCTAAACTATTATTCCTATCTAATTAGCTTTGATTTGCTTCGTTTTACCATAAAACAATACAAAGGGTTCTATACTTTGCTTAGCAATATAACAATGCAGGAGGAGTGGATAAGTACAAAACTGTACTTTTTATGCATAAAAACTTTCAAAATATTTAATTTTTTAGTCATTTAGACTTTGTTTTGGCGTAATTCGATACAGTATAAAAAAAATACATAAGAAATTATCCCTCACTTGCCTACAGAGTAAAACTAATTCCCCCTTTTTGATCCCCTAACCCCCTCAGTAAATTCAAGATGGCAACTTAAGCTCAAAATCGACGTATCCATATTACTATTAAAGTGCAAAGAATCAGTTATTCGACAGATTATCTCGCTAATGTACGGATTAACTAGGACTAGCAAATTTTTGCACTTTAACGATACAGAAATCATTACTGCCTACATTACCTAGCTTATCTGGAGATTAACTGGGGTAATTCGTTTAAGTTCAGAATAAATGTTTGCGTAATTTATCTAGGTATTGTGCCGTTAAAGTTCAATAGTTTATTTCGCTTATTCTTTCAACTAATTTGTTTCTTGTTTTGTCTTGATTTTTTAGAAAAATGAATGAAGGTCATCGTGTTAGTTTCTTTAATTGTAATAATAATTTTAAAAAGTTTGATTCGCTGTGTTATATTTTTTTAAAAGTGATTCCTGATTGATTCCATCAACTAATGATTGATTGCTTGTAGTAATTTGATATTTTAGACAGCTGTGTAAAAGAAACATTTAGTAAATTTAAATGTACAGAAACGTGTCCCTCCAACAACATTATTATTTTCACATTAACGAGTGCCTAATAAGTAATGTTCAGATTATCTAAGTAGTTTGTAGATTTGCAAGTTAATTTGAAAAATGAAACACAATTTTTGGCACTTTTACGGATTACCCTGATAAGTCTACACGTAAGCTAGATAATCCGCACAATAACTGCTTTCTATACTTTAACGGTAACAGTTCCTCCCGCTGTTAAAAGAGCGGCATTCGTAATGCGTTACGTCTTTTTTAATGATGTGAGTTTCAGATTATTTCTACATCTTCACCTCAATGTATTACGTCATTTTTAATGATGTGAGCTTAAACTATTTCTTACGTCTACGTCTTAATGTATTAAGTCTTTTTCAATGATAAGAGTTTCAGCTTATTTCTCACGTCTGCACCTCAATGTATTACGTCGTTTTTTTAACTCTGTGAGCTTCAGCTTTTTTTACGTCTTTTTAATGATAAGAGTTTTAGCTTATTTCTTCGTCTTCACCTCAATGTATTACGTCTTTTTTAATGATGTGAGATTTAACTTATTTCTTACGTCTACGTCTTAATGTATTAAGCCTTTTTAATTATGTGAGTTTCAGATTATTTCTTCGTCTGCACCTCGATGCATTACGTCTTTTTTCGATGATAAGAGTTTCAGCTTATTTCTTACTTCTGCACCTCAATATATTACGACTTTTTTTAACGCTGTGAGCTTCAGCTTTTTTCTTACGACTACCCCTAGCGCAGTGTGTCTTTTTTAATGATACGAGTTTTAGCATATTTCTTACGTTTATGCCTCAATGCATGACGTCTTTTTAAATTATGTGAATTTCAGCTTATATCTTACGTCTGCCTCTCAATGTATTACGTCTTTTATAAAGATGTGAGTTTTAACTTATTTCAAAAGTCTGCCCCTCAATGTATTACGTCTTTTATAAAGATATGAGTTTCAGCCTATTTCTTACGTCTGCGCCTCTTATTACTTACGTCAATGTATGACATCTTTATGGGAGTTTCGACTTATTTCTTATTTCTCAATGTATTGCGAGATTTTTAATTATGTGAATTTCAACTTATACTTTAATGAATATGTTCTCAAATTGTGCCAGCTTTGGTGAAAAACAGCCTTGAAAATAAATAAACAAAAATTGCTTTTTTTGAATATTAAAAATCATTTCCTCCCTTAAAAACTATTTATAAACACCTAATTTCCTTAACAAAATGATATATTTCCTTGTTTAAGTGAATTTTTTAATGCTCTACATAATCATTCAATTTAATCTTTTAATAAGCGTTATTTATTTTTTTAACTTTAGAACTCTTTAAAGTTGACCGTAAATCGAAAAATAATCCCCTTTAACATTATGTACTTAAAATACATTCAAAAATTGAAAACCAAAATCTCCGCGCATTTGAAGTGCTAAATTAATATTTATGAGAGAAAAATAATTCCACATTCTGACCAATCATAATGAAAGTCAGGGAGAGCTAAGAAATGATTATAATCATCAAAAACCAGTTTATTATTGTAGTACTTCCTGTTTATTATTGTAGGCTGCATTATTGTAGTACTTCCTTTAAAAGTATTAAAACTTTGTTAAAACTTTAAATACTTTTACGCTTACAAGTTTACTTTTACACGCATAAGTTACGTTTTGAAATTTACTTGAATTTTTACAATACTTTTATTATTGAAAATGCACTTTAAAGTGATCATGAATTTTTTCATGGCTTTAAATTCAGCTATCAAAAAAGGCTTAAAATTTTCTTACCAATTTATAGATTTATTTTTGTTATAATTTTATATAATTAACCATTAATTCGAAGATCGAAATTCTAAGGTTTATTTTAGAACCTATAATTTAATGATAAGGTATATATAAAAATAAAATTTGTTTTTATATATTGATAAATGCCTTATACTATCTAAACTAATATTATACTATCTAAACAATAGTTTTTGGTATGCAAAGGATTACAGCATTTGGTAAGGAAAATTGAAATGTTATTCCTAATTGAGAATTCAATGTGGGATTTGTAGTATAAATTAATAATATATAATTTGATTGAGATAGTTTATGGATTCTTTATATAATTTTAAAATAAAATTGTACTTTAAATCCTTCATGTAAATCATAGAAAGAAACTATGGTTGTTTAAATTTCTTTAGAAATTTATTGTATCTATTTTTTTCAATTTTTGCTTTTTATTTTCTTTACATTAAAAGTGGTTTATTAAATAGCTTGACGTTTAATATTTTTATTTAAATCAGCTTGCAGTTATCAACTGTGTAAAAATTAGAATTCAATATTTGATATTTCTTTTTTTAAATAAAATAATTTCTACCAGAACAGTTTTTTCCACTATAAAAAAAGATTGCTATTCAAAATATAGTTAACCTCTTTTTTTAATAATCACTTAAATAACAAATATTAGATAAAATAAACAACGCTAGATAAACAACACCAACAAACACACTTAAATAAACAACATTAGATTTTAAAAAAATCACTTAAATAAAAAATTTTGAATAGATTTCATATTATTTTCCAAAATAAGTCGACTAGTTTTTTAACCCTAATTTTATTCCCCAAAGTCTATTTAAAACTCTTCACTAAAACTCATTTGGGTTTCTTGTGCAAAATGTGATTACGATATTTTTATACATTTCATTGTAAGAAACAACAACTTTATTTTCCTTAGAAATTTATTGGTTCTACTTTTTTTTCCAATTTTTGCTTGTTTTAATTTGGCTTGGAGTTTAATACAATTATTTAAATCAGCTTACAGTTATAATCTGTTTAAAATTTTAATTCAATACTTAATATTTCTTTTTTAAAAAGAGTTCTTATCAGGGCAGTTTTTTCTTCACTAGGGTAGAAACTTGCCATCTCTGTTCAGAACAAAGTTAACCTCTTTAAGTTAACCTCTTTAATTTAATTTTAATTCAATACTTAATATTTCTTTTGTAAAAAGAGTTATTATCAGGGCAGTTTTTTTTTCATATAGGTAGAAACTTGCCTGCCCTGTTCAGAACAAAGTTAACCTCTTTAATTTAATATTAATTCAATACTTAATATTTCTTTTTTAAAAACAGTTTTTATCAGGGTAGTTTTTTTTCACTAAGGTAGAAACTTGCCATCCCTTTTCAGAACAAAGTTAACTTCCTTAATTTAATTTTAATTCAATACTTAATATTTCTTTTTTAAAAAGAGTTTTTATCACGGCAGATTTTTTTCACTAAGGAGGAAACTTGCCATCCCTGTTCAGAACAAAGTTAACCTCTTTAAGTTAGCCTCTTTAATTTAATTTTAATTCAATATCTCTTCTTAATATCTTTTTTTAAAAAAGAGTTTATATCAGAGCAGTTTTTTTCACTGAAGAAGAAACTTGCCATCCCTGTTCAGAACAAAGTTAACCTCTTTAATTTAATTTTAATTCAATACTTATTATCTCTTTTTTAAAAAGAGTTTTTATCAGGGCAGTTTTTTTCACTAAGGAAGAAACTTGCCATCCCTGTTCAAAACAAAATCAACCTTTTTATATATATATATATAATTATCGGTAAAATAATCACTTAAATAATAAAAATTTTGAATAAATTTCTCATTATTTTTTTTTATATGTTTACAAAATAAGTAAAATTGTTTTTTAACCCTAATTTCATTCCCTGAAGTCTATTTAAAACTCTTCACCAAAACTCATTTGGGTTTCTTATGCCGAAATTCATTTCCCTATTATCAATAACAATGGATATAGTTATTGTATTACTCCGCCTCGCATAATTCTTAGATTCAAATCCATCGAAGAATACGTTATTAGCTTCGAATATATAGCGAGGGTATTTATGATATTCCATCTACTGCCCATGGAACAATAGGGAGAGGCCCCAACTGAATTACCCAATCGCAATTCCACCTCGTTCTTTTGGTAACATAAAAAGGATACAGTGACCACTACTGATTGTGGAATAACATCCCCCGTACTCACCCGATCTATTCCTCTCTAATATTCATTTCCAAAGCCCCGTTGCATTGTTTTCCTCGCTTATAACTGTCCATCACCAAAGCTGACCTGTGTACACAGTGTCCCACCCACGCCATGACCACCCAGTTTGACCGTAAGCTGACCCACACTGTTGCTGTTGTAACAGACTTACACTTTAATGCATACTTAGAGACGCCGGGGCGCTGCGCCCCCGTTTAGTTTTGCAATCAAACGACTCTACCTCTCCACCTCTTCTCCAAATCACGACAATACCAATGGACTTAGGAGAGAGAAGCTTTAAGCTCACTCTGCCCCCTTTTCCCTTCAGCATAACAGATCACCGCTTGACACAGGTTCTATCGAAGGGGGAGAGGGAGGAAGTGTACATAGAGAACAAGGGTTGAAATCACCTTTTCGTAGTTGCAGAAGGGGCTGGCGAGGAGAAGAGGAAGGTACAACTGGGCATTGGTCATTCTACCTTCCAGCAGCCCTCTGAATAATTTGGAGGGATAGGGGGGAATATCCGTCTATATATGTATAATATAATATGTGACGTCGCGGCGGCCAGCAGCAGGAATTTGAATCTGATATATACCTGAGAGATATGTATATACATCGGTGTGTGTGTATATTCACAAATTGTTGAAGGACTTTGCAAGCCTTTGATAGACTTGGGGGTCGTTAATAAATAGGGCGTTTCTGGGGCGCCGCGACTGTAGTACGGGGCCGCCCTTTTGTATGTGATGAAATCTCCCATGGAACATTCACTTTGGTCGGCTTTTGTGAAGGCATCCGTTCGAATAAGGGAGTGTGAGGGAAAGGGGGTGGGGGGAAGAGTTACAAAACGTAGTTCATGAATATCGCAGATTGCATGATTAATAATGATCGCTGTATGAGAAAAGGGTCACCATCACTTCAAGGATGTCCATAAGATGGCAAGGATCCCACCAAACGATATCATACAAAACAAAAACGTTTTCCAGGTCTTTTATGATGTTGGGTGCTATCACGGTATATCGTCAAAAATATCTAAAATATCGCGATATTTCATGACTTACTCACTAATGAAACATATTAGCACGATTTGAAAATATTTAAAATAGTTAAGTTAAGAATAAAATTATACACAAAAAAATGAATTTATTTCGAGCTTTATACTATTATACTTTAGCTTTGCCGAAAAGAAGAAAAACAGACGTTTATATTATGTTCAATATAGAGATGAAAAAGAAAAGATGAATTTGCAGACGATGGAATTAAAATAAAATCTTCTTATCTTAAGAGAAGAAACTAACAAAATTGTAATTTACAGTACTTTAATTTTGAGTCTTCAAATGAATGTTTCTTCAAATGAATTTCATTACCATACCACCACAAGTACTTTGCAGATTAGTAGTACAAAAACAAGAAAAATGAAAATTAAGTATCTCTTTTCGGTATTAAGTTTTAAAAATTGCTAATTTTTTTATAAATCGAGATCGAAAAATCTTTTATTTTTTCGTTTCAAATTTTTACTTATTCTTGGGTTTTTTCTTGTGAATTTTTCTTCTCCATTTTTTACTCTTTTCCATTTCTTTTTTGAAAAAAAAAACATAGCCTTCTATAGAATCTTTTTTCACTCTACACCCTTCCTCGCCAAGGTGTTCCAGTGTTTTGAAATCCTTATTAACGCATTCAAGCCACCTTGGTGTGGACCTTCCTTTGATTAGGGTTCTAATCGGTCTAAAATTAAAAATTCTAGATGTTCAGCGAATTGATGGGGCTTACTTTCATATGGTTAACAACTCACTATTGTATTTGGATCTTAATATGCCACTTAATCACCGGATTAAAAAGCATGTTTTTAAAAAATTTAAATGCTAGTATGCGTTTTCTTCCACAAAATTCATCAAATCCAAAACCAGCAATTACACTATGAATATATTTTAAGAAACAGAAAAAAAATATATATAATATTCAAGTATTCCTGAATCTCATTCATATTCTTCGCTATAGTTATTCTTGCTGATATATTCAATAGCAAGAAGTTCTGACATGAGTACAATTTTCCTTGCTGTTTCGAGACATTTGATTCTGAGAATTACAATCTCTTCTTAAAAATAATTTCATCTTTTTCCCATTCATACAACTATTAGTTCTTGTTGAAGAAGGTGAAAATTTAAATTAAAAAAAACCCACCCAAGATGGAGTTATTTAACGGATTAAAGACGATGTTTTACGAGGTTATAATTTGTCCATCTTCGCTTCGTTGCACCCCCTTTCAAGTCATTCTGTGTTCGAGTTCCGAGTTTTGTGGATTACATTTTTGCCGTTTTTAACGGTAACCGCACTATTTATGGTTTTAAAGATGAGTGAATATGCGACGGTTCACTATCGGGCAAAATTTACGACCAATATACGAAATTTGGGCGCCTTCTTTTACTCCGTGAAAAGAAAGTTTATTTTTCCTTAATGCAAAAGCATCTAAAATTTGATGCATGTTCTAATTAGTTTTCTCGCTTTCCTCTTTTCGCATTTCGCTTCACTTCATTTCGATGGAAATGGTTTTAAAAGTATCGTTTGCTGTTGGAATATCGCTTGCAATTTTTTTTTTCCTGTCCTCCAAGTGGAAGGATTTCTCCTAAACCCGCGTCTTGAAATGGTAAAATTGACTCCATGATAAGTAATAATCTTGTCCATTATGTGGATTTCGCATTAATTAAAAGAAATGTCTTCTGAGTTAGAATTCTATTTTTTCGCGTTCCACTGCTCATTTCGCTGGTTTTGACAGATTTCCGGTTCCGTGGAAAACTAGAAATTCTTTTCTTTGGTTGGAGAAAAAAATAGTTTCTCTCTCTCTCTTTCTCTCTAATGTGATTTAATGGTTGGGTTTTGAGATTATTTTAGCTTTCAGCTATTGATTTCGAGAGTAATGATCGATGAGACTTACTTCCTGTGTTTTTAATCTCCACAGAGATCTAAATGAAATGTAATACTGGTGAATGCGAGCCGTGGTTTGAGACTCGCTAGGAAAGGGTTTCTGTTTTATGAGACATTAACTTTAGAATGCGATGATAAAAATTATTTTTCCAATGTTTCACACGTTTTGACTCTTAAATTACCAAAAAAGGTTTAAATTTGTTAGAATGCTGATGATACAAAATTTTATCTGCAAATGAGCATAGACTAGTAATGCAAAAGATTTGAAATTTAAAAAAAAAAAAACTCTAAGCTGCATACACTTGCAGGAATCCTTGGGATTTTTTTTTTAATTCATATTACGGAATGTATGTTTAGAGCTAAAAAAAAGTAGAAATTGAAAAGTTAAAACTTTAAAAAAATTATCCTTAAAAAGGTTTAAAAAACTAAAAATTAACTTCAGTAAATAAAAGTTGTATTTTATAATAAAACAGTTGTTCGATATAATTACTAAATTTTTTAAACGATTTCAACTTTAATATAGAGAGAAAATTTAATGTCATTTTAATGCATTCAAAAAACTTCGTTTTTAAGAAAATGCGAAAAAAATACTGCATTGTTTATGTCCTGAGCAGTGCGGATGCATGCATGCCTTGCGCCATTGCGAGTTTTGGTAGCGCAGTCGGTCAAAGCATAGCTAACACTGGAGAGCTGAGGGGTTCTGAGTTCGATCTTGGCAGTCAACTAAACAACCGGCTTGAATACGCAATAAAGTACATGTTAAATCTGTCATGGCTGAAAGTCCTGTAGTTTGTTGTAGTGGGAAAGTTTGGAGAGAGGGATACCAGCTCAGATTTGGTCCATGTCGTCAGACGGAGGTATGCCTATCGTGGCTGATAAAAGGTAGAGACTTGAAACAGGCTAGGAGCTTGACCACGGTCTGATCATGTCTATTTGCGCCATTGATCCACAGTCCATGATATTGCGGTTCCACCATTTCGGTCCCTTCCCGTTTCGGTTTCTTCCCGATTCTGCCCGGTTACTGATTCGATTCTTCAATTTTGATGCCAACCTCTCATTCCAATTCTTATTATTTTATTACAGAAATTATGTATTGATTACTCTAATTTTTTAAAATAGGTATTAATAATTCTTTTTAGCTTATGAAATATTGTGAAAGATGACATTTCGTCATGTTTTGCAGTGATAGAAAAATCAGGAATTTGTTAATGGTTAAGTCTGTAAAAATAAATTTCATAATTTAAATGGGAACGAGGAATTGAGTTTCATTTTTAACCATTTTTTTACAACTATACCACTAGCATATCTATGGAGATATTAGGAAAACCAGGCACAGGAAATCAAAAAATAAAAATTGTTGACTTCAATGCCAAACAAATATATAAATAAAAAACTATTGTGCTAACTACCTTCATTTTTCAATTAATTCCTACATTGAACAAAACAAAAGAAGAGTAGTTCTTCCTATCTTCCCACCCAAAACCTTTAAAAAATAAAATCTCAAAACGTGAAAACCCTATCATAAAATTAAAAGTTATTTAGAGTGATTTAATTTCTTTCACTATACACAATTTATAAAATATTCTAAGAACTAAACTCAGTGGCATAACAGCCCATAGAGGGCCAAGGCCTGCTGTGCCCATCTCAGTTTTCTCTGGGATGCAGGAGCAGATGTTCCGGTTAGGTGGTCAGCCGAACGCGGAACCCTTAAGGTTTAATTCCCAAGCATGCTTGGTACTCATTGATCGACTCACTGAAGGGATGAAAGGTTGAGTCATCAGTGTTGAATCCATCAGTGAACCTTGCCCGACATGAGGATCGAACCCAGGACCTGTGGCACGGGAGTATAAAATATTCACGACTCTTTAAATTTACTATGTATTGAAAATATAATTGCTTTCGCAGAAGATAATTTAATAATTCATACAGTTAATTTTGAAACCATCACAACTATTTTAAATCTCTTAACATTATTTTCTTAGAAAGAAAAAAATTATTTCAGTTTCCAGACGCATAACTTTTTGTTTTTGTTTGACTGTCTTAAAACGTTTTTAGAATAAATAAATCGGCAATTATGGTGATATATCAAAACACTTTTGACGAATGGTAACTGATCAACAACCATCAACGATTTTAAAATATTCAACAAAATAAACTGAATTATTTAGTAATAAGTTTCTCGTGCAGCTGTCAAGACGTTTAAATGCGTCAGCGTCATTTATTAAAGCAGCGTAGGCAATTTCAGCTTATTTTTGTTAACAGAAGTCGTTGCCAGTCTTAAAGAACCGAAACAAAATTCATTTTACTTTAATAAATTTATTGCATATTTTGAAACGTTTAAATTTTTAATTTAACACTTTTTTTTCAAATCCTCTGCCGTTACCTATGAAATAAGGCTTTTTCGCGAATAATGTGTTGTTTTTTAAACTGTTATGAATTTGCAACAGTCGTTAGTGGTAGAGTGATTTTAAATTTAAGTTGACAAAAATTATCTCTGTGAGCTAATGATGCTAATTTAAAACCATTTTTTAAAAAAAGAACTATCGATACTAATGGGTTAAATCTGCAGCAATGAGCAAAAATGAATTTCTAAGTCAGAGAAAGATGATAACAAAATTATTCTTGTGCACTTATGTTTCAATTTTCTAACCTTCCTTAAAAAAGACTATCGATAATAGTGGTTAAATCGGTAGTAATTAGACAAAAAGAATTTCTAAGTTAGAGAAAGTTGGACAACGAAATATTTCTTGTGCTCTAATAATGGAATTTTAAAATCGTCCTTAAAAAGGGATTATACTAATGGGTTAAATCGGCAGCAATAACCCAAAATGAATTTCAAAGTAAGAGAAAGATGAATAATAAAATCATTCTTGTTTCAATTTTCTAACCGTCCTTAAAAAAGACTATAGATACTAATGGGTAAATCGGCAGTAATGAAACAAGATGAATTTCTAAGTTGGAGAAAGTTGGGCAAAGGAATTTTTCTTGTGCCCTAATAATGGAATTTTAAAATCATCCATAAAAAAGAATTATACTAATGGGCTGAATTGGCAGTAATGAGCTAAAATGAATTTTTAAGTAAGAGAATGATGAATAGCAAAATTATTCTTGTCTTGTAAATGTAAGTTTCAATTTTCTAACAGTCCTTAAAAAGGACTGTAGATACTTATAGGTAAATCGGCAGTAATGAGACAAAATGAATTTCTAAGTTGGAGAAAGTTGAGCAGCAAATTTTTTCTTGTGCTGTAATAATGGAATTTTAAAATCGTTCTTAAAAATTGATTATACTAATGGGTCAAATCGGCAGTAATGAGCTAAGATGAATTTCAAAGTTCTAGAAAAATGAAAAACAAAGTTAATTTTTGCCATATTGTCTCAGATAAAATTAAATATGTTGTCACAGAAGTATTCTATTGTCACTTAAAATTATTTGTCACTCTCATTCTTCTAAAAGAAGATCTTCTCCATTATCCATTTTCATGACAAATGCGATAGATCTTAGTTAAGGACAAACCTAAAAAGAAATGGGACATCTGGTCAGTGTCAAGCACTCCCTACTTGGAATACCTTGGACACCCCTGTCATCTTATTGATGGTGTCCCCCAGCATCATGCGCCCCATAAACTCCACCCTAATGCGCCCTTGAGGACACAAATTCGGTTAAGGGGCACTTATAAAGTAGATGAGAAGTCGTTTGTCAAGACCCATGACTCCGTCTTTCCCAGCCACGATCATTTTTTTATTTTTTATTCCTTTCTTTCTTTTTTTGGAACCACTTGCAGATGCAGGATCTCTTCCCTCCTCCGTGGATGCGGAAGAGCAGAAAAAGAATTTTTATGGATGCTAAGTCAACAGTGCATTAAGACAAAGAACACTTAATGGCTTTTCTGGATGACAGTTTCTTTACCGATCTTTTGCGGAAACGACGACTAATACGACCAGTTACCAAAAGGACTCGGTGGTCTGGTTATTTTCCTTGGAAGCCATTGGCGATGGAATTTCATTCGAAGTGGATGAAAAGGTATCTATTAGGGAAAAAGTGTCGCCGTCTTTCCTGGTGCAAGAGAAAGTTAGATAAAATTCTGGTGGGTTCCAAACGCAGTTGTTTACAGAACTGAATGGAATAACTGCTATTTGTAAGATGTTTTTGGGTAGCTCTTTCACCAAAATGAATAAAAATGAAAAAGAATGATTTTGAATGCCTTAAACTTGCAGCAAAATATTCATTTTAAATTATGTATCTGGACTTTAGAACGAAAAAAAATGGTTTAAATGCTTCAGGCGAGAACCAGAGGGCTTAATGCTCCATAATTTCACGACCACGGCTTGATGGTGTCAATGTGCTCATCATCGCACATCGACAGATTATACTTCCCAGGCAAGCAGGTACCTATCGATCTGATGAGCTTAGTGAGTTTCGAACCATAGTCCTCTACCAATGACAGCTCAATGTCTTAACTACTGAGCCATCACGTTCCACAGTATATTTAACTGTGTTAAAAATTTAGGGTACTTACTTTTATTTAAACTGACTGAACGTATGAAACTGAGAAACTGTTTTAACGTAAAATTAATTTTTGAAAAACGCTGCTTTTATAATTGGTAAAATTTTAAGAGAAAAAATCCTTTGCAATTTTGAAATACCACACACAAAGCTTCCCCGATTCTATTTAGGTAATGACCTTGTATTTAAAATATTGATTTCTATTCCTATTCTTGTTACATGATAACCTTGCATTCATAATATTACAATACTTTTAATTTATAGATTTTATTTGATTTTAATCCTAAAATTAGATAACTACAGTAAAAGTCGAATATGAAGACAAAACCAGGAGGATATTTTGATGACAAAGATGAGATGGTGTCCAAAATTGCCGGAAAAAAATATGCTTACGTCCCCTAATACCTCATGCAATCTTCCTATGGGCATTTTTTATCGACTTAAGTTTTTAAATAAAATAAAAGGGGATAAAAAAATTTAGATTATGTGTGTACTTTTAAAATGTTTACAGTAAAGAAGAAATAATGTTTCCTAATTATGACTAAGAAACAATATTTAGAAGCTAACAATATTTTACCATAAATTAAAATAAGAAAAAACTTATTAAAATAATTTTAAAAATATGAATTTAATATATCGCTGTTTCGTTACTTTAAACTGCTTAGCGGATCGAACGTTCGCCTCCCAATAAGGTGATCCAGATTCGAATTCTGCTCCCGGCTTGCACCCAACACAGTGCTGACGTAAAATATCATCAGTGGTAGACGGATCATGGTTTAGAATTCCGTGACCGTCGTATTAACCGTCAGAGGATTTCGTGGTTTTTCTTTCCATTTAGCGCAAGTGTGAGTTATTTCTATAAAAAAAAGTTCTCCACGAAGGCTAGTTACTACCACTACTGGTTTCAGGAGTTTCCTTATCTTCTGGGTTGGGTTAAAATTTGCTAGGCTTCGGTAGTGAACATTGATTGTCGTAAACTCAGAATCGGATGTTCAACGCCAGTTCTAAAATAAAATAAAATAATACTTAAAAAAAAACTCTAAGGCTAAAATGAGTTTATACATTTTCTATTCTACTGTAGAAAGTTTTTTTAAAAAAATCGTTTTCACACTTTTTTAATAACGTTTTTGTTTTTTCTTTTCCTTTTTGGTTTGAAAAATTAAACCTAAAATAGCGCAGTCGGCAACATAAAGCATATGAAATTGAACGCATTTGTTTTCGGTATCAGTTTGATATCAGTTATAAAATAATATCAGTTATAAGTAGTTTATTTGATAAACAGCTATAAAATTATATAAAATAATATTAAAAAGAGACTCTTATGCTAAAATGAGTTTATACATTTTCTATTCTACTGTAGAAAGTTTTTAAAAAAATCGTTTTCCCACTTTTTTAATAACGTTTTTATTTTTATTTCTTTTATTTTCCTTTTGAAAAATTAAACCTAAAATAGCGCAGTCGACAACATAAAGCATACAAAATCGAACGCATTTGTTTTCGGTAAGGTCAAAAAAAGGAACGAAAATATGTTCGCCGTTAAGGAATGCCTTTTCATTCTTCAGATGAAACTATTTTTCGCTTTCCCGCTTTTTTGAAACATCGTCTGCTCTGTCTTCATTCGCAATTGATACCTTCAGAAACCGAAAAAATAATTCCAAAGTAAAAGGAAGGTGTTTGCAAAAGAGGGACGGGGAGGAGTGACAAAATGAAATATACTTCTAGAAGAAATACTTCGAATAGTTTGCTTTCGTTTTCTATCGAATGCGTTTTGACGTCTCTAATGAGATTCTTATGAAAATTCAAAAAGATTCTTTACGCTATCCCATGATTCCCTCTCCACTCCATTCACTGTGACCGTCGAAAGTCATAAAATCTCTAGAAATTTTTTTTGGAAAGTATTCTGACATTTTCACATCAAAGCTAGACCGACGTTTTATGCGAAGGTTTGTCGTTTTTATCTTGATGACCTGCAGGATTGGAAATATTTCTCTGAGAAAGATATTTTTGGTTTTGTATCACATTTACGATTAAAAGTAAGAAACTTCTTTTTTAAGTGATGGTTAGTTCTTCTTGGCGATTTAGACCTGTAAATAATTCATAAAGTACTTAAAAAATTCTTAAAATATACTTAAAGTTTATTATTAAGTAAATATTATTAAGTTTTAAAAATTATGTTGTTATAAAAAAAACACTTGAAAAACATAAAATTGAAAATAACAGTCAACGTGTTTAAAGCACACGAAAATAAGCCCCCATTTTCAAGACTTGCCAGACGTGAATGAGAATAAACAAAAGTGATTAGAACTATCAAACGTAAAGCTGAGGAAGAAAAGATCAAAGCCCGTTTGTTTCTAGCTATAAAACCTAAATTTCACTTTGCAATAAAACATTTTTTTACGTTCTTCATTTAGCTTTCCTCTATAGCAGGGGTTTCCAACTTACATGAGGCCGGGGGCCACAATTAAAAACACAAATCAAATGGCGGGCCGCAACTTTATCAAACTTTTTGGAGGACTCTTTTATGTTTGAAGGAACATTAAATATTACTATCAGAGTTTTATCAAGTTGAACAAAACAAAAGTATTGAATTACAAATTTAAATAAGAAGTAGATTTTTAAAAATATTTAATTGTTATTCATAATATTTTTTAAAATACTAAATAAATAATAAAAATTCGAGCTACGATAACTTTCAAGTGCGCATCTATGTATTAAGGAATTAATGTACAACAGATATCTAATTGTATTAAAACCTACATTGCAGCACACAAAATATTCAGTTAGAAAATTAAGGTTTGTCTGCTGCAATCACCAGAATTCACAAATGTGTGTTTAAATATTTTCGTACAAAATGAGTGGTTTCTAAAAGTTAAATCGGAGAATTTCTTCGAGAAAATTTCTGATACGCACATGCTAAATTATATTCATAAAATACGAAAAAAATGAAATAAAAAACAGCAACATACACGATTATTTTTGTATTTGAATAAATATTTTCTTGGATGTAAAACCTGAAAAATAAATTTCTTTGCACCGTTGGTATGTTAAATTTCACAGAAACGAAGAAATTAGGTTTTTATTAACGAGAAAAGTATTTTAAACCCATATAAATTTTTTACGAAAATTGTCCGCAAGAAAATGACAACTAACATATTTTAGTTCGCGGGCCGCAAAAAAAGGCTTCGAGGGCCGGATGCTGCCCCCGGGCCGCCAGTTGGAAACCCCTGCTCTATAGTGATTCGATAGATTCCAATAGCGTTTTTGTTTTTTCCTTGTAAGAATATTTACTTTTGTTTTTTTATGTTTAATAATTTATGAGATGATCCCATAATGACCTCCTATTGAGGTGTCCCCAGGTTCAAATAACAGCGACGGCTCGTCGATTCCAATTCTGCCTCCAGCTTGCCCCGATAACAGCTGATGTTAAAATATCATAGTAGAAGGATCATGGGTTAGAATCTTCTTGTCGTCGTGCTAACCGAGGGAGCTTTTCATGCTTTTCCTCCCCGTGTATGCATATGCGCGTTAGTTCCATATGAAAGTCCTCCACGAAGGTTAGTTTGCCCAATGCTTGATCCAGGAGTTCCCTTGTTTTCTGGGTAGGAGTCAAAATTACAAGGCAATATTGTTCAGTGGAGTAATGGTCGAATGTTCAATGACGGTTATAAAATACGAAAAATTGAAGAAACATAAAGATTTCAACACTGATAACGGTTTTATAAGGCAATTCTTTGGAGAAAAAAAACTTTTGAGTGAAATAGTTTTTCAAATGAAATTAAAAAAATAATAATAATTTTTTTCATACGTGGTGTTGCTTTTATACTACACTTTTCATAAAATTAAAAGGGACTTTTGAATTCTTCTATATTTTTTTTTAAATTTGAAGAATTTCTTCTTTTTGAACTATCAAGGCAGTTAAGCTCCTGCATCAAACGCCTTTTTCAATATGATTTTCAGCCTCATAGACTAATGAAATCTTTTCTGAGAAGTTTCAGTTTTAATATTAATTAATTTTGGTATGTTTTTTTTTAATTTATTTAAATTATTCCAAAATATCTGAAGATCTCTTTTTTTCCTTTCTTCATTTTGTGCTTGACACATTATTTTGCTTATTTTTATGAATAAGTATAATTATAATAGAAATATAATTATTATAGAATGAGTACTAGAAAAATTGTCTAAATTGAAAGTGAAAGTCGTTTATTTCTTCAAAAAAGTGTAAAAGATAAGAAATTAAGAGGAAAAAAACTGTAACATTATTTTTCATCAAAAAAAAGGATAATGTTTATTTCAAAAAAATCAGGCCATAAAGACATAAAAATGCAAAAAAAAAACGCCGCTGTTTTAGCTTAAATCATGATTAAGATTTTAAATCATGATGCAACTACACCACGTACTTGCCATTAAAATAAGTAGTAATACTACGCCATCTAGTGTTAACAATCGAAAGTAACATTACAGTATTAAGAAAGTTTAGATTGCTATGATAATATAAAATTTGATTCTTGCTACAAATTTTTGAACAAAATTGGGAATTTAAATTTTATTGATGAATTGTTGTCCAAAAAATATGCATATACCAATTTAATCTTAAAATAATTGATGAATGGAATTTAATGGTATTGAAATTTTCCTTATTAAAATAAAAAACGATCTCCTAAACAAATCAAAAATATATTTTCCTTTCTCTATTTCAATCTCTATGTGATATAACTTAAATGGAATATTAAAATCAATTTTTCTAAAACGGCTATATTGTGAAGTATATGGTCAACAAATTTTATAAAGAAATTTAAGACAATAAATTTCCTACTCTGTATTTAAGAAAGGAAAACATATACTTTTAAAAGTTTATTGATGTTTTAAGATAATTTGATAAACAAATTACTTTTCTGCATGGTAATTTTAATAATCAACGTATTAAAGTAAAACAACAATACTTCAAGACGAATTTTCTTGAAGTAAAAAGAGGAAGAAAATTATGGTTTTAATAAATACTTTTTGCGTGAACTTTATATCTTTTAACGTAATTTTTAAATCTTTTAATGTTGTTTTAATGTCCTTTTTATGTTTGTCTTTATTTATTTTTTAATCATTTACTTTATTTATTGAAATTCCAACAAATCAAAAACTTTTTACTTTTGTTATTTATAGCATTTTTTCATTCTCTGAAGCTAAAATTTAATATTGCTAATTTTATTAAATTTTTAATTATTCTATTCTTCAAATTTTGTTTTTAAGTGATTTCTTTTTATTCGGTAAATTAATATTAACATAACTTCATTTATACTAAACTGATCATGTTAATTTTTTTTAAAAAAAGGAGAAAAATTTATTTTTTGTGTATCAGAACTATAGCTTTTGTAGTGGAGCTAAAAAGTAAGATCGAATACTTGCTTACATTAAGTAACCGTTAAGTCATTAGGAAATCAGCAAATAATGCAAAAAAAAAGGAGGTTACATTGTTACATTGCAGAATTAAATAAATTAAAATAATAGAATAATAGAATTTCGGTAAACTTAATGTAAAATCAGCGGATAAAATTCTGCGGGAAAATTTGTAAAAAGAACTAAAAAGAGATACGTATAATAAACATAAATTTAAGAGGACGTTATATCATCAAAGCATTCATGGCAAACTCTCTTTAAACTACAGTACAGAACCCGTTATCCGGAAATCAGAAAACCGGAAAACCAAAAAACCGGAACGAAATTCGATAAATTTTAACACCATTTTTTAAAAAAAAAATCATTTTTCCTCATAAGATTTTAGGGTTTTTCTTTCTTTTTTGAAAGATGTTTACCTTACCATCGTTTTGGAAATAATCATTACTGTATTACTTCATCGTTTTTTCTTCTTTTTAAGATTATTTTGAAAATTTTTATTTTTAGTTGGGTTTAACAATAAAAAAAAACGGTTTTTTGCAGCGATTCAGAAAACCGGAAAAATCAGTTATCCGGAATAGCGATGGTCCCGATCGTTCCGGATAATCGGTTCCCTACGTACTTACTTTAATAGGATACATGCAAGTGACGTAGTGTGGGTGTCTCGATTCTAAGTGGTTGTTGAAACATGGCATTTGTTTACGTTAGTAACTGTTCTTTTCATTCTATTTCGAGTAATCCTTGCCAATCAAGTATCAATTCTATTATTTGACCCATTCTAAATTTTTTCACAAAGATACTTTCTCAAAGATTCCAATTCTTTCACTATATATTTACCCAGAGATTTAACACAAAGACAAGCACAAAGCCATGTGGAACATAAACAAACTATTTATGCATCGAAGTTGCATACACACAGCACACACACATGACAGTTTCACAAAACAAAAATATATTACGGTTGCAATATAATACGTAAACAAATGATAAATCTAAGTTAAGCAAAAGAAGCAGACGAGAAAGAATTATATTTCTACTAATTCGATGTGCGATACGGCTCTGTTTTTAATTAACTTATCCTTAATTAACTTTCTAATTTATGTAGAGAAACTTAGCTAAACTTTAATCCGCCATTTTGCTGATAAAGATTAGCTGGGGCTGACTTCATAGATCACATGTGTGGGTATGGAAGGTCTTCTTCTTGAAGTGCAAGTACCCAGTTGAAAAAGTGAGTTAAAATAAAATTTCAGGTCAATTTTTTTAAAAAATCAACTTACAACTCGAAAAGGAGTAAAGTGATTATGTGAATCGACAAATGCCAAATTTTACCTACGCTACTTTACCAAGATTCACTCTCAGGTATTCAATTATGGCAGGATTAGTCGAGATTAACAATCCAGCAATCATTTGTTTGCATTTAAAATTTTTAAAAACATTTTTTCAGCAGTATGAAACTTATGGCTTTCTCTAGGTTTATTTGGACTCTTGTGGAGTAGCGTTCTCTTAATATTATATTTACTAATAAAACTAGTTGATTTATATTTTATTTTATTTCATAACCGTCATTGAAGAGCCAACCCAATTTTATGGGTTTACGACCACTAATGTTCAACTCCGTAGCCTTGTAATTTTGAACCCAATCCTGAAGACAAGGGAACTCCTGGATCGAGTATTGGGAGAAATTTTGCCTTCATGGTGGACTTTTTGATGGAGCTAACCCGCATTTGCGTTACATAGAGAGGAAGACCACGAGAACTTCCCACGGTTAGTCTGACGGACAGGGGATTCTAACCCATGATCCGTCTACTACAGAGGATATTTCACTTCAACACAGTGGTCGGTGCAAGCCAGATGCAGAATTCGTCTTAACCAGCCATACCTGGAATACGAACCTGGGTTACTTCAATGGGGAGACGAGCATTCTATCCCCTGAGCCATCGCGGCTCTAGTAGATTTATGGCAGACATCAGTATTACCGTATATATATATTGTCTANTTAAATTTAAGTGGTTGCAAAATCAGGAAATTCAGACATTCATTTGTTTTGATCACTAGTTAATTAGTATTTGAATATTTTTGGGGGACCGCTGAGAGCCCCGACTGCAATTACATGGTCCTTAGCGTTTTTAAAAAGTGCTTATTTTTCATTTTCGTTTTTAAAATCCCTTAAAGGTGCTTTTTTATGGGACGTTTTTAAAAAGTGCTTCATTTTTCCTTCTCGAAAATGAGATTTTTTTTTCTTTAACCACGTCAATTTCTTTAACCATGTCCAAGCGTGGTTTTTACATTATTCTACATATATTCAGCGTTATTCACAATTTATTCAACCACAATCTATTTTGGTGTACCGTTGGTTCATAGCGTATAAAAACGCCAATCATTTTACATGATTGATGAAAATACTTGCGAGTCCTCATGTGCATATACTGAGCTGCCTTCTGATATCGAACCGAAAAATCTCTCGATCATTTTACAATTTCTCGATCACTACAATAAAAACAAGAAAGGCGTTCTTTGTCAGAAACTAGTTATTTTGTTATGATCCTGTAAAGTCTTTGAAAATTATTTTGAATTTGACTCTGATAATTTCTTATGCATCTTAATGAAAAAAAGGCTGGAAAAAAAATTGTTTTTTCGTCAACCTGCGTTTGATCAAGAATTTACTATTACTTATATTTTATGTCTACTTATTGTTTTCAAAAAATTGCACTTAAAATTGGGTGCGCCTTATTTTACTTTTCATTTTAGCATGATCCCAATTATTTTATTATTTAATGCAAATTAATTATTCTTTTATACTACATAACACTCTGAAAATTAGTTATCAAAAAGGTTTTCTTAATTATAATGGGTCGTTTTGAAAGAATGAAGGGCACTTTTATGCTACAGTGAAATTAAGTAAAATACAATGCATGAATGGGCACAAATAGTGTAATTAACTACACTAATATATTGAATTGAACGTTATTACCCTCTTTTAAATTTGTTTCTTCTTTCTCTGCAATTCTATAAGGATTTTGTTCTACTATCGATCTTACCTCTGAAGGCAGGGCCCGACTTATCCTAATTGGGGCCCCGGGGCAAAAACTTCTTTTGGGACCCCATTCTGAACTATATGGAGGTATTTAAATTTTTCACCTCATTATACACATATAACAAGAAAATTGACTAGAACCTAAAATAGCTATGAAGTCGCCCCCCCCCCTTTCTCTAATAGTATCGTTCTGTCCATTTTATTAATTTTCAGACAATTTTATGCCCATTATGCCGAATGCAGTTTTCTAATTCATAACTTTGTCGTCTAGCTGCGAAAAATTCATATCCTTGCTGACATTAGGGCGGAATTCAGCTCAATTTTCGCAATTACGATGGCTCACTTAAGCCAATGAAAAGCCTTATTTTTGCAAAATTTCGCATTTTGCGATATGTAAAAATACAGGCTTTTGATTGGCTAAATTTGTCCATCGTAATTGCAAAAATTTAGCTGAATTCCGCACTAGAAAGCCATGAATTTAGAAATATAGATTTATCGTGTTCATACGATAGATTAATGAAGAAGCTGACATAAAACAGACGGATTTTACACTAAACTGATATTTTGCTTAAAAAAAAGTTCATCAAAGAAGGAAACCAAAAATAAATTTTTTAATTCGATTTGGGGGCCCCTTCTGATGTGGGGTGCGGGGCAACTGCCCCGTTTGCCCTTGCCTTTGTCAGGCTCTGGTTGCAATTTTTACTTTACTCATTGTTCATTTTTCTAAATTAAAGCATCATACAAATGCGAGCCTTTTAAGAAACTTTTTTTTCTAGAAAAATGTATATTTATATATCATTTAGTTAGCTAAGCTAATTTTCCCAAAGATTGTCACAAATTAAATCAGCTATCCGTTATGCCTTTTGAGAAGATATCTGTTTCTGGCTTGACGGTGCCCTCTAGTGTCGATCAATGACAGTAATTGGAAACGCTTCATCAGCCGCGGCAAATAAAGAGCTCGCTGACTTAATGGTAATTAGCCTCGCCACGGTATTCGCCCTTTAATTGGACAGAATTAGAATGTTTATTTGTTTTCTGTGTAATTAGGAAAACGAAGCGTAGTTACACTCGGAAACAACTGTACAAAAACAAGCAGAATGTGACAGATAAATTTCTTGCTCCACCGTGGTGTCTTATCGGGTGTTGCCATTCCGTGCTTCCAAATATCGGTATTTAACCGCTTAATTCCTGGGTCGAGTGTATAGGAGAGAAATGAGACTTGACAAAATATTGGTTTTGCAGAATTCTCTCTCTTTATGCAAATAAGACAGAAAGCAGGCCATCTTTCGGTCATCTCGGGGATAGGGATGGGGGAAAATTCAACAGACAATATGAAGCGTTCGAAAGGGGAGAGAATTTCTTTTTGTAAAACTTTGGATGGAATTAATTGTGTTATGGGAAACTTGTCAGAAGAAATTAAACGACGCGTAAGTTTACATAAAACATATTGTGTAAATGAACTGAACTTACGTGAAATGACAAAACTACTTTTATCTTTCGAAGATGATCAATACATCTTTAAATGTAATTAAGAATGAAAAAAATATTCTAAACCCTTTTAGATACGCTTAATATCCTTTCTCTTCTTCGTTCGAAAATCTAACAGATTAGGGAAAAGTGGGATAGGTCATTACAACTATCATTTGAATGTCTTTGAAGGAGACAGATTTTACTGGAGGATTTAATCTATACTCATGTTCATAATTGGGGAAAAAGTTGAATATTGAAAGAATAAATTTGTAAACAATATTCAGAAGAAAAAAAAATACCAACTATTTTTTATGGTTTTTTTTTTCTTTTCTTTCCAGACTGCAGCAATTTATGTCTTTTATGGCAGCGAATATATTTATTTCAAGAAATGCTAGAAAATTATAATTTTTTTTCTTGATTTTGTAAAGTGTTTGCAGCTTAAGTTAACAAGTGCATTAGGGACATTCTCATCACATCCGCTGATGTATTTGGATCAATCAGATTCGAAAGATTAGTTGTATTTGAGCCTTGTTCTTTTACTAAATTAATGATTAAAATATTTGCAAGAAATCGCTGCAAACTAGTGCTTTTTTCACTATGCATCTTTAAAAAAAATAAAAAATATAAAAAAACAGAGCAATGCACTAGTAACTACGAAAATAAGTAGTTCAGTGCAATGCGCTATAAAGAATTCCGGATCAAACTATGGTACAATGTACCATATCATGTAATATTGGCCGCATCATTCCTAAAATACATTTTATACCGTAAAATTATTTTTACGGTAAAAAATTGTACCGTGAGTTTTGTTGCAATTATTATTTAATCAGAGTGGTTTAGTGATTTTATGATAATTATTACTGTAAAAATTATGGTATATCAGATCATTTGTTCCGTAACATGTCCCGGGAAAATGAATTTTAAGATAAAAAATTACCAGCATCCTGAATGTCCCTACTTTTTCCCGTAATTTGATTTACAGTGTAGTTTTGTCACTTGAACCGCGTCAGTCCCTAACACTGGGACGCACTTTACTCAAGCTGTAGTAAGCTGTTTACTTGATGTTCTAAAAGGGGCTAGAGGTGAAGTTGTTTTTGTCACCGAATATCAGCTTGTGCAGTAAAGCATCTTTTACAGATATCTCAGTTCTTCGAAAGCTCGAACGTCATATGAGGGAATCTCTTTTTAGAGAATAATATGCTATTTTTATAACCATTGTGTGTTTGTTATAGTTATTCACAGGTATGTAGTGGAGGCGGAAAGCATCGGTACGACTTTCCGGAACTTTCCGACAATCCGGCACACCGTAATACTGCTACTTTAATTTGATTCGATTTAATTCGATTATTACTTATTACTCTTACTTTATTTTCATTATATCGCGTTCTTATTTCATAGTTCTTTAAATCGTAAATTGCATAATATTTGAAATATTCTTATAGCAAAGTATCTGACGATGAATTAATCTGATGATATTTTTCATATAATCTATGATTTTTATTAAAAAAATAAATATGTTCCATGAATAAAACATTGGGGATCTCCCTTGTCAAAAACAGTTTAAACTAAATCATATCGGCCAATTTGATAAATGCAGTTTTGCACATAAATATCGCTAAAAAGCAGCAATTTCAAAAGTAAAATGCAATTTTTATAGTATCTAAGAATTTCTTTTCAGACACTAATAATTTGAATACAATCTATTAATTTTTAATAAATACACACATAATATAAAATCTTTTTAATGAATACACGCAGTAGTCCTTTTAACAGAAATATATTAAAAGCATTGTTTTAATATAACTATTAACATTTTATTTGAGTTAGATCATATTTCCCTGTCTTTTTTGGATCCCAGCCCAATTTATAAGTAAAAAAACACCAGTACCAAAAGAAAAAAAAATAATAATAGTAATAAATAAATAATGGCAAATAAGTAAAGAATACATTTTTTATATATTATTCTAAGGGTTTTAGGTAATGTTTATAAAATGTATTACAATTGGGTAAATTGTTTTAAAATATTTTAATTACATTTGAAATTAAATACATTTTAACATTAATTATTTTACTTTACATTTGAGTTACATGTTTTATATCTGAAAAATTAAACGTTTTTAAAAATGTAATAGACATTTAATAAAAATAAAATCAGATTTAAATGATAAAATTTTTTAATTCAAATCTAATTTTTTATTTTCTTAAAAAAAAAATCACGAGCTTTTAAAATCCCGATTATTATATACTTATTACTTAAGTCTCAATTTTTTTAAGTCTTCATTTGATTTTTGATTTTTATTTTGATATACTTCTATAACCGTGCTATTAAGTTATTCAAAACATATCTAATGAACATTGTATTTATATTGGAAGCGCTGTTTACTCTATTTTTGATAACAAAAAAATTCTTATTTGAAATTTTAATTGCATGCAAAAAAAAATTCAACGGCTCACTTTGCAGTATTAATTACGTTTTTAGATAGATATTATTTTCCTCGTATATTACAAAAAAGTAATGTCATTTCTGATAGCTATCCAAACAACCTACAATCTATCTGCCACCTGTGTTTTAGTAAAGCTAATAATTAGTGAAATATATTTTGAAATCAAATCAAAAATGTATATTTAAAAGTTAACGTGTTAACAATAGGATATCCGAAGATAATTGTAATTTTTATAATAATTTCATATCTCTTTGAAATATTGAACAAAGGAGAAAACGCATAAATTAAGCAAATAAATTAATTTAAAAATGTATTCAAAATTTTTTATATAAATAATAATTTTTTATGTAAATATATAATTATTCTCTAATTTTTAAATAAAATTAGAGAAAAAAGAACAAAAATTAAAACAATTCAAAGCATTGAATTAATACTTGTTTAAAAATAATATGGATCATTTATTAAATAGAAGAATATATCACTCTTTTAGGTGAAATTTAGTGAAGCCGCTTTAGCACAAAAGTTTCAAATTCAAACGAATATTATGGCAACGTACAAAATTAATATCGTTAATCTATTTATTATCGTCGTTAAAAAAAAAATTTAATAACATACTAATTGCTCTAAGGACAAATATTATACGCTAAGTTAGAAATATAAATAATCCGTCGATAGTTTGTTGAAGACTCTCTTATCCAAAAATTTGCTACAGCCCCCTAAATGTTTTCACTGCTTACTAGGAGATATTAGCGCTCTCGTTGGAAGCCTAAGAGTAATGGGAGTTCAATAATTGTAACATCTACACATTGGATTTTAATTTTAATATTTTGTTTCAAAAAATTTTTTGGAGGTTTTAGGGATAGTAGTTATTGACAATGTCAACCTTCATCTATGAAAAGATACCCCAACATAGAATCGAGTTAACATGTCTTATATACTAGTAAATTGAAATTATTTAATTATTTTTGTAGTGGTAGATACACTACAGTACTCCCCTACCAGAATTATAACTGTGATAGAATTTGATGAACGGATACTTCTAGTTGATTCATTGCCATTTTGTGAGAAAACGGGAGAGCTGCATTAAATTCCCCGTACTTTTGAGTGCTGATCGTGAGAACTGTATTAAGTTCACGGTCGTAGTCGCTCCTGTGTTGCCTTTAGCAGTCGAGTGAATACGTTGTGTGATCGAGCCTGAGTAGCAACAGCGTGAGGAGGACAATGTCGCTGTCACAAGTAGCAAGTCAACGCGTTCAATGTGGACCATCCATCGAAGTACGCGTGTTCAAATCTTTGTGGGTGTTTCTGCCAAGGTAGGAGTGTTCACATCACGTCCGAAGGTCACCAATGTGGAGAGTAATCGAGTAAGTCAACTTTCATCAATGGAAAGGTACCCCACCATAGAATCAAGTTAACAGGTCTTATATACTAGTAAATTGGAATTATATTTTTGTAGTGGTAGATACACTACAGTGCTTCTATCTTAAACACAATGTTGATGTAAAGTCGTTTAAAATATCATGGCTATATGGCTCGTCAATTCGTGGAGCACAATTTGTCATGGAAGTATTCATTGTGCACAATTTACGAAAGTTCGTCGTGGGAATAATTTATCTCGGCAACAGTTCGTCGTAGGCATAATTCACCCCAAGCACAATTCGTTGCCGGCACAATTTGCAGCAAGCACAATTCATCTCTGTCACAACTCGTCGTGGGCACAATTCGTCAAGAGCACAATTTAGGGTATCAATTGTGTCCATGCTTCCAATGGTGTACTCAAACACTCCATCTGTGGTTGATTTCATCACTTATAACAAAATTTATTTGGGAAGACCATATCCAGTCTTGATAAATGATATTTATCAAGATGTATTATGCTTCTAATTATGTATTATCTGTATTATTCTTATTATCTGTATTCTTATTATCTGTATTATTGATTCTGTATTATCTGTATTATGCTTCCAATTCCTCTCTGATTGACATTCTTCTGGCTCTTGAGTCCCTCAATTGAAAAATACCCACAATCAGTTCCATAGTCTGCTGAGCATCTTTAGCATTAATTATAAGCCAGGAGAGTTCTGACTGCACTGCCAGAGATGCGGCTGACCAAGGCTTTCATGTACATGGTACAAAATGCAACATGTGCAGAGGTGCCACTTATCTGACAAGCTCAAGCAAGAAGAAGAAGAAAAAGGCTTTCATGTAACTAAAAAAAATTATATTTTCTTGCTTTTTCGATACAATACTCTCGAAACTTTCTCTTATACCAATACTTCGCTCAATATTTTCGATTTCTTGCTCTTTCTGTGCAGCACATCTATTTACAAAAGCAAAACTCTTGTATTGTCCACAAAAGCTCAATAAATATTTACACTGGTATTCAGAAATTAATGTTTGGACGATTATCTCCAGAACTACAGGACATATTCTAATGAAATTTGGTTTTAACATAGGTTGATATTCTAAAGTAATTACCGTTCAGCTGTTACAGTACGAACGGAAGAACATGCGTAACACTCATCAGAATCAGGTGGTATCAAAGAGTTGTCACAGAACTGAATAAAAAAAGATTATTGGGGTACGGCCCTCTCGTACAGGCCTCACACTGTGATACCATACTGGCAATAAGGCAGTTTATGAAATCCCATAGCAGTTTATCCCACTCGTTCAGTGACATTGTTTCCCTGCAATCGATGGTTGTCGTAGAGGGATTATGTTTCGCAATTGCCCTCCCCAAAGCGTCCCAGACGTGCTCTTAAAGATTGAGATCTGGAAATCTGGCTGGCCAGTCCATCCAGCGAGTACTTTTATCTCCAGGAAATAGTCACCCCTCTGCCTTAACAGGCATACAAGAGAGAGAGGGAATAAGGGAAATCTTAATCATTATAATTGGTCTGTTAAATAGGTCGCGGGAAATTAAGCTTTCGCGCTTTTAGTTACAGGGATAAACGTTAAAATGTTAATTAATGCATGCTTGAACTAAAAATAGATTAAAAAACAGGATGCTAATATTAAAATGTGAGAAAGAGCGTTTCGCTTAGAGTAATAAATTAAGAAAAAGACTTACAGAAAAGGAATAACATTAATTAGTTTAGCGTTAACTATTGATATAAATAAAATTGCTGACGATTCTGCTTGAGATTTTATTTTAAGTTTTTGTATATTAAATTATTTTTTACAAGTGCTGTGACAACGTGGATTGGTGCTATGTCACTCTAGTTATCTGAAACCGCATGCTTATTTTGTTTATAGTTGTGCTTTTAAAATTTTCTTCGATGGAACTAAAGTTAAAATCAACGGCAATTGAAATAAAGAAAAATACGTTATGTACTAAAGCAAGATTAATAGAGAAATTTTTTTAATTTATTTAAGGAAAGTGTATTGACGTCAATATTGCTCGATTAATTTTGAAAAATTAGTACTAATCGTATTATAGTAACTGGTGCGGTATTTAATAGGTACTAAATATACTAATATTATCACTGTAGGTAATAGGTTTTTTTATTTGTTTACCGCAGGAAATGAGAACAGGAGAAAATTGCTTGATTTCGGTACATTTTGATTATCATCAGTTGGCCTCGAACAATTGCATGCTATCAAGGGATACTTCTTGCAATTAATTAATATTTTAATGGAATGAACTTCTAGAAGATATTTTGCTTAATCTATTTACGCAGAGTCGCGATGGCTCAGGGGATAGAGCGTTCGCCTTCTAATGAGGCGAACCGGATTCGAATCCCAGTTGATACGAGTTCCGTATCCGACTTGCACCGACCACAGTGCTGAGGTGAATTATCCTTAGTGGTAGACGGATCATAGGTTAGAGTTCCCTTGCCGTCAGGCTAACCTTGGGAGGTTCTCGTGGTCTTCCTCTCCATGTAACGCAAATACGGATTAGTTCCATCAAAAAAGTCCTCCACGAAGGCAATTTCCTCCAATACTTGATCCAGGAGGACTTCTGGGTCGGGTTCAAAATTACAAGGTTACGGAGTTGAACATTGGTAGACGTAAACCCAAAAATTAGGTCGGTTGTTCAACGATGGTTATAAATTGAAAAATAAGAAAAATATTTTTAAAAAATCTACTAGCGCAAAGCCACCTGAAAGGGCAATAAATACAAAACTGAAAATATTTTAGTTTCATTAATTGTGTTGCTATATATCTTTCAGTTTTGTGTATAATTTCCTAATGCTAATCAGTGCTGTGGAGTCACTAGTTAAAATATTTGAATCCCAACTCCGACTCCTAACTTCCCTAAGAATTCAACTTCGATTTATATTAAACTAAAGCTCTCTCCGAATCCCAGGAAATGTTAATTGTACACGGAGAAAACAATTCTGGAATAATAACCGTGCTGCATTGTAATGATAATTCTGGTCACATAAAATGAAAATAAAATTTTAAAAAAACAATATAATTCTGCTTAATAAAACCAAAATATGCGGTAATTAAAACATTTTTTTTTCTCCAATGCCCACGTGTGTTAACATCCATCAAGTCAGGCATATACAGGACGATTTTGTTGGCCTCTCTTTCAGAGGTACCATATTAGGTGGGCCAACGTCGCTCCCACAGTGAGGACAGATAGTACAGAGAAGGAAGGAACATCCATGCCTTGTCCGGGATTCGAACCCAGAACCTTTCTGATGCAAAGACAGTTCCCTGTCCCCTACACAGGCCGGTTGACGTATTAAAAACATTCCTTTAGTAAATTTTCCATCCACATAGTAACGGTTTACAGTAAATTCTGGTTTTGAAAATTATAGCTCTTATTATCCCACATTTAATAAAAAATACAAAAGCGAAAAGCAAAATTTAACCGAGCAAATGGTTTTTATGCCATGATCTTAAGTATCATGATAAAGTTTCAAATTTTCCAACCTTTGCCAAATTATATCACTTATTATAAAATTATATAGTGTTAATTTTAAAAAAATCATTATCAAAGAACTTCGGTTAAAATTATCGAGCTTTTTGGTTTTCCCAAAGAGCCAGAAATGGATGGTGTTTTCTACTCTAGGGAACGCAGCAAGCTCGGTGCCACCTAAATTTCCGGGTTACTGTTTCCGTTGTATTTTAAAGCCATTTTGCATCATTGTGTTTTGAGATTCTTGCAAACTTACTTACTATTATTACTTGTGTTTACAATGCTAACAATACTTGAGTTTACAATGCTAAAAGTATTAACACTAACGTAAGATGGTGCACAGCTTGCAACAAGAAAAAACAGTAATAAACTTATGGAAAGAAGCCAAATCAAAACTGCCAAAAAAGCGAGTTATTCAAAATCTAGCAAACCATGTCACCTTTTTTAACAATATATCTCTAAATAACTAAAACAAATTTTCGCTTTAAACTCACCAAAATTACTTAATAATATTAATATCTTATGAAATACGGCAGATTTGAGTTCAGAAATTATCTAATTTATTTCTTTTATTGAAAACAAAATTATCCGTTTGAAAATATCGCCTCGCAGAATAACATGTAGTAAGCAGCTGCAAACTTTCTAACCGGAACTAGAGCAGGCATACAGCTCGAGATTGTTATTGTTTACATTTTCACTGAAAACACTATCCATATGGTAAATTTTATTATATTCTTGTAATTTTAACGATGCTTTTTTTTCAGTGAATAAATATCATATTTTATGTATCGTAATTAAAATGATTATTTTATTTCCATGCTATTCCAATACTAAAAAATATCTATTCAATTTCAATAAGACAAATTCCATCCTTGATAATCGAAGATAACTTGACAAGTTTCACTTTTTAAAGAAGCTTCTCTATTTATGGGTGAGAGCGTTTCCAAAAATTTTAATGCCTATTCTTTCATACATTATATAATACTTTTTAAAATAGAAACACGGGGGGGGGGCGCCAAAAATTTCCAAAACTTTTCATGTTTTTCCCATGAATGTCGGTTTGTTTCTTAAGAACATCAATCCGTATTGTTTATAAATTTTGTACCGTGCTAATTTAAGGTAACATTAGTCCACATATCGTAAGACACGATTCTCAGTAGATCACCAAAGTAAAGCATCACTGGCAGCTTTCAGTGAGTTAGTGGAAAACCAATTCGATCAGGTTGCGAAAGGACCGAGGTTGTGTGAAATCGGTCTTCGTTAAGACCCATTTTCACTGCATATGATTTACACTCGTCCGATGGCCTCATATAGAAATGAAAAATCTGTTTGGTGAGTTCTCCGCTGAGGAATATATTTCCCCTATCAGGCACTCATTCTCTCTTGACGGTTATGCTAATGCGATTCGCGCATTTGCAAGCAGTTCATCTTGCATGTAGTTACTAAACATTCGCTGGCGCGTTTAGTGCAAACGAAGACTATGCGAATACTTCCTAAAGTTCTCAACTTTGCTCGCATGTCGCCAGGAAGCCATTCCCTCTACAGAAGTCAAAATTGGGATGAAATGTTTTCGGACCAATAATCCATTTTGCAGCCATTGTGAAGGGACATTTACATGATGCCAAAAAATTGCGTATGTGAATTTGAATACCTGTGGACTACAGCCCTGATGGTATAGGAGCCTTACTGTGAACGAATACCTGATTGGAGAGTTATACTTGGGTCAACATATTTCACATTCAATAAAGTTCTCTGCCGCATCACCGAATTCGCAAACGCGAAATTTTTGCATCCAATGCAAAATAAACAATGAACGGTGTTTTCAGTAGAAATGTAAACAATAACAATCTCGAGCTGTATGCCTGCTCTAGTTCCGATTAGAAAGTTTGCATCTGCTTACTGCATGTTATTCTGCGAGGCGATATTTTCAAACGGATAATTTTGTTTTCAATAAAAGAAATAAATTAGATAATTTCTGAGCTCAAATCTGTCGTATTTCATAAGATATTAATGTTATTATGTAATTCTGGTGAGTTTGAAGTGAAAATTTGTTTTAGTTATTTAGAGATATATTGTTAAAAAAAGTGAAATGGTAGCTAGATTTTGAATAACTCGCTTTTTTGACAGTCTTGATATGGCCTCTTACCATAAGTTTATTACTGTTTGTTCTTGTTGCAAGCTGTGCACCATCTTACGTTAGTGTTATAACTTTTAGCATTGTAAACACGAGTAATAAGTAATCAAATAGTAAGTAAGTTTGCAAGAATCTCAAAACACAATGATGCCAAATGGCTTTAAAATACAACGGAAACAGTAGCGCGGAAATTTAGGCGGTACCGAGCTTGCAGCGTTCCCTAGTGTAGAAAACGCCATCTTTGCTGCGATTATATTAGCGTCCTCTACAAATTTTTTTTGCCTCTGTTTTGTCTGTGAAAGCTGTAAGCAAGTCTTTGGCAAAGTTCATCACCCGAATTTCCCACCAGTAAACGTCGGTAATCAATAGAAATTTTTGCTTAATAAAAATTTTTACTCAACAAAACACACCGAAATGGCTGAAGCAATGAAAGCGACAATCTCTTCTATGCTTAAAGGAATAGACAGGTTATATTTCGCTCATTCTTTTTAATATAAATGTCAATTTCAATCAATATTTTTCCTACGTAGGTTTTATAAATGTGTTACAAGGCTCTAATGTGTAACACGTTTCATGTATTCATGGAATTAATTGTTTTACCAAAATTTCACATAATTGTATAATAAATTTAAGAGTTCAAAAATTCATAATAATTGGTTTTGGGGGTAACATCAAGCTTATTTTGAGATAGCCTTTAAACTAGACTATTAAATTCATTTTAATGAATCTTATGATGCATCTGATGTACATTTAATTTATGTACATTAAATATGAAGCATAATTACGTCATTTTGTTGAGATATTTTCTCATAGTAATACATTTACATGATCATATTTTGGTAGTTCTAAATTATTAGGAAAGTGGGGTAGTTCGAGACTTATTTCATTTATGTAAAACATTACAATTAGTAGTCATGGGCTTCTTACCCTTTCTAACTGATATAGAATGTTTTAGTTTTCTTATTGGGTTAAGTACTTTTTAGGAAAATGCTTTGTTTTCTGTGAAATTACAGCTAATGTGGGATATAAACTTGTGTAAAAACTCATCGATATCTTAAAAAATGAGGATAAAATTGCATCATTATATATTTTGTATTAAATGGGAAGCTTGCAATAATACTTTTTTTCCTACGATTTTCCTCTTTCTAATCTACATTTGTGATATGAAATTCAAAGCTAACTTAAGTTTCAGATTTACAACTACTACTAAGATTTATCAGATGGTTTAAAATATTATAACAAATAAAAAAATTAGTATAATGTCATTTATTAATTTTTCTTTATCTAAAGCAACTTTTCCCTTGGTATTAGAGTTTTAAGGCTTTTCGAAAGTTATGGCGTAAATAAGCCAGAGCTCATACTAAGCTGGGTTTGCAGGTTGAGTTACCCCGTTTGCCTTTTGAACCTGATAATACGCCCAAATATACTGGAGGAGAAAAAAAATTCGGTACTTTTACATGATTTTTCAAATTACGATATGTTTTTATCTAATGTTATTACGACGTTTGAAACTGAATTTGAGTTATCGTTACTTGATGCATTTGATTTGTTACAATTTTGTCACAATTTCTCATTGTTTTGTACTAAGTAATAGCATTTATTTAATATTTTATCAGCCCTTTTCGCATGGTCTTTCTTATTCTGATGATTTTAATCATCAGAATATTACATTATTGCAGTTATTACTAGAGCCCGGAAGTTCAGGCAAAATGCCATAAATGCCCTTTTCTGCCTTTTTTAAACGTTTTCTTCTGAAAATGCCTTTTTCTTTCCTTTTGTTCATAAATGCCTATTTCTGTCTAATTAAAAAATTTTCTGCAAAGCTTTTTGTGCTTTTGACCGAACATAAACGCAAAATGAAGAAATTTTGAAGTATAGAAATGGTTGACTGTCATCCGACGTATTGTAATGCATTTATAGAGATTAGGACTTATTCCTTTGGTCTTATTAATATTTCCTCTCCGTCTCTTCGTGGCGTCAGAAAACGTGGCGTCACCTTCGCCCGATGCGCTTTGCGAGGAGAGAGAGAAAGGGAGTGAAAAGATTGGAGTTATTTTTACTCACAGTCAATAGGAGTTATTTTTACTTACAACCAATAGAATTTATTCTTACTTACGGCCCATATAGCCTACACCATCGAATAGCTCGTATGCTCTCTTATCTACAAAACGAATTCACCAAGCTGGGTGAGCACATTGTAGCAGGAGCACGAAAAAGTTTTCTAGTACTAGTTATTTCAAAAATGCCTAAATTAAAAGCCTGCACGAGCAAAAAACTGGACAGTTTTGTGAAAGAGTTTAAGTCGAATGTGTTTTCTAATGATGAGAGCATTCTATTTTGTAAGGCATGTTAGAAGTCAGTAAATTTTGAAAAGAAGCATTTTATATCTCAGCACTTGGAGACATCTAAGCATAAAACAGCAAAAAAGCTGAGAAAACACCGACTCTGATTCCCACCTGTTTTCAATTATCTTCTCGCAAATCGGAATTTGTGATGTATTTATGCAGGTCATTTGTAGATGCCGGCATTCCACTGTGGAAACCTGAAAATAAAAGCATACGAGCTTTTTTGCAAAAATATACGAATCAAAGTGTGCCCTGTGAATCAACTTAAAGGAAAACTTATTTAGATGACTGTTACACCGAAGTTCTTAAAACTATTCAAAATGAAATCGGAACGAAAAACATATGGCTATCTATAGATGAAACGACAGATGTAACTGGACGATATGTTGCGAATGTTATTGTTGGTGTTATGGACTAATTTGAAAAACATAAAGTCTTTTTGTTGACATCTGAACAGTTGCAAAAGACTAACAGTACTACAATTGCACAGTTGTTCACTAATGCACTGGCTTTACTTTGGCCAAATGGTACTGAGCATGAAAGAGTGCTATTATTTCTTACAGATGCAGCCTCCTACATGAAAAAAGCTGGAAATGCCTTAAAAGTTTTATTTCCTAATATGATCCATTTAACGTGTCTTGCTCATGCATTGCACAGGATAGCAGAGGAAGTAAGAGGTCTCTATCCTGAGGTAGACTCGCTTGTTTCTAGTGTGAAAAAAGTATTTGTGAAAGCCCCTTCAAGAGTTCAAGTGTTCAAAGAAATTGCACCAGACATTCAATTACCTCCTAAACCGATCCTTACGAGATGGGGAACATGGATTTCAGCAGTCTCATACTACTGCACAAATTTTGAGGAAGTTACTCGAGTCCTTACCAGCTTTTCGGATGAAGAGGCAATATCCATAAGAAAAAGTAAAAATCTGCTTAGCAGTTCTAAAATAAAAAATGAACTGACTTTTATTTCAACTTATTTTGGGAAGCTCCCTGGAGCTATTGAACACATGGAAAAAAGAAATATGTCTTTGTCCGAGTCACTAAAGATTTTCGACAATACTATTGAAGAACTAATGTCTGTGCCTGGACCATCTGGTGACATAATAAGGAAGAAATGTGAAAACGTCATCTCTGCAAATACAGACTTTGAATGCATCAAGGACATTGCAAAAGTACTTTCTGGTGATACTACAGTTGAACTTACCATATCTCCTACCATGGCAAGTTGTTTTAGGTACGCGCCCATAACTTCTGTCGAAGTAGAAAGATCCTTCTCTTTGTTTAAAACTATATTGACTGACAGGAGACAAAATTTCTCTTTCGAAAATTTGAAAAAGCATCTAGTTGTGATGTGCAACAACAACCAATCATCAGAATAAATCTGCATACAATATTATTGTAAGTACGAGTTTTCAATTTTTATTTCGCACCTACGCAGTTGAGGTTTTTTTTTGTGCAATTATGTCCACTTCTTTTGTACTATTGCTACGACAGTCGAGTGAAATGAATATGTAGGTATACCGGATACTTCTAGCAACTTTTTTTATACCTTGGATACCTATATGGGCTTTTAGGCATTACCAACTACCATTTTGCTCCAATTTTAAGTGCCTTTTTTAAGTGCCTATTTCAAGCTTTTTAAATGCCTTTTTGCCTGCCTATTTTTGCATTTTTTATTGCCTGAAATTCCGGGCTTTAGTTATTACATTGTTTGATTTGCGATGATTCCACTGTAATTTCACATTGTCTAATAATATTGGGTCATTCGAAAAATTCCGGTTGTTTTTACAATGTGAGATAATGAATGTAACGGTACAAACTTTCTGGATGACCGAATAGTTTTTTTTTCGGTAGTTATTTATCATTTTTTGGCCCTTTGCACATGGTATTTGTATTTTTTTTAATACATATTTTACTCCCTAGAAATTAAAAAGGCAGGGTACTTGCACTCATTTAACACCATAAAAAATTATTAAAATGTGTAATATTATAACGATACTACATTATATGTTAGTGGTGTAAGCTTTGTAATTAGTGCACAGTTTTTCTAAATTTCTGACTGATTTTTTTTTATTTCAGATATAATCCTGAAAATCTTACAGCATTGGAGAAGTATGTTGAAATTCAAGCAAGAGATAATGCATATGATTTGGAAGCAAATTTGGCTGTCTTAAAATTGTAACTATCTTCTTTTTTTAAAAAAAAAAAAACAAAAAACTTGTTTTTTAAAATTTAGTTTAATTTATTAATGCATATTATACCAATCAGGGGTCTGTTTATAAGAAATTGGGGTCCATTAACGGACCCTTCACAAGATAATTTATCTTTTAATCGGACCCTTCACATATTTGTTTATCTTCATTATTGTTTTGTTAATTGAATAAACCCTTCTCGGGGGGGGGGGGGGGAAANGGGGGGGGGGGGAGAAAAAAGACGGTTCGAAACGAACTAAGTTTTCCAAGTTTCCCTAAATTTAAATTCAAAATGTAGGGTTCCAAGAAAATATTTCTACTTTTACAAACATCATGTCCACATTCTTATTGATATTAAATTCTTTCAATTTAATATCAGTAATTCAATTTTTCAAATAAAGTATTATAAATTTAGGAATTGTTTAAGTTTACTTAATGCATAACACATTAAAAGTGATAGATAACTAAGTTGTGTTATTTTAAATATGTCAATTGAAATTATTAAAAATGTGAGTGATTTTGTTTCCATTATTCGTCCGAAATGAACATTCTGCTTTCAGCAGTATAGGCTAAATACCAAATATTTGCATGTTGCATCTCTAATTTAGTAGCAGCAATTGTTGAGCATAATCTTGTATCTATTTACAATTTAAAAACTTCTTGAAAAGTTTTTTAGCAATTTTTGCAATAACAAGACCCTATTTACACAAATTCACAAAAGCGGGACCCTGGTTGAAGGAATGTGACATTACGCTTATTTTATATTCTCAAATTATGAGTAGTTTTTTCACAATTTTACTAAAACAGGACCTTTCATAAAATGTCTGGACAGACCCCTGCCAATGTAATATTATGGCTGTGAACTGTTTGGTTTTAGCTCAAGGAATGTTTTTAGTGTCAAAATGCCTTGTAATTTATTTTTAAATTCCATTAGAATTTGTTCAAAACAACATTAGATAACTGAAAACATATGAAATGCTTTGTTAGTTGCTTTTTGTGCATCGTTCTTAGCATTTCTTCCCGAAGTAACCTATTTTATCCTAGACTTTGTAAAAAACTGTTAATAAATAGGAAAAACTAAAAACAAACCACTTGAATTTGGCAATGAAAAAATCTCATCGAAAAATTGGTGGCAGTATAGTTACAAATCAACTCCAAATTTACATTAAACCAGTTCAACTGTATCAATTTTTATTTTGCTTATTTTATTGTTAGAGCCTGTCTGAATCGGTTTGCATCATTGACTCGTGTATTATTTGGGTTCATGATATTGATCACCAAATGTTCTACAAATGTCGTTAAAATCATACGCATGCAACAAGGCGACAAATTTGTCTCCTTGAAGTATGTTGCAAATTTACTAAATAGTACAAAACAATAGTTTTTCGCATTGAATTCCATGCATTAAAAAAAAGAATTTCTAACTATATTGTTCAGTTTAATTGGTATGGAATTCTGATGTATTCAAAGGAATTTAACTGAATGTGTCTGGTACAAAAAAATTTTATTATATTGTAAAATTTCAAATTTACATGTTGTGTTATGCATTCATGCACTGATAGTATAGTTTTTCATCAATAAAATATTTTGATCTTTTAGAATTGACTTAATTTAAAATTTTATTAATTTTAGATAATTTAATTTTCTAGCAATATATTGTTAGTTCTTACCTTCTTTGTTTTCCTCTTTTATTAATTTATTTGGTCTCATTTCTTTAATCTCTTTGTTGAATCTATGTACAATCTTTAATTTAGCTTTTTTTTTCTGTATTTAATTAAATACTTTCAATAGGAGATAAATCACCTCATTGGTTTTTAAGTGTTATAGATGGCGATGAATAATTTTTGATGTGTAACATAACATGAATTATGTAGTCGTAAAATTCAATTTTCCCCCCCTTTAATTTTATATACCACATTAAGTTTTTCGACCACTAAATGACTACCTAGGTGGTCTTATTGGGCTACTAATTTTTTATTGCTGGTGTGAATTCTATGTTTTATGAATATGATCGTTTTTATAGCGTAATAGACAAATAAACCGGTAAAAATAATTACTACAAATTCAAATGAGATTTTGTTAAAATTGGTTCATTTCTGAAAAAAACATTAGGAATATATTTAAAAATTAAATATAAACACTTGAAAATGATTAATGATATAAAATTTATCAGAAAAACCTTTTATAATTAATAAAGAAAATAATTATCAAAAGTTCAGCTACTCAAGTATTATTTCTCAGTTAAATACTCGAGTATTATTTCTTTGTTAAAGTTTTCATTCATAAAAATCAGTGTGACACAAAATATGGAGTAAAAGTTAGAAAAATAGATGGTAGCAGATTTCAGGAATATTTCTATATTGCTAAGTTAATGATGCATGGAATGACATTTTAGAACCATTTTTCTGTGTTTAACTGCTTCTCAGCAATATGGAAAGTTAAGTAAAATTATAATGCTAAATAATTCTATTACTATCCAAGTCTTCTCTTGGTTATTCCCAAAATTAAAACCGGTATAAGATAGTTACAGAAAATATAACATATATTATTATGCCGTCGAAACTGATGCAAAATGATATTACGGCAAATGCTAAATAATATTTTAAATAGAATCTAACATTATATAATGTAGAGAAAACAATGAACTCCTATATATATCTGATATTTGAAAGTTGTGTAAAATAATGTTATATTTTTCTGATGTTATCTAATGATAAGTGCTTCTAGGTACAGAAATACTTTCAGTTACAAAACAATAATTATACTTTTGAAAAACAATTAGCATTAAAGATTCACAACTTTGTTAAAAACCATATTTCAGAAGTTTATGCGATCACTGTAAGGTCGTTATTATTATGAATAAAATTATAGTTGAACTTGCATAAGTATGGTTAAAGCATAATCTAGAACATTTTGTTTGTGGATATGAACTATTCTCTTTTAATCTAATTTATTGTTAAGTTTTCTTCAGCTTTTCATTGTCCATGTGAGAAAAAAATTTACATGCAGAAATTTGAAAACATGCACTTTTACATTTCCATGCTTATAACAGCTCCCACACTTGATATTTCATTTGTTTGCAAACATAATAAAAGATTGTTTTTTTTTTTTTTGTTTTTTTTTTGCTGTGTGAAACAAATATGTAGATAGATTTGTAAAGTAATAAGTATTCCGTTGCTTAAATTAAAAGGAGAAAAGAAAGGATTCAATGGATTGTTTTAATGTTTTATTTATGTATATAACATATATTTTTTTCAATAAAATGTTTTCTTAAGAACTCATTATATTCATTGAAACATTTTCAGGTATCAATTTAATCCAGCACAATACACACTTGATATTGTTCGGTTGATACTGATGAAAGCTCTTACTAACTTGCCTCACACAGATTTTGTTCTTTGCAAGTGTTTGATTGATCAACAAAATGTATCCTTTGCTATTTTACTTTTTATATTATTTTTACCATTCTTCTACTGAATTTTTCGATATTTATCAATCAACTATACCTCTTTATCAAGAAATTCATTGTGAATGATGAACAGTTTTACTTTTGAAAAATAATTTTAAATTTTGAAAATATGAATTTAATTTTTGATGTTTTTTAATTTAATTTGTTATAAGTTTGCCAAAAGGAAACCTGTTCTTTTAATATTGCATAGCTATCAACTATCAGTGTAAAAAATACCTGCGTTCTTTGTATTTTGAATAAATGTCGCAAATTTATACATTTTAGATTTAATTTTCAAATTTAGTGTAGATTAGGATTTTTCTTAAAAGTCTTACAAAATTGTATATATTTAAGACTCAAGTAGGTTCTAGTTGTTTGAACCTACTTACTTATACTAACATAGGTCAATTTGTTATTTACTAAGATGAAAATCATTCAATTAAAAACATTAATTATTGATGAAATCATTGATTTTTAGTTCTTTTCATTTGAGAGTGGTTTTAACCATAAATTAGCAATTCTGTTTATAATTTCAAGTATTTTCTATAGTCACAATTTGTTGCTATGAAACTAACTACTAAACTATTGAAATTTTGCCAGAAATGTACGTTTTTAATGCTAATATTTATTGGGTTTTGAGAAAATTCTTCTAGAATGTTTATTACACAATACAAACTCTTTTGATATTGTTTTTTCTGTTTATGAAAAATGTGGGGTTCTTTCTCTGTTTTGTATTTAGTTGTGATGTGAAGCTGTGTTCTTTTTCATGCTGTGTACTCATGTTCTAACAATTTAAACAGTTTAGAACTTTATATATCATAATTATTAATTGATATAAGCTCAATGTTTATTTGATTTTCAAGAGCATGAAAAATGCTTGCTAGCTTGGCAGATTCAGTATTTTTGCATGTTAATTTAAACAGAGTAAGTTTTTTCTTCTTTTAAATAAAAAATCCTGGAAGAAATAATTTTCTTTAAGAAAGGGGGGAAACGTAAAAAAGAAAAAAAAATTTTTTAAATACTAGTATGGAACTCTGTGCACATAGTTTTATATTTTAAGTATCACTGTTAAACAGCGCGTCTTTATGTGATAACTAATTTTTTAAAAGTTGGTGCAGTACAGAACCCGTTATCCGAAAATCAGAAAACCAAAAAACCGGAACGAAATTCGATACATTTTCCTGTCATTTTTTTTTTTTTTTTAATGTTTTTTTCCTTATAAGATTTCAAAATTTTTCTTTCTTTTTTGAAAGATGTTTACCCTACCATCATTTTGGAAACAATCATTAGTGTATTACTTCATCGTTTTTTCTTTTTCAGATTATTTCCAAATATATTTTTTTTTAGTTGAGTTTGACAATAAAAAAAACGACTTTTTGTAGCGATTCAGAAACCCGGAAAATTTAGTTATCCGGAATAGCGATGGTCCCAATCGTTCCGGATAATCGGTTCCCTACTGTATTAGTTAATCTCTTTCTTGAATGTTTTAGAAAAAAAGTGTTCTTAAAATTGTTTTGCAAGAAATGCATAAAATTTATGGTATTTAATTTGAATAACATAATAACTCTTTGTTTTGTCAAAAATGAGGTATGAAAATTTTATTAAAGTATTACTTTAAAAAAAAATATTGTCTGTGAGAATTAACTTTGTGTCATTGTTTAAAGCTGAACAGTGTGAAATATGCACAAATAATACTGCACGAACAGTTTTCTCTTTATGTGGTATTATTTTTTTTCTTCACATTGTTTAGTTTTATTGAAAATATTAAATAATTTTAAATTACATCTTTAGGCTTTGTATAAATGTACACATTTCGTTTTATTATGTGATATAACTTGAATGAACTTTTTTGTGTCCTTTCATTTCATCACTTTTTTAAGAGAAATAAGTGCCTTTAAATTGATACCTAACTTAGAACTTCAATTACTTTAATGCAGTGTCTTTCCTGATTATATTTAGATATACAAATTTTTTAAAGCCAATGTACTAAAATCTATAGCCCTTATGATTTTTTAAATTAAAGATATGTATATATTATTCTCAGAACTAGTGCTAAGACAAATCATGGTTATAAGATTGAAAACTATGTTAACCAGGCTGGATTTTTGTTAGGTCCTCTAGATCAGTATTCCCCAACCCCCGGTTCGTGGATCAAATGGTACTGGTCTGCCCATTTCTTTGGAACTAAATTTAAATTCCTAGGTTTATAACCCAAATTAAAAATATCTGTGTTCCATTAAAGTTTTATTTATTTTAAAAAAGGGGCCTCTGAAGGTAGTGACATAAATTTTTTAATGTTTGTAATGTATCATTTACTCCGATAGAACCATCTCATTGCAAAGAAACAAGCTCAGAGTTCTCATTGATTTAACGTTCTAGTAAGTTAAAATGTTAAATTACTTTATATTTATTTTTTGGTGTAACTCTATTTTATTTTGAAGGTATGTTTAAACACAATTAAATTAAAATTAATAAATAAAAATAATCTAAAATGTTAGCAATCAACGTCCCCGAGTAGGCCGCGGTAAAATTATCAAACTGACAGGTCCGCTGTGATAAAAAGGTTGGTGAACACTGCTCTAGATTTTTAAAGTGAGGAAGAAAACAAGCTAAATAAATTATAATAGTTTTTTATATTGTTGTTTACTCACTCAACTACAAATTGAAATTGTTTAAACTATTTCAAATTTGTATTTACAAGTGTAATGTAGATTTTATTTCCGTATATTATTATCCAAGTTTCCTATATGTGGAATATTTGGTACTCTTCCATTAAACGTGACTATTGGTCATGGTTAAATTTTTTTACTTAACTTAATAATCAGTTGATGATAATCGTTTATTATTTTTAATGATATGAGTGTAACTGACAGGTGTAATGATCAAACTGACAGGTCTGCTGTGATAAAAAGGTTGGTGAACACTGCTCTAGATTTTTAAAGTGAGGGAAAAAACAAGTTAAATAAATTATAATAGTTTTTTATATTGTTGTTAACTCACTCAACTACAAATTGAAATTGTTTAAACTATTTCAAATTTGTATTTACAAGTGTAATGTAGACTTTATTTAATTTCCGTATATTATTATCCAAGTTTCCTATATGTGGAATATGTGGTACTCTTCCATTAAACGTGACTATTGGTCATGGTTAAGTTTTTTTACTAAGCTTAATAATCAGTTGATGATAATCGTTGTTTATTATTTTTAATGATATGAGTAATTGATGGATGTGAGTATCATTGTCTGGTATGCAAGTGCCTCTGCCCTGTATACCTTACTCTGATTTATTTATTTTTTTAATTAATTACTAGTGCCCCCTGTAACCGTCTTTGGTTCCAAATTCGAGTCACAGTGGTTTTGATGTATATATTTTTCTTACAGTCTCTTTAATGGAACAGTAATGAATCTCTATATGACTTAAGTTGATTTGTAGTTTTTATATTTTAAAAATTATTTAACATTAAAAAACTGCAAAAATAAGTATGTATCAATGGATATGTACTGTAGGCTCCTTTTTAATTCATGCATAAAGGGAAGAAAGTTTGAATTAATAAAAATTATAAATTTTCCAAACTTAAAAGATAAGCACTTATTTAAAAAAAAATAATAATAAATATTGTAACATAGAATCACGTTAAAAAATCTTACCTTTAAGCAATATTTAACAAAATGATACATTTTCTTTAAAATCTTTTTAAATTTTAGTCATGTCTTACAAGTTGTGCATTTATGATAAATTTTATTATAAATTTGGAATTCTTCAACTCACAATTGAGGTGCACAATCTGGAATATCTTTTAATGGTTTCATTTAAAATATTTTGTTATGAGAGTGAAAAACCTTGAATTCTCGTGAAAATAAAATATAGTAAATTTATATTTTTCCTAGATACTATGTTGTTTTAAATAATATTGATGTGAGTGTATGTATGAAAAACTTTCTCTCGGCATTGAAAATATATTGTGATGCTATTATTGCTCATTTAAATATTTACAGATGAATTAAATTTTAATCTGTTAAATAATTTTCATATTTATTTACTCCATATTTGACTGGTTTTGGGTAGAAATGTATATGTGTTTCACATTTTATTATAACCCATACAGTTGAAAAGCTGAATGAAAGAAATAGTTTAATTTTTTTTATTCTGTTTCACCTATCAAAAGAATACTTGTAGATTCTTTGATTTATTCTTTTGTAACGTGTGAGGATGCGGGCTGTCTTTTTAGATCTTGGAATCATGAAAGCGTGAGTGGTAAAGTAGTTAAAGGTGGAAGGAAAAGCAATTGGCATTCTATTAGCTTCAAAAAACAAGTCATTCTGCTTTTTAAAAAAAATGAGTTTTCAACAAAAGTTAGCTATGTGTAATCGGAAAAAATTAGCATTGAATTTATCATCAGCACTAGAAAAAATCGAGCTAAAGGAGTGCTTGAGTTATCGTACTTTGAGTCACTGGGAATTGATTGTAATTTGTACTTTGTCTTTTCATTTTTAACACAAAGTGATATTGTTTTTATTAAACTAAACAATAATTAAGTTGTTAATTATCATAAGAATTAAATACAGTGTAATATTTGAAACGCAAATTATTTTTCACCTTTATCCTTTCTCCAAAGAAAGTGTACCATTTTATCATAAAGTGTTGAGTTTTACGTTTATTTTCGTCAGTCACTTAGTTGCGTGAAAACTTCTTTTTTTTTCTTCCAGAGTTTCAACATTGTGATTTCATCCAGAGTTTCAACAAATTGTTACAAACTTATAACGTGTTGAAAACATAAGGTGCATCAATTTAAGTTGCCCAATATTTATTTTTTGCTTTTCAACTGGCTAAATGATAAGTCTCTTTTTATTTCAGAATAACAGTGAATTCTTTGCCCTCATTTAATAATTTTTACTCTATTGTTCAGTATTCTTTAACCTTTACCTAGTTAGCAAATGAGAAGATTCACCAAATAGTATACTTACATGATCTCCTTGAAACATGCCAGTTTTCAGCATTTTGGGTGAGTATTTATTATTTTTAATTGCTTGCTTCCTTTACTAAAGGCTTGTTTAGACGATCCAAGTTCTGATTGATATTGATGGAAACTTGTTTTGCTTTGAACTTGGATGGTGTAAACGATCATCCAAGTACTTAGCCCAAGTTTTTTCTCCCTTAACCAATCAGCGTCTTAGGATTTGTGACATCAACAAGCAGGCATCAGATTATGTCATTTTGTTGTCTGTTTTCATATATTTTTGTCCGAATAAATTGATCTGTTACGCTCTACTTTGATGGAACGTATCCTACGCTTTAAGCGGGGTCTTACTGTATGTGATTTCACTAGACTTCTGAATCGACTAGTTTTTAGGATTCATGACTTCCAAATTTCTGGGTTCTTATTTACTCGAAACAGGTCTATATTTTTAAAAATACAAATCTCCCATTTAAATATATTGCACAGTAATAATTTAGCAAGGAATTAAAAATCAAAGTTATGCATTAACTGTCCTTAAACAATCCTTAGTAGATTGCAAGTCATGTGTGAATAATCTATTATAATATTGGCATAAATCTATTTTATGATAGAAACAGTTATTTCTCTCTGCATTCTCTTATTTCAGTGCTGAAATGTGTATCTTTTTCTTTTATAATTGCAGAGCCGATTGAACGATCCAAAGGACCCTCTTCCAGTAGCTCCAATAACAGGATTTGAAGATTCAATTAGGAAGTGTAAGTATAATTATACAAGATCATAAATTTTACATATTATATTTATTGGGGGTACAATTGACATTTGTAATATGAGTTAAAGTTTTCTTAATTTGCTTGATTCTTTACTTATCTTTATAAATTTGCTATAATCAATAATATTAGTCTTGTTTTAATGTTTCAGTTGAATATGATTTTATAAAAAACTTTTATTTAAATTTTAAAAAAATACACTCAATAACATTTTCAAATAATAGTTAAATCATTATATTTTTGAATTAATTTTATTTTTGAATTAAAATTTGTTTGCTTGAGTAAATAAAGTAATTATCAATTTGAAAAATAGAATGAACCACTCAATATTGAATATATTTGAAATTGTATATAAATTGTTTTTATGGTTGCTAGTATAATCAAGAGAAGAACTCTTTGTCAGTAACTACTTATTTTACAATTTGTGAACTGTAAAATTGTAGTGTTTTTGCTTTTAAACTAATCCCTTGTTCTGATCGCCGCAATGGCGCTTACTGTGATTATTGTGCAGAAGTAGTTTTTAGTAGCTTTTTATTTTAAAATACCATTCCAATAGCTGTTACTGATCATTTCACTAAATTGAATCTTAAACAGCTATTATTGTTTTTTAAAAAATGTATTGTAGTATTTAAACACTTGCATCAGAAATATTTGTTTATTTTAATATTTACCTGTGTTTTATAATTTGGAGAAGAATAATTATATATTAATAGGTTATGGTTGTTTTTAAACTATTATACCGTTATTCCTAATTATAAAATAGTAATATTATAAATTTCCCAGGAAAGATATTGTGTATAATTTAGTTTTACTAATTTACATACGGTATTTAAATATATGTCTTAATGTTATTATTTAATAATTACATTTTTGTCTTACTCTCATAATTAGTGCATATAATTTTTTTGCATATAGTGTTCCTAATTTTTGATTCCTAAGGTTGGCAACTATGCATTTACTTTCTTGCAGTTGTAGTTAACTATAACTATTTATTTTTAAAAAATGTTGTGATTTCAAACTACTTTCAAAATGCATTTACTGCTTAAATACTTCAAGAAGACTAATTTTGTTGGAGAATATGTTTTTCACTCTTGTTCAGAATTAAAAGCTAAGTTGATTATTAAAAAGAAAAAAAAAGATTTAGAATTGTAAATGAGTTGCTTTTTCTTTTCTTTTTTTTTTTCTCAATTAAAATTTTTATGCTTTTCTTGGCACTGAATATTTATTTTAAGAAATGCTTAAAGTTATCAAGTATTTGCTATCTTAAGTGCTTAAATTTGTTATGATTTTTTTCCAGTTAAGCTTATTATCTTAAAAAACTGAAGCTTTAAACTCATTAAAACTGAAAAAAAAAAAAAATAAGTACATTGGAGGCTTTTTCATTGAATCGACTGATGAACTCTCGAAAGATTTAAAGAAATGAGGTCTGAAAAATGTTTATAATTGTATCTTATACTGTTACTAAACTTACATTAAAAGTAGTTAATAATTCTAAACTTTTTTTTCTGCTTTTTTCAAAATGTAGCATATAAGTTCCAACTGCTGAGAGCGTGTAAACTGGTGAATTGCTTATTGTGCAGATTTATCGACAGGGTGCATAGCTTTTTTAAAAAGTGCTTAAAGGTACTTATTTTTTATTTACGCTTTTTAAAAGCCCTTAAAGGTGTTTTTTTTTGGGGGGGGGACTTGTAAAATGTACTTAATTTTCTATCCTTTAAAAAGAGATTTTTTCTCTGCGATATTTATCAGAAACTAGTTATTTTATCACAATTATGTAAAGTTTTTGAAAATGTTTTTGCGTTTTATTGATTTTATGTTCATAAATTAAGAACTTTAAACAATAGAAGGAAATAATTTTTATTACTGCACGGATCCTAATTATGATTTATTTTTGGAAAAGGTTAAAAATATTTTTTCAGTGCTTGAAAAGTACTTAAAAGGTGCTTGTTTTTTGTTGAAGAATCTGGCAACGCACCCTGATTGATGTTTGTGCTAATCTTTTTTTTTCATTCTAGTCTATGTAATGAACTTTTTTTTCTTTGTTATCTATGTATCAGGGATGCTACGCCTGCGCCATTTGCGACAAACTGAGACAAAACGGCATAACTGCGCCATTTTGCGACATTCAGCTCAGTTTCTGCCAAAGCTGCGCCATTCTGAGACAAAACGTCCAAAATTTGGCAAACCTGAATTCAGTTTCAAATATTAATCCGCATTGCCGTGAGTCATTGGAGATCATTTTGCCGTTCACGTCTCCAAGGGATGAAAGACTTCCACGAAAAAGCGGAAATCCGCTTTTTTCTCCCAATTTTTAAAATTTTCGACCATGTTCCAAAAACTAAAATTTTTAGGGAGTCCAATTAGAGAAACCCAAGCCGCCGGAACGATAGTCGGATTCCCGCGACTTCCGCTATAGAGTGGAAAGGAGTCTAAGTGTTTCGTTTCGACCACCGATATATGATTTTTTTTTTCGTTTGGCTGATTTTCGGAATTTTAAATATTAGGAATTGCGCTGGAATATGCTAAAATCGCGATTTTTAATCAGACGATTTTAATATCAATCATCGATTTTCGTATTTAACTTATTTAAAACTTATGTGTTGCGACTTTTTTTACGCTGTTTAAAAATCGTACTAGCAATTCCTATTCACTCAATTTAAAAATTCAATATCGCGATCTGTATTCCCGCGAGTTTAAAATCCAACGTCGCGATTCGTATTCACGCATTTTTAAATCCAATATTGCGATTCGTTATCACGCAGTTGTAATATCAGATCCCGTTTTTCGTATTTGTACGCTATTTAAAAATTACTCATTGCGATTCGTATTCACGTGATCTAAAAATTATTCATCGTGATTCTTATTTACGCAATTTAAAAATTCAATATCGCTATTTGTATTTTCGCGTTTTTAAAATCCAACAGCGCTATTCTTATTCACGTGATTTTAAAATTCAAAATCGTGATTCATATTCACGCGATTTTAAAATCCGAAATAGTGATTCATATTGACGCGATTTTAAAATCCAATATCGTGATTTGTGTTTTTTAAATCCAGCTGCGCGATTCATATTCACGTGATTCATATTCACGCGATTTTAAAATCCAATATCGTGATTTGTATTTTCGTGTTTTTAAAATCCAACAGCGTGATTCATATTCACATGATTTTATAATCCAAAATCGCGATTCATATTCACGCGATTTTAAAATCCAACCGCACGATTCATATTCACGTGATTTTAAAATCCGATATCGTGATTCATATTCACTTGATTTTAAAATCAAAAATCGCGATTCATGTTCACTCGATTTTAAAATCCAATATCGTGATTCATATTCACGCGATTTTGAAATCCAATATCGCGATTCATATTCACGCGATTTTAAAATCCAAAATCGCGATTCATATTCACGCTATTTTAAAATCCAATATCGTGATTCATATTCACACGATTTTGTAATTCAATATCGCGATTCATATTCACGCGATTTTAAAACCCAAAATCGCAATTCATATTCACGCAATTTTAAAATCCAGTTTCACGATTCTAGAAAGAAGTAGAATTAAGTTTTTTCTTGAATTAGTTACTGTAAAGATGTGATATATTTTTCTACAGTTGTTGCATTTAAACAATTACTAAGTGCATTCATAATCACATTTTATGATTGTATATTTAGCTATATAAATTAAAAGAACATAGTCAACTAACTAATCTTGTGAATGCAAGAAAGTACAATCTACTAGTCAATGCCAATTAACTAAAAAGTTTACTTTTATACTTAATAAAGGATGCAAGTCATTTTAGAAAGAAAATTATATTTATATGTGTCTTTTTAAATTGTTTATAATAGTTTTTAAATATTTCTGTTTTGATATAAAAATGTATATATGCTAATTTTTGGCTATTAAGTGCTCCCTAAAATTTTCTTGAAAAATTCCTACCTAAAATATTTCAAAATTTCACTGCACCTCCTGAATTCTATCAAAGAGTGTTTTTTTTGTGTTATTTGCATTTTCTTAAACTCTCATTATTTAATTACTGAATTTCTCTTTTAATTATTGAAATCTGTAGACCTTTCATTGTAACTGAATAGTTATATATTTTGAGATGAAATTTGAGCTCAAAATAAAATGGGTATTTTCCCTTTTGAATTACTGAAACTAAATAGATATTTCTTTTTAGAAAGTTAACACCATTATATTTTAAAAAATAAGAAAGTTAAAATTTACTTTGTAAAATTCTGGAACAGATACTATTCATTGGCATAAATGATAAATGCAATATATATGAAAACAACAGAGTCCATAAAACAATTTTGTGGACTCTTATAATCAATCATATGCAGGTTTTTTAAAATCCTAGCAATAGTGAATGTATGTATAATTGTAGTACTCCTAGTATGCTATTAATGGTTTTATGGATCCTGAAAATTATCTTTATATTGTTATCAAACTGATTAATAATCATTTTAGCTGAGATAAACTGAGTGAAAAAAATAATTTTAGCTGAGACAAACTGAGCCAAAAAGAGATTTTAACTGAGACGAAATGCAATTTCTGGTGAGACAATTTGATATTTTGCGAGTAGCATCCCTGATGTATCAAACTTTTTTTTTCCTTGTAGTCATTTGTCATGTTGTAAACATCACTTATCAAACTATTGAAAAAGAAACTCTCATGTCATTTTTGGGTGGAGTATCTGGTAAGTCTTTTATTATCCCTTCCTCAGCCATTATAAATATGCTTTATGTAGCTATCCTATTGCGTCATAAATGCTGTGTTTATATTTTATTATTTACATTAAAAACAGTATTGTTAAACAAATTAATTCAGAATTTAGAAGTAAATTCTGTTTTATCAGTTACATCTCTTTATTGAAAAGAAATAGGACAGCACTAGCATATTTTTCACTGTCAAATCAACTCTGCTGTTAAACTTTTATGTAATTTTGGATGTTTAGCTGGGTGCTTAAAGGTGCTAATTTCCGATTTTTGAAAGCCCTAAGGTGCTTTTTTCATCGGCTGTTTTTAAAAGGTGCTTAATTTTCCCTTTTCTAAAGTGAGATTTTTCCTTTACCATGTTGATTTTCTCTACGAATTAGGCAGAAAGACGCTGTTCCTGTTGTTTTATTCAACGTTTTCACAATTAATTCAACCCCATTCTATTTCGGCTTATCGTCAGTCCGTAGCGTACGAAAAAGTCATTCGATTTACATTATTCAAAAATTTTGACAATCGTCCCAAACAGTGCCGAAAGTTGTTTTTTTTTTTTTTTTTTTTTTTTTTTTTTTTTNTTTTTTTTTTTTTTTTTTTTTACGTGACGGTTAAAACCAGATAAAACAGACAATTGTCAAAAACTTTCCAATCCTACCTAATGGTGTTTTTTAAGTGCTTAAAGGGTGCTTATTTTTTGTTGATTAATTTGGCTACACACCCTGTTTAAGTTCATACATATTGTGAAAAATAAAATAACTGTCCACATCTGTAGTTTTTAGAACTTGTGGATGCACCGTTAATTTTTTAAGCTACTAAGACTTATCATTACTAATTTATTTTTATAATATTATATAAAGTAATAAGAATTGTCTCCTTATTTTCAGTTTTATTACATTTGAAATATTAACTTTATTTTTTTTATCTTATATTCCATTGTGTAATTCTTCAAACATCTTTTCTTTTAAAAAAAATAATAAATTATTATTACAAATTTTGTCCAATCTTTGAGCAATGTCAATTACTGATCTGTCTGTAACATATTGTGATAGAATGTATTTATTTTGTACAAAGTATCTTGTATCTTATACAGCGTTAAAAACTTAATGAATTAAAATCACCTCTTAGTACAGATTTAATAAGATTGCAATTAGAATATTTTGAAATGATATTGTACAAGCAATACTGTTACATTTATTTTTAAAAAAAATTAAGATAACAAAAGTGTTAAGTAAATAAGAACTGTCTGATTTGACACTTTTGCAGGAGTTGCATTCTTGGAAAGATTTGCACATTTCCCTCGGTTACTTAAAAGTTTAGTCCAAGAGAAAAACAACTTTTAAATTTAGGGGAAAATGTGGACAAATATTTAAACTGTAACTCATCACAAAATTAATATAAAACTTTTAAATACTTTTAATTCTAACTAATAGATATATCAGTCTGTTTCTATTTTTGGCAAGAGTGCATGCTATATGAGTGTCAAGCAAACTGCAGTTCAATTTTTTTATAATTTGCATATTCAAGCTATGTTAATGGAGTGACTAAGTTCTCAATTCTTAGTAAATTTTACAGTTCAATGCGTGTTTCCTGTTATGAAGCCTACTATATACAAGAAATATGTCAGGGGTCTGTCCCGGCCAAATTTACTACCGTTAAGCGGTACCTTCACAAATTCAACTTTAGGAAATTTCACAAAATACTTTTTCTTCAAATTTTATTTTTGCATCCCGTAGCAAACAATATAATTTTTAATTTTCATAAAATAGGTACCTCTCAGAAAAACCTAGACAGACCACTGTATCAAATAAGTAACCCAAAATCAAATAAGTAAATAAATCATGAATAAATATTGTAAATATTTATTTAATATTTGTAAATATTTATTTCTTTTCCACCTACTTGAGCAGATTTATTTGAAAGCATATTAACGAATTATGTTCCTATAACTCTAATTTCAATTTTATTTTAAATTTAAATTATGTAAAAAATTATAAACAAAAATATTAGATTTTTAGTAAAATGATTAGAATATTTCATGTATTATTTTTTACTTAAATTCTTGAATGTTTTACAGAAATAAACTTTTGTCTTTTTTTTTTCTTCCTAAAATTTTAATATATGTTTCTCTGGTAAATTATTTTTGTGCCAACTTCAATACCTTTAATATAATTGTTAAAATACTAATTTTTAAACTTATTGGAAATAATTTAAATTATCTCATAATAAATGTTGAAAAAAAAAATTCACAAAAAAAATAAAGAAAGAATCTAGATAATATGGTTGTTACAATAAAAATAAAGTTTTTATACATTTAAAAGGAAAGTTTCAAATTAATAAGTTAACAAAAATATTTGTAACTTAAACTTGTTACCCAGACAAATTCATGAACAAAAAGTTGACAATTAAGTAAATTATTTAATTTTATTGAATGTGGGAAAAGGTCGGTTCTTTTTCTGAAGCTGAGTCGTATAACACATTAATTGGTGGTTAATCAACCGTGTGGGGAAAACTTTACAATCGATTTGCTGTTCATTAATGTTTACTTTAATTGTCAATTTTTTAGGATAAGTTAAATTCTGATATCATTCTGCTGTGTGTCATAGACAATGTCATATCTCCTTTCTAGTATTTTTTTTCTAAATGATCAACCTGTTATAAGTGCCAACTTATATTTCTCCTTTTAAGTAAATTTTTTATTTTTTACAAAATAATAGTTAGCATGCTCTAGCTATTCTTATTTCTCCTTTAAACATGGTGCGTAGCATTTTTAAAAAGTGGTTAAAGGTGCTTATTTTTTATTTTCGTTTTTTAAAAGCCCTTAACGGTACTTTTTTCATGGGGTGTTTTTAAAAAGTGCTTAATTTTCCCTTTTTGGAAATGAGATTTTTTTTTCTTCGTCATGTTGATTTTCGTCGCGTATTGTGCAAAAGCGTGCTTTTCACATTGTTCTATTCTACGTTATTCACAATTCATTCAACTTCATCGTAACGTTGATCCATATCGTATAAAAATGCCAATCATTTTACATATTTGATTAAATACTTGCGAGTCCGCATACTGAGCTGGGTTCAGTTAGATTCTAGCACTCTCGTGTGCAGCTCTGCTGCATTTTCCAAGATATTCTCAATTTTTTACTTCATTTTCCACCTTCTAAAATCAAACCGAAAAATATCTTGGATCTTTTTTATGGTGGCTAATGTAATTAAAAAAAGTTCTTTGTCAGAAACTAGTTATTTTATCATGATCATGTAAAGTCTTTGAAAATTATTTTACATGTTGTTAATGTATATAGTGCTTAAAAGGTGCTTATTTTTGGTTGAAAGATTTGGCTACGCACCCTGTTAAATTTTGCACCTGATAATTTTAATTTTTTAAAACAGTTATTAAAACAGTATAAATAAAACAGTATTTATTAGTTGGCATGTCAAAAGTGTCTATTCATATTTCTCCTTTTGGGGAAATTTTTGATTTAAAGAAAAACAACAAAAAAAAGGAAAGAAAGCAATTTGCCCTTATGGCATGCAATATAATCTTGATTATCCAAACTTGTTTTTATTCTTGCTAAGACTGAAGTTTGTGAAGTTTCTTAAAACACATTCGAGAATTAAATATTAAGATAGAAACCTTTCAAATAATAGGCATGAGGTTTTTCCAACTTTTTAAACTTAATTATTTCATTCCCTTTAATTATGATATGTGTATTAAATTTTAATAGTTTGTTATATTCTCAACATATGCATATAGTAAAAAAAAACTTAAGAGAATAAAAATTAATTGAAATGTTTTCTTTTTGTGGAAAACATTTTCTCAGGATATGAGTTGAAAGGTATTTTAAGACTTTGTTTTTTTTCCCACTCTCATGAATGATATAAGAGTTAGAAACATACTAATTATGTTTTAATCATTTGTTTACATATTGCAAATTTCTGCTAAATTTAAAAAAATTTCTGAAAAAAATAAATTTTGATCTCATAAAGAGGAAGTGACCTCAAATAAGCTAATTAATTAGTGTAGACGATATTTTTATAAAACCAAAGCAGGGGCACAAAATATAAATATACTTTTTTTTTCTTTCTTTCAAGAAGTATTTGTATTTCTAACTCTCAAAATATATAGGGCAGCCACAGTGTAGGAAACAAGCAATTCAAAGTTTGAACCCCCTTATGCTAATTTTGGTTTTTGTGTATTTCCCTATATCTTGTAGCCTTTTTGTACACAATTGTTAAATGTGTTTATCGTAAGATAATTTCATGTAAAAATAATTTTTATAACTTATTTATTATTCTATTTAATGATAGTTGAAAAAATTTTTCAATTGCAAAAATACAAAATTTGAGAAAAATTGGTTGAATAGTTGATTATTAAGCCTTATGTAGAAATTTAATTTTTTAAATATGATTTTTTTTAATAATTTCTCAAAAACTATTTGCCCAACTTTGTCCTTTTAGCCAAACTATTATGACTATATTTCGAGAACCAGAAACTCACAATCTGTCAAAAAAGATGTTTATTTTGAGAATATATATTTTTTTAGTTTGTTTTTGTAACTTTAAACATTGTCTCCCCTAATTAATGAGCATATTTGAGGTCACCTTGTCAAACTATTAAGTTTTGAGCCCTAGTACGTGCAAATCAAATTATTAAATTAAAAGTTATTTAGGTTGTTTTGTGAGTGTTTGGGTACAGTGCAGTTTATTTTTACGTGTAATTTTTTCGCGCTGAAGTCTCCCCTTTTTTTTATTTTGAGGTATTGGCAGATATTGTTATAAATAAAAAAAATTCTGAAATTTAATTGGGAAAGAAAAAGGCTAATTTTCTGTAAAATGTATGTTTGATTTGTTTATTTTTTTGTTTTAGAATATCAGTTGAAAAGTTGGATGCACAAATATGGTTGGCGAGAAGATAATAAATTGGTTTGCATCAGTAATCAAGAAGAGAGCATAAAAACAAAGAACATCACAGAAAAGATTGATTTTGATAGTAAGAGTTTAATATTTTTTATCTTGTAGGAATAAATCTATTTTATTTTTTCAATAACATTGATCTTAAAAGAAAAATGCTTGTGGTACTCACTAAATGCAAGCAACCCAGTGTTATTTAAAGAAAGCATTTTGTAACATGCCTGAACATCTGGTTGCATTAGTTTTTTCATACTTATTGTTCAAAAATATGCTTTAAAAAAAACTTGATTTTTCAGTATTTTGCCTAAATTAAGCAGGTAATTTTAAGTTTCTTTTTCTATTATCTTTGTCAATTTTTATTAATTCGTAAAATATATGTTTCTAAAATTATATAAAAAAGTTCCACGTTTTGTAATTTTGCATTAAACTACACAAATGTAAAAAAGTGGTCAGCCCTTTCCTTTTTTTTTTATTTATTTAATTTTTTTTTTTTTAATATAATCTACGGAAACTCAAATCTACTGTTGTTCGAAAGTACTTTTCGATATTGAGAAAATTTTGCATTTCTGTATCTAAATGTTATTCAAGAAATGTTACAATTTTCAAAATCATAAATTTAGGAATGTAATGATTATTCAATTTTTATTAATTCAAAAATATATTACAGTACAGAACCCGTTATCCGGAAATCAGAAAACCAGAACAAATTCAATAAATTTTCCCGCCATTTTTTAAAAAAAAAATTTTTTTATTTTTTTTCCTCATAAGATTTTTCTTTCTTTCTGGAAATAATCATTAGTGTATTACTTCGTTTTTTCTTCTTTTTAAGATTATTTCCAAATATTATTTTTTTTAGTTTGGTTTAACAATAAAAAAAAGGCTTTTTGTTGCGATTCAGAAAACCGGAAAAATCAGTTATCCGGAATAGCGATGGTCCCGATCGTTCCGGATAATTGTTTCCCTACTGTACTACTATCGAAATTGACTTTAATATATTTTGCAATATTCCATTTAATTTTATTTGTAAAGGAAAATATTTTGGGAATTTAAATGTGTAATTGTTGGTCTAATATTGTTTTTGCATTTTAATTCCTATTTTTAGGCATTAAAAATATGTGCAATACTCTACATACTGTGCAAAACTTGCCTAGAAAGTTGACAGTACAGTGCACACAAAAATTAAACACCCTGAATAACTCGATCTAATAATTAGATCTTCTCATTCTAGGACTCAATCTTAATAGTAGGTAGAGGGGAGGACCGCTAATATGCTAATTAATTAGTGCAGGCGATATTTTAAGTTATGAAATCAGGCACAAAAACGTAATTTCTCCGAATAAACATACCTTTCTTTTCAACCGATTAGAATTTCTGCCCTCTTAAATATGGGGGTAGTCGCAATCTGGAAAATATGGTAGTAATAGTTTGGTCAGGAAGTCTACCCCTCGATCTTAATTTTTTGTATATTTCATTATATTTTGGAAACTTTTTATGCTAATCAAAACCTTTTTGCTTTCGTTTATCTCAAGATAATTCCTTGAAAATTATTTCATTTTATATGACAAAATATAAAATTTCATGTTTCGGAAACTATTCAACTGATTTCATTCAAATTTTGTATTTTGATATTTAAAATGATGTAAAAAATTTTATACCTTCCAGTTCAAAATTTTTTTTGATTAAATATTATTAGAATGGAATTGTCTTTAGATAAACAAATTTTATTATTGTGTGCATAAAAGTATTTGATTAGCTTAGAAGGTTCACCAGATACGGTGAAATATGCAAAAAGTAAAAATACCATTAAGGGATCCAAAAACTGCGAACAACTCTCCTTTCCAAACTATTAGGATCATTGTTCCAAAATTGTCATTACCCCTTATATTTTGGGGGGGTCAGAAATCTGAATCTCTCCTAAAAAGGTATATGTTTCTACCGAGAAAGTGTCTCCCCCCCCCCCCCCTTTTNCCCCCCCCCCCCATTTTATAACTTAAGATATCCTCTGTGCTAATTAATCAGCATATCTTAAACCATTGAGTCCTGGTGGGTAGGTTTTATCATTGGCTCAAAAATTATTCAGGGTGTTTTTTTTTTTTTTAAGCATAGTATGTTTCATTGTGCTAAAACTAGTTTTTGACATTAATGTCTGATAATCATTCTTTTTTTTTTTTAGGTGTTGCTGCTATTATGTCTCTGGCAAGATAATCAGCTGTATACTTCAATAAATGTAATAAAATATTTCTCCTCTTATATTTCGTTTTGATTATTCTTAAATCCTATGTTGTAAAACAACTCAAGTTCCCGAGTAATAAGGAATTTTTTGACTTTAAAGCAAGAAAAATAGTTTTAATCAATATTACTGAATATAATCCCAGATTATGGTTTTCTTTGAAAATTCAAAACTTATTTAAAGAATTAATCCATTTAAACACTAAAGTCAAGAATTTGTTAACTCCTTTTGAGGTCAAACTTTTTATGCAACGTTTTTTGATTGTACAAATAGGTAAATTATACTCGAGCATTAAAATTTCTGTATTCAAATCCATCTGTCACTTTCCAATTTTGATAGTCCACTGTGTATATTCGACTTCTAGGACAGCCTGTATGCCTCAACCATAGAGCCCTGAAGAAAATCAAAAAACATTTATTAAAAAATATCAATGGAATCTTTTTTTTTTCTTTTCTCTGAGATTGGGGTAAGGTTCTTTTCTGAAATGCAGATTACTTTGAATTTTTTATTATTCCTACAGATTTTGCAAACTATAAGAAAATTGCATTTCCTGGTACTTATTGATTATGGGGAACTTGTGTTATCAACTGCTTTTCCAAATTGTTGCCAACATAAACATTGATTCCTGTAACTGTAAAATACAACTTTTAATAACGATATGTATTGTCAAGATATAACAATTTCTATTTTAATGAAGGTTTGTGCCAGTATGGCGACATGGCAAAACTAGCTAAATGTTCTACAAATTTGTCACCTGGAAATATGCTTGGAATTTTCAGAATATTACCAAAAAAAGTTTTTTTTTTCCAGCATTTTAGTTTCTATGTTGAATCTATTTACTTATTTTAGATTTTTTTAACTTAATTTCAGTAAATACTAATCTTCAATTATTTTATGATTATGAACTTACTTTCTAAGTAGTATAGATGACATCTGATAGTTTTTGACGAGTACCGTAACATGAATTGTAACGGTCGATTTTTTCCCCCTCAAGCTTGTCTTCCATGTTAACTTTTTAAACCACTAAATTTTCATTGGTGTGAACCTTAATAGTATTAACCTACTTATATTTTTACATTGGTCAATATTTTTGTTATACGAATAAAATTTATCAACATTTACAGTAATATTGTATTCAATCAATAATTATATGTAATAAACATATTGTGCATAAAGTGGTTTTTAATCGCTGATAAGATATATGCCTGCGTATGAGGCTAAATTTTTCTGTTTTCTATTCATGTTAAGCTTTTCTCAAAATCTTATGTTTAACTTATTTTCTATCAAAAAGTGGTAAATTTCTGTGAATTACAAAAATGTGGTCTTCGTGGAAAAGATTGGTTGTATGAAGCTAAGTTCACCAACACGTAAGAATTACCTCAAGTTCTGGTTTATGCAAGCAGCTAGCTACTAAAAATGTACATATAGCTGTATCATATACAACTATATTACGATCTTTATTTATAAAAATGAATGTTGAATATGAAAATATCACTCTCATTATTGATAACTATAATTATAGAATGAGATATAGTCCGATGTAAAAGCAATATAAGTTAGCTGAGTTCGAAAAGTATCACAATGTACTGTTTAAAATCGATATTTTTTGACAATGCATCTCAATACTAAAACTTGGCACTATTTGGTTATAGGATCATAGTCTATTGGTTCGGCACTAATGGGTTATATTTGTCTTAGCAGCAACTCAGAAAAATAGTCGCCAACATATGGTCCATCTATCTGTAAAATATCCCAGAAAGTAGAATTTTATTTCAAAATTAAGTGGAAACTCTAAATGATAACTTGTGCTGTCTGGCTTTGTACAAATATTTAAAGCCAATTCAGCCTTCTTATTAAGCATGTATGTTTTGGGAAGTAAAATCTTTTAATAATCAATTCCACTTGACCGATAGGTAACATTTTTGAAATAAACTTTCAAAAGAAAAAAATTAATGAACATTTTATAGCTTACATTTCATCTACGTGTTCCTTCTCTCCTTGTATTTGTCCTATTGCTGAGCCATAAGGTGTCAGTTTAATGAATCCTTTGACACCAAGCCTATCGGCTATGTCCTTGGCATGCTGTACCGTGCAAAATATGTAAAATTACAGTCAGGGAGAAAAATATCATTGAAAATCAAAAATTCAAATAATATTTATTATTTTTGATGAAAATACTTAAGGATGTATGTTTATATATTTTTTTAAATACCATGAAACATTATCTTGAATTTCTGAAAATGAAATTTATAAGCTTAAATATGTGCGAATAGTTTTTAGCTTTTGCTTTTAAATGTTTTTGTACAGTTTAGAAAATTTGTAAACTTTTTAAAAAAAAAAACATTTAGGACAAGAAACACATTTTCAACTGCCATAGAAATCTGCAGCAGCTGCTGCTGTGTTTTTGCTAATGTATATGTTATCTCCCAAACAGTTGACCAAAATATATTGTTACAGTCTCTATAAATGTTTTTAGGATAAGCAACTTAAAGATGTGAACATTTTCCTAGTTCTGAATTAATTGGTTAATACGGAATGTGTTTCACTCAATCCATTTTTTTTCTATCCATCCAAATCCATAGCCATTAAGGGAAAAAATTGAATATGTTATTATGATATTAGTAATCTATAAATTCTTAGTAATAATTAATGTAAAGCAACTAAAAAATAGACTTTATGCATATATAAGAAATCACATATCTATTTTTTTTATTGTTACTTCTGTCCCTATATAATGTAAATATAACAAAATATACTGCACATTAGTAGCTTAGATACAAAACCTGTTAACTGCATTATTAGAAGAACTAAGAGAATACGGTTATAATTGAAAAAGTCAGTCTAGGTGTTTTGTGTCATGCATTTCCTATGTGATCATTTATTTACCAAATTTCATCTAAAAAATAATTAGAAGATTTGACATCTGATTTACAGAAAGTATTGGAAAAAATTTTACATACCGTAACAAAATTCACACCTGAAAGATAAATAATAAAATTAATCATTTAACTCAACAAAACTAAATAAAATATTATCTAAACATCAAATAAAAACTATGTATAAAAGACAAACACGATATTTGACAAAAAAGGAGATTTGTGTAAAATAACAATAAAAAAACTTTTAAAATACAGTAGAGAACCAATTATCCGGGATGCTCGGGACCATCGCTATCCCGGATATCTGAATTTCCCGGTTTTCTGGATCGACCAAAAAGTGTCGTTAATCGATGTTTTATCGAACCCTCATGCACATATCCTAATCATATTTGGAAAGATTTCTGTATCGTGATCTGTTGCAGAATAATCGCCAAGTTTTGGCGGCTATTGAGCAATGGCCTTAGAGAAACTAAAAATAAGAAAAATCACAGAAAGTGACCAACTTGAATCGTATCCACCCCCAGGCAAGCACCTACTTGTTTTTTTAAAGTTCAAAATCTATTTGGCACTTTGATTTGGTGATTGTAGTTGGCCCTACAGATAACGATAAGGAAATATCCCCTTATATTTTTTTTAGAAATGAAGAGTTTAAGAATCTTTCATGAGTGCTCAAGAAGTGCTTAAGAGGTTCTAACTTTTTATTCAAAATTTGGCTATGCACCCTGTGTAATTAACTATGTAATCATTGTTATCATGGCTTTTTAAAAACCATGGGTGACATTTTGTGTGGAAAGAAGCTTTAAAAAACTGGAAGAATGAAAAAAATTGGATGAAATGGAAGAAACTAAAATAGTTAAAATTCTCCTTATTGATATTTTAAAAAAATAACTATTTTAATTTTATTTATTTTAATTTTGTGCAGAATACTAAAATTTTACAGCTCTTTAGTTTGGGTAATTTAACAGCGTTTGATTATAGAAATTTATGTGACATTTGTGTTTGTGAATTCAATGTGCAATTTTTTTGTTTTGTTTTTGCAGTAGTGCATACATGGCTTCAATGCGTGATTTGTAAATTTAGTGGCATAGTAAAAACTGCATTATAATATTTTTACAGATTCTTTATATAATTATGTNAAAACAATCCTCTCTTCCCTGCCTTCAAGGTCACGGAGGAAATGACGTTTCTCTGGGTAAACGGGGAAAATTTTTTTCCCCTTCCTTACATTTTCCTCTCTTCAACTTCAAGGATGAGTTCAATTTCCGCTTTTTTCATTCTAGTTCAAAATGGCGGAAAAATCGAGCAAAATTTTTCCCGGTTTTCTGGATACCGGATAAATGGTTCTCTACTGTATCAGCAAATTTAGCAAGCAGTATAATATTTCATTTGTGCCATTTTATTAACTCATCATAAAGAAATTTTTAAAGAGAAAACAAACGACAGTTTACAAATTAGAAGAAATACTAAATATGTTGGAATAATTTTTTTACTTTATTTGTTATATATTGTACCAGCTTTGGTGACTTAAGTTTTTCTTTTCGGCACAAAAAAGAAACAAGCAGCAATAATTCTACTGTATTTAATTGACAAATTTATTTAATAGACAAAATGTAATTAATTAAAATTTAAATAAAAAAATTAACAGAAATGGAATATTTATTTTTAAAAAATTAAAGAGAAACTGAAAAATGGAAGTGGAAACTAAATGTCCAGTTCCGATGGTGTCGTCCTGCGTACTGAAGCGTTCATCGGGTGTCTCAAACAGTTTCGGTTTAAGTTACGTTCGTTACTATATATATACACACACCATATGTAAAGTATATGTGTATATAAATACATATACCCTAGTAACAATTTTACATTAGCCCTAGTCGGGCTCAATATGGGTCCTATTTGAACATGTACCAAGGGACCAATATTGAGATGTTTAGATTTTTCAATGGTGGTCCTATATGGGGCTAATATCGGCCTATATATACATTCAATACAGGGCCTATATTGGCTGCATAGTGAATATGAAATATCGGGTCATTGTGAGGACCTCTATACAGGGCCGATATGGGTTGTAAAGTGACTTTATAATATGTATGGGTGAATCAAACAATTCTATATAGGGCCCGTATCAGAAAATAACGACCGTTTGAACCCTATTTTGAGCCAAGATTCGTGAATATTGGTCCAATAAGGGCCCAAGTTATTTTGCTGCCAGGGTACATACAATTGTAATAACTGGCAGATGTTGCTATGCAAGCCATCGAATAGATTCTATTTAACCTATTGATGCTTACGCAACATCGTACCTGATAAAATATTTGTAAAAATCAGAATCGGAGTGATTGGGAAGAGACAAACCTTTTGCGTTTCGCATCTGAAGAGATGAAATTTGCCGAAAAAATGCTAACTTTCCAGCAATCAATTTGTGATAATGTATTTAGTATTATGTGTGTCTTGTACGTACAGTACGCCAAATAAAAAAAGTGAGCACTTTTCGGTCAAGTGATCGATGTCTCATTCCATTCAATCTTAAATGTTCGAAAGGGTTACCATTAATATGCTAATTAATTAGTGCAGATGATATTTTAAGTTTTTTAATCAAACGCAAAAATCTGAATAAACATACATTTTTTTCAACAGATTTCAATACCTAACTCTCAAAATATGATCTTAATAGTTTAGACCTGTGATTCCCAAAGTGGTCTATATCGACCCCCAGGGATCGACGACAACCTGCAAGGGTACATGTCAAGTGAAAAAAAAATTGGGGCTCCATGAAATTAAAACGGGGGTCAATGATAGTGGATCTCATATAAGCAGGTCGTGACTTTTAATTTTGGCATTTCATAAATGGAATAATCAACATACACTGATAGTACCTATTTACTTACATTATACTACCTTATAATATATAGACATATATCTATCTACATTCTACATAATTTATAAAAGTAGCTATGAAGTTAAAATTTTAGTTATTAGGATTATTTTTTGATATACTAAAATGAATTATTATAAACTAGCAGTTGCCTGCATACGTTTTTATTTTCTCTGCGTGTAAGATTTCATTTTGTAACAAAAAAGTATTTTTTCGCTGTAAATTGTAGCCTAGCCTGTGTCAACACTTTAGCTAGCTAGACCTCCAATTTTATCTGCGCTCAAGATCACGGAGATTTGTTGCTTAGTTTTTAAGTGAAAACGTAATAAACAGACCGGCAACACACTACTACGGTTTTGGTTTTGTATACAAACTTATTTTTGCAATTATAATATTAGTTTAAGTTTTTCACACTACAGTTAGAAATCTAAATCTCTCACAGTGAGTAGCCCTATAGCCGCTGTCAAAAATACATTTGAAGTTGATGAATTTACAAAAAATCAATATCGGGTAAGCAGGAACCCAAAACTGGAAACATGGCAAAGGGTCTACAAGATAAAAAAAATTCAAGAACCACTGGTTTAGACAGAAGAACAGGCGAAAATTTAAACTCTTTAATGTTGATTTTTTCTCGTATTTCGTTTATCAAAAAATAATTCTGATAAGTCGAAAGTGAATCATTGCAATGTCTGGTTGATTCGAATTCCACACCCGGCTTGCGCCAACCACAGTGCTGACTTAAAATATCCCCAGTGGTCGACGGATCATGGGTTAGAGTCCTCTTGCTGCCGGGCTTAAAATGGGAGGTTTTCGTGGAATTGAAAATTCAATTAACTCAAAAACTATTTTCCCTAAAAATACATTCTTAAAAATTTGTGTTTCTCACAGCTATAAAATTTTTCATCTATCATTAAAAATAAATAAATAAAAAAAGACGTATATTTTAAATTCGATTTCTCAGAAACTATTCAAACGATTTCGCTCAAATTTTATATTATTACTTTAAAATGATGTAAAAAAAAATTATACGTTACAATTCAAAATTTTTTCAACTATTGATAATAAATATGTACAAAAATTTATTTTTTGCATAGAATTATCTTCGAATAAACAAATTTTATAAGTGAGTGCAATTTTTTTTTAATTCACCTAAAAAGTTCTCGAGATATGACGAAATACGCAAAAAGTAAAATTAACATTAAGGGGTCCAAACTTTGAACCGCTCTCCTGACTAAACTATGGTGACCATATTTCCCAGATTGCGGCTGCCCTCTATATTTTGGGGGTCAGAAATCTTAATCCGTCGGGAAAAAAAGTATGCTTATTCAGACAAATTCATAACTTAAAATATCGTTTGCTCTAATTAATGAGCATACATGAGGCCACCCCTTCGAACCATTAAGAATGAGTCTTAGAACGTGAAGAGCTGATCATTGGATCAAAATTTATTTAGTGTGGTCCGTTTTCTTATGTTTTTTTTTCCGCACTGTTCACTTTAGTTTTCATTTTAATTTCAACCAAGTCTGGTTCAGCGAGTAAATTGCCACCAACCCTAGGTTCTATCTGTAAACAAATTCGACTATTCTAATAAAAAGAAGAAAATTAGTTACCAATATTGAAGTTGCACAAAAGTAGAAAATTCTTACATTAAAAAGAACTCACTATAATTGGCTCAGTTCTTTTCCTTTCCTAAAATTATTTTCTAAGAAAATTAATATTTTATTTTAAAAAAATGTCCTTTTGTTATTTACTTTTCATTATTATTAAAATCACCTTAATTTTTTTAGCAACTTTAATATCAAACTTCAAGCAGTTTTTTTAAAAAAATATTTTAAAGAATGCATGTTAAGTTTATTAAATTTAAAACATTATATCAAGAAATGAATGCCAGTTTACGAAAATGGACATAACTCAATATGGCGTATAGATTTTAATAAAATTCCGGAGCATCAACTTCGTCACAAGGGGTAAAAATAAGCTCCCGACTTCAGGAAAACTGAGGCAGAGGTGTTTTTCAAATATAGATACATTTCAGAAAGTATAATTTGCAACAAACCTTGTAGGTCACCGTACACTTCAAAATCCACTTGCACCAGAACTTTAGGGGCTGTCACATAGCTTCTGGGGTATCTCCAGACGATAATTTCGCGTCCTCTCATCGCAATTTCGAAAAGTTTCGGGATACAGAAAGAGAAAATCTTCTAGTTTCGAAGAATGATGAAGGTCGGAAAAAGGCGTAGGCGGGGAATACGGATTCTCTGATGAAAAACAGCCAAGTGGGCCAACATATCCTCTTCCTAATATTGCGGCAAAAAAAAAGATTCCAAATTCTAGAGAAAACGAATAAACGAGCCAAGCTGCTCTTCACATTGTTCCAGTGCTAAAATTAGGAACTTTTTTCCAAAAGCATTGTTTAATGTTGCACAACGAAATCTTTATGTAAACTTTTGTTGATAATAAAAAATATCGCGAAAATATAAACTAACTATTTAAGACCGCAATGTCATTAATACTATCAACGCGCTTTCATGTTTCTTACGATGGAATTTAGCAATCATTTCAATACTTGATGGAACTCCGTGTCCTATGAGCCTATGACTATGCAAGTTTTAATCGCTTTCTGTCTGATTTAAACTAAATTTATTTCTGTCGCATTTATAATTTATCTTACCTAATGCGGATGAAAAGATTACAAATCTGAAATTAGTTTTATCCCGCAAACGGCAGATTTTTTTTAAATGATATTTTTAGCTCTTTCTTGACTGTACAAGTTTATAAATAACTTATAGGTTTGCATATCTATCTATCTATACACAATGTATACATATATAGGGGACGAACTAAGCATTTGCCACCTCGCCAAATGCGATAAAATCGTAAATTTGGCGAATAAAATTGTGTTTTGGTTAAAGTATTGGCGAGTGATTTTTTCCGCTGGAAAGAAATTAAAAATTACATCGAAATAAATTTTTCTAAACAAATCGGCATTTTTTATATCGCGGGAAATATTTCATCAAAACATCAACTACTTCATCATACAGTGTCAAAAGTGAAAACATTACTTTTTAAGCCTAAAAATCTTTGCAACTTATATACTCTACTGTACTTGCATTCAGTTCAGTGTTTTTCTTCTTTTTTTTTAAGGAAAAAAAAATCTTAATAGTATAATTAACATTGTCAGATGCACGAAAGAGTACAAGTCTAACATTCTATTTTTTTATGCATAAAACCATAATAACTTATAAATTATGTGTCTTATTTCTAATATGATTTTGTTTGATTCAGCATACAAAATTAAAATAATGCCTCATTTGTTTAGATAGAAATAATTAAATTATTTCTTCCTTCTATATTTTTGATGATCAAATTTGTACAATTTTTCTTCACTAACTAAAAGGAGGGTACGTATGAGTTTATCTCTGAGTAAAACCTTTCCTAATTCTGGCATAAACCCTATTTTTATTGCAATAATATATTATCAAAGGGAATTTATCATGAAATAAAAAGTTAAATTTAAGTGAAGATACTCAATTTTAAACTTGAGCTATATGAAAACATAATAGCTACAAACAAAATTTATTACAATATTAGAAATGTATATTTATGAAGAAAAAAAATATTTTCTTTAGCAGTTATATTCTGATATTGCCCTAAGCAACATAATTTAAACATAATCTTTGAATAATATGGCAACTCTGCACTTCTATTAACTATCTTATTTATTGAGGCTTTCACGCTCATGAGTTAGTTACCAAATTTCGGCAGCGAAATTAACAATTGAAGAATTTGTTAATGAGATGATGTATCATTTTTATTGCAACTTTGTGGTTTTTATATTTATTTCTGAGGTGTAAGGAAAAATTAAATTTAACAAATGCAATTGATAAAATATTTAATGCTAGTTTTGATCCTCAATCAAAAAAAAAATTTTTTTTGTCTTAAAAATAATTCCGAATAGTAATCATTCAGGCATGCTTGTTTACACAAATGTAAAAAATCGGTAAATTATCAAATTCAGATAAATTGTCATATCTTTCTGAATTTCACTTTTGCCTACGATGCAGTACATGAGGTATATATAAACTAGCTTATAAAAAAATATTTTTACTATTAGATATACAAGAAATTTCATATAATCAGTAATCATTGCTCTAAATATATCAATTTAAAATCAAGCACCTGCACAAATGTGAAACAAATAAAAAACGTACTTATTAAATTATCTTTTTCAGCCATATTTTGTTGGCTGAAAACGTCTGAGGGTTGAAATTTAAATGAATAATTTTTATCAAATTTTGACGATTTATGGGTGATATTAGGGTAATGTGAGATAAAGTCTAATTACTATGAAACAAATAATCCCTAGATAGTTCAGATACCTAAATGCTATTTTATTTGCCGAATGAAAACTGAAACTGTTTTGATTTCTCGCTAGAAAACTCTTTTTAAATTTATCTAGCAAAGAAACTAATCTTTAATGATGGAGTGTCTTTATATGCTATGTTATAAATGGGGAAGGTCCTTTTTTAATAAAACAACACAGAACTTAAGAACGAATGTGATTTGAATTAGTGAAAGTAAATCTTTTTTATTTTGATGGGTGGTTAAATAAGTACGGCTTCCTACTAAAGCCAATGATCACCATATTTCTACGAGGTCAACGCTAGAAAAGAAAAAATTACCAACTAATCACATTGGATGTCGCTGCAAAGAAATATTTTTTTTTAGAGTTTTAGCAATACTTGACCTTTCCATAGCTGTGATAAAAGTCCATTAAAACATTAAATAAAAAATATTACAATAAATGTAATTTTTCTAATTGTTTGCCTGAATATTTTCTTGATTCGAAACTAGCAAAACTCTACACTAGATGGCGCCACAAATATAAATTCTTGTTCGAAGAAGCATTTAATTAGTATTGTAAATAATATTACAATCAAGAAAATAGTAACTTTTCAACTTGGCAAAAAAAAGTTAATTATCCCAAAGATCAGGAATTTCAGTTATTTATTTCTGACATAAATTTATTTAATATGAATATGTACTAATTTTTCAACAAAAAAAAAATATTTTCTTTTTCATATAACTAATAAATATTATATTTAGTACAAAATTTTATAAAAAAATCTGTAACTAAACTATTTTTATTTTATTTTGTGCACAATAAAATATAAACTTTTCATTCTTCTGTTTAATTATTTATCCTGACACTATTTATAGGTTGCAACACCTACAAATTAAAAATGCAACTTTTTTTGATGAAAAAGTAATTCTTAGAATAAAGAATTCTTTTAGAATAATACAACGAAAAAAAAATTTAGTTTTTAAAATAAAAATATAAGTATTATAAATAATTATTTTAAATATTTTTTTATTTCTCACGCAACTTTTTTTTAATTTATATACTTAATGGTTAAGCTAATTATGATCATATGAATTTCTCCCTTTTTTATTTGCATAAAAAATTTATTTTGGAAAAAAAGTGGAAGGTAAAATTAGTATCTACTAATTACTTTAGATGTCGCTACTAAATCCACTGTCTTCTTTCAACAAACATTTTCTTTTTTTTTAATGCTTTTTCCCTGGTTGTGAAATTTGCTTTAACTTAATTATAGAACTAAACAAAAAATCACAGTTCTTAAAATTTCGAGCAAAAAGTTTGTTTATCGTGGGACAATATCTCTTTTCGAAACGGAAATAATTTTTTCTAACGACTGCAAAACCCAATTCAAATTTTGAGTAATTAATAATTTTGAAATGATTTAGTTAAAATCGATAAAAGTAACCATGTTATTTTCAACCATTACTTTCATCATCATGCTACTTATATTTCAGCTTAAAATGAAATTAGTTTTTAAAAATCAGTTTAATTGTTTCATGGAAAAACGTCATACATTTGGTAATTTAAACAATACATGTAATTAGATATGACATTTGACTATGATTGACTAATGGAAAAGATTTGATTGCACAGAAAATAAATTCGAACATAAACATTAAAAAGTCAATTCCTAATAAATTCCCTTCTCTTTCTAGTATCGTTTGGCGACTGATAATTAAAGATTCAGTTGAGGTTTAAAAATATCGATTTTTAACAAAATATCATGATATTTTTCCAATTAAACGGATTTATATTACTTTCACATGGATCAATACTTCAATTACCCAAATAAAGTTTATAGACACTCACAATAATATAGTATTCAATAATTATTGTTAGGTATATTATTCGCGATATCTTTTTGATAAGTATCGTTATCGATATTATCGTATTTGTTACACTTATGTGTATTATCGGTCATCATTGATCCTAAAGTCCACAATTACTTACATTACATAGATTTAATCCCACATTTGACTCCATGGTGGCTATAACCAATTAGGGCTCTTGACTGACATATAGCAAAAAATATTCTCATGAACAACGAAAGATATTTTAAATTTAAAATATACTTAAAATTTTAAAATTAACTTTATTAGATAATCTTTCGATCAATTTTAGATGACTTTTAATCTGATTAATACGAAAAAATAGCGTTTAAAAAATATATAATGACGTCAACAATCATAAACTACCAAAAAGAGTAACTTTTCTTTTTGAAGATCACTCATTTCTTTAGTTTTATTCGAAGTAAAAATAAAGCATTTCTGCAACAGCCCGTTGTGAGCCAGGAAGGGGATTTTTAAAATAGGGAATAATGGGGATTTTTTCCTATTTTTTACCCAATGGTAAAATGGGTCTTGGTTTAGATTTCATGGCGTCCTCACTTTTCAACTACAATAATCAAGAGTAATAGTAAACAGTGCGCATGCGTTTCTATAGCTACCGCAGCTGTTTGATAATTTTTTAGAATTCTTTTTTTCATTTTTAATTTTGTTACGCATTAAGTTGGTGAGTTTATTTTTGAGATATGGGACCAGAGAGATGCCATAAATACTTCTTGAGACAGAGGCTGAAAAAGACTAAGAACGTAGACGGGAATACCTTAAGCGTTACACACAAACGGAAAAACGAAAGGATTCCGTTCACAAACTCAAGCATGAGTCCCGTCCCTCACAAAAGTACCTAAGTGATTGAGAGAATTGAACCCTACCGAAGTGCGAATGGTGACTCTGCGAATCCATTTCATGCAAATACGAGAACTTGGTGTTCTCCACTTAGAGATAAAAAGATTCATTGTCAATGTACCCAATAACTTGCACAAGACCTTAGACTGTCTTCCACGCAATATAAATGATTCATTCACTATTCATGTAAAGATTTTTTTTAAAAACCTAGCTTTCAAATCATATTTCATATATGAAATTGTGAATTCAAAACGGGTGTATGATGCAGCTTACAATCTCCATCAAACACCATTGTACCAATCCGAAAATGCTAATATTGATCTCGATTGGCTGCTCAATGTCTATTCAGTCATCAAAAGAATTTACACAGAATGTGTCTGAGCTGCATTTAAATATGTTTTCGAAATTGTGTACCGAGCAGTTTAGGATTAACAGTTAAAGATGTCCAAGATGAAAACACAATCAAGTTGTTTTTCCAAAAAAAATTAGACAACAACCATTTTGCCATTGGGTAACCTGTGATCGCCTTGAGGCAATCACAATTTTTATCGATTTTTTTTTTTTTTTAAATTTAGGGAATTTCCTAAAATATACCAAAACCAGAATGTTCGCTAAAACCAAGATACCAAAGGGAACTGGCAAAATCCAGTCACATATAAACCCTACTGTCTAAGACATCCAATTCTTACGTAAAAATTTAAAAGAAGCAACGTTTTTTAATACTATTGAAAATTATACTTTTATTTTAATTTTCCGAATGAGACGGAAAGGACACACCTTGAGCCTCAATTACAGTAAAATTTTTATAGTTTAAAAGTTAATATTAACTGGGTAGAATAAAAATTGAGCAAGAGCACTTAAATGCTTAATTACCCTCCAAAAAAAAACTTTCACGAAAGCCATTAAAAATACTCTAAGTATAAAAGATAATGAAGAAACTACGCGAATAAACAACAAAACAGAAAGAATGGGGGGGAAGAACAATTTTCTGCCTGCTTTGTGAATAAAGCTCTTAAGAGCAATAGATATGAAAGAAATATTTGAATTAAGACCCTCGATTGTTTTTCGAGTTTAAGTTTGTTAATAAGCGATACTATGACCGAACTGTTTAAAGATATGAAAATAAAAATATATGCTTAAAATCCGCATGCAAAAATAATAATAAATATGCAGTAAAATTAAAAATTCCTAAGAAAATAGTAGTTAAAGTGATTTTATTCCTAACAATACACAAAAAGAAATTAATAAACACTCAATAAAATTTTTACTATTGATAAGAAAGGTAAGCGATATGATAAAACGGCATTTGAAAATTACCAAACGCGTGTAAATCAAGACACAAAATTTCCACTTGCTAACTCATCATTGGCGACCAAATATTTAGAGCTGGCGAGTAAGTTTCGTCTTATAAAATACAATGTTTCAATAAAATAAAATCATTCTTGAGAGCCGTGGTTGTTCAGGAGTTAGATCATTCGCCTCCCAATATGGTGAATCAGGTTCAAATCCCAGTAGTGGCTGGTTGATACGAATTCTACTCCCTGGTTTCACTTACCACAGCACTGGCGTAAAATATCCTCAGTGGTTTACGAATCATAGGTTAGACTCCCCTTGCCGACGGAGAGTCTCACCCATGATCCGTTTAGTTTAACCATATGAGTTTCTCGAGGTTTTTCTCCCCATGTAACGCAAATGAGGGTTGATGCCTTTAAAAAGTCCTCCAAGAATGAATAGTTTGTCCCAATGCTCATAATATACACATAATAATGGAAATATATGTGTATATTTCCATTAAAGACATAGGTAATAATATACACACATAATGCAGTAAAAATTTTATTTTACAAATTAATTTAACATATGAATATAATTAGTATTAATTTTCTTGTGTAAAATAAATTAATGTTCCAAGAGTTCCCTTGTCTTCTGTGTTAGAGTCAGACTATGAAGTTAATCATTGATAGTCGTAAACTCAGAATTGGATCAGCTATTCTCCGGTTATAAAGCAAAATAAAATATAAAAAATGGGGAGTAATAATTTCAGACTTTATGATGGAGATTAGTTAAATATGCAAAGATGTGCATCACAGATAGACTGCAGTTTGTGCTAACATCTCTGCATGTTTTTGATACCTCGAGTTGATCTTTCAAAGAAACAATTCGTGAATTTAGCATAGAGGATATAAAAGATAAACTCCCCTAAATCCAAATCTATTAAATAAGTGGTTAGTTAGAGTGGGCGAAAGTTTATGTGTGCTTAGACGTTAGAGAAGTTTAAGAGTGAAGATTGTTCAGTGATATTCCCAAATATGCTCCAACTCCAGATTATAACTTTTTGGTGTTCTATTCTACCAGTGGTCACAGTCTACCTGTGAGAAAAGCTTCAGCTCTCACAATGAACTGAAGACAGCTTGCGGAAACTCTTTGAAAATTAACACACTTGATAATTTGCTCAGAATTTCGATACACTGCCCTACTCCCAACAGAGTTTGATGCTAGGCCTAAATCTGACAAATGGTACTTAAGGCATAGAAAGTCAGCGGTATACAAATTTGAAGAGTTTAAAGACGGGGAACATTTCTGATGTTTCAGTTTTCTGATTAATGATATGTGGATAAATGTGATCTGTGTGGATCTGTGTTTTAATGATATGTGGATAACATTGGAACCATTGAAACTTTTTTTAAAGCTCCTTCAGGATCATGATCGCTGTGTGATTGCGCAATTCTTCCTTCACGGCCCACGATGTCATATATGAAACGAATATATGAAAGCTAAAATGTTGAGAAAATATGGAAAATAATAAAAAATAATGACAAGCGAAGAAAAATATTAAAAATATTTCTTAATATCTAAAAAAAAAAATATTTTTAAATCCTGAAAACTAAATAAAGAAAATAATCTCTTCATCAACTCACTCGATTATATCCGCAAAAAAGGGTGCTTTCTAATATTGTATCAATATAGCCAAAGCAAAATATATCAATACAATAGTGTGAGGAGTACTTAAAAAAATTGAAACGAAAATAGAACACATTAAGTAATAATATAAACGAAATGATAAAAAAATATATATAGCACAATAAAGACGAAAAGGATTAAAGAAGAAAAACGAAGAAAATTTAGAAAATTAGTAAGTTTTATTTGTATACGTATAAGTACGGTACGTATAAGTTCATATAAGTATACGATACGTATAAGTTCATTTGAATTCGCTACTCGCTTTATAGATTTCGTTTTGTGTTCTGTTCTATATTTTCTTAAAATTTCATTTTCTGTTTTTTGCTTGATATGTTTTTTTCGTATATATTTTTTACTTAATGTGTTCTAATTTCGCGTCAATTTTTTTAGTGGTCCTCACACTTTAGTATTGATAAATTTTGCTTTGGCTATATTGATACAATATTAGAGAGCCCTCCTTTATGTGTATATAATCGTGTACATACTCTTATAAACTCGTACTACATTCTTACTCATGCATACTCGTACTAGTTCTACATTGTTTTTATGGTTTTTGTTCATTCTTTAAATGTTTATGTAAAAATTATCTATACTACATTTGTTAACATTTGGAAAATTGTTTGTTATTTTTTGTGAAAATAGAGGACAAAAATTTTAGTCTGGCTAAACTGAAATTTCATGCCCTGTTTTATACGCATAAGTTATAACAATTTCTAATTGTGTTTCATTTTCTTTCCTCTTTTAATTTAAGCAAAATGTAATGTTTTAATCAAAATACTTATTAGAAATATCAAAAACAAGAGGAAAATTTCTCTTCTTCAACAGAAAAATAGTAGTTATTTCTATAATTCAACAATGTATTAACCAATTGTTATTTTTCAGTATTGGTATTCCTTGCATTTTGCATATGTAAAGAAAACTCTAAATTTTACTGAACAATGATGGCAACAATATAAAAAAAATTATCTTCTTTAATAATATTTTAATTGTTTTAGCTGACTGTTTCAGTAAAGATAATTTCGATTCACAAATTAAACTGTTATTTCCAGACCAAGTAAAAATACGCAAATTGAGTTTGATATTTCAAATATGAATAGATCTTTAATGACAGAGTTGAGTGAAGAATCTGATATGAAATCATACTGCGATGATAAAAGAGCAAAGGATGGCTTCGCTTCTGTGTTGCAAGATCGAGGAGATTTTAAACATCATAATGCTATGAAATCTAGTATTGCTGATTTTGAAACACCTGTCAGTGTTACGGATTTCTTTCGCAAGGGTTTTTCTGATTCTAGCCAACTATTTGGCAAAGAATCCACTTTTGTTGATCCAGAGTCATCAAGACATGACTCTTATAAACCACATTTACCATCTGATTGTGGGAATGAGTCTCCTGAACCAGAAGCAGAGCTGAGCTCGTCCGATGAGTTTGGTTCCAACTATGAGGGTTTGTTGAAATTGCATCATGTTATCGCATCAATGGAAGGTGTCTTCAATCAATTTCTATCAAAGTCACATAATAATGGCCTTAGTGATGAAGAAGCATCTCAAGAAGATCTTGATGTAGAGGAAACAAGTATTGCCGGTTGGAAAATATCGAATAGTACCACAGATTCTAGCCGAAAGATTCCATCTGATTGCAGTCAAATGACTGATGAAGAATCCAGTGACAGTGAGGAGGAGTTTCTTTCCATCACCTCCTACACTGATTATTTACGGTCACCTAATTACCAACCGGTAGACTTGGCTAAATTTGTCACGAAATCATCGTGTCCTAGCTCTGATATATCATATTCTGCGTCTGATTTCGAGAAAGAGTTGCTAGATCCTGAAGAAATGCTGAGTGCCGACTATGAGCCACTTTACAACCATGAAGGATTCATAGACTTGTATAATATTCTTCTGGAGAAAGAAAATCAAGTTATGATGGAATCAGGGGCCAGTAGTCTTGGAAAGGATGAAGCAACTGTAGCAGCTCACCAAGAAGTAACTCCCAAAATCAGTGAAGAGAAAAAGCTTGTGGAAGATAGCGTGACGAAATCTACACCAAGCGAACCAATAGAGGGATCTCAGAAACGTCGGTCCTACCATATGAGAATATCATCAATTGGAAGAATTGGACAAGCTGTCCGCAATGCAAGCATCCGCTTTCTCAGAATGTTTGCTTGTTGCGGAGGATATTAGGAGTGATTGTTCTCCAACACCTCAACTTGCATTGCATCGTTCTGAAATTGAGTGTTATATAAGATTTTAAATGTCTTTTACGAAATTATGAAGAAAAAATGAAACTGTTTGGTGATTTTGGAAAGATACCAGATTAGTGATTTTTAAGAAGAGCATTTGTGAGGAAAAAAAGAAGGAATATTGACGGAATTCATGCAGAAATGACAGGATTGCAATGCACATATTGGATATATGAAGGGATGAATATTCATAAAAGTTTGATGAAGTAGATTTAAATTTAAAATAGTAAAAGTAATAAGATAAAGCTTTCAGACAAATTTGGCAAAAGCAGATTTAAAATTTTAAATAGTAAAAGAAATAAAATCTTGCACAGAAGTTGAGTTTGATGGATAAGTTGTACAGAAAATAATGAAATTTGGCAAATAGAATTTTTAAAAGTAATAAATTAATAGAAATTTGGCAAAAAATTCTGAAATTCAAAAAATAGTCATAAGATATTGCACAGGAGTTAACTTACGCGTACAGGATGCATAAAAAATGTTTAACAAAATTGGCAAGACAGATTTGAAATTTAACGTTGTAAAACCAACGAAATAAAATATTGTTTTTAATAAGATCTGGCAATAGCAAAATGTTTCCCAAAATGACTAAAAATATTTTGTAAAATTATTTGAAGGAATAGCATAAGAAATTTCTCTCATCGTTCAAACGATTGCACAATCATTGTATTGTAATAACTTCTGTATCCCATTTAAAATTAATTTAATATTTTAGATATTTCTGAAACTTTTTATTCAGAATGACTAATATTTCTATAGAAATCAAAATATTTAAAAATATTTAGTATGCAAGATAATATGCATAGTTAAAAATAATATCTAAAAGTTTTAATTTTAAAATACATATCCTGTATATGTAGAACAGAATTATAAATATATCCTTACAAAACAAAATAATAAAGTGTAATAAAAATTATCTTTCCAAATCATTTCCCTATAAAAACACATATTTCTTTACAATAATTAAGCTGTCTTTATTTAGAATGTTTTTGCTATTGTGATGATTGTGCTGTTGTTTAGATGTTGAAACTTACTGCCAGTTTTTACTTACCTAGAAACTTACTGCCCTCTAAAATAAGAGTTAAAACCAAGTATCAGATCTGACTCTGCATCATTTTCACCATCTATTACGTAAAAATTGAAAAAAAAGTGCAAAAAATTATGAATATTCATCGGTCTGAGTATTTAGCATGGAATGTTTTTGATTGCTGCGACGTTGGATAAAGCGAAAGATTACTGAATGTCAGATGTTGGGCCTAGAGAAATGTTTCCGAATGTAAGATGTTGTGCCAAGAGAGAGCTTTCTGAACATAAGATGTTGGACCAGAAGAATGTACTTAAAGGATGAGATATTAAAAGTTTGTTTGGTAAAAGACTTTTTCGTGCAAGTTGAGGTTTGGCCGTTGTTATGATAAGATATTTAAAAAAATTCTTTCAATATTGTGAATTATCAAATTTAAATCAAAAATTCATCAATTATTTCGTGATATTTAACTAATATTCGGTCAATAAATTCACACATTATTTGGCTTTTGAGAGTTCTTTATTGTTAAAGTACTTAGAATTATATGATGTTATATATTTCAGTGTTTGAGAGTGAAGTTTACTTTATTTAGACATCTGTCTATCTGGCTGTCTATCTAAATCACATCTGTTCACATTTTGAAAATTGCTTATAGTATTTTTTTGAAAATAGTAGAGAGCAAAACTTTTAGTCTGACTAGTGCTTTAGAATTGAAAATTCATACCCTGGTTCTAAGTACCTACCTAAAAATAATACTGAGGATTTGATACATTATTATTTGATGTAAAAGACATTCATCATCGATATATTGCTCCAAACCCTTCATGTACAAAATGTATAGTGAGCAAACAGAAAAATGTTTGTACCTTAAACAACTGCGATCTAGCGATCTCATTGCTCTATAATTGCATAATTAGATCTCTCTCTCTCTGTCTCTCTATCTCTATCCTCTGTACACTTCAAGATTTTTTGAGAGAAATGGGGGGATTCTGAAGGGGAGAAATATTTTTTTTTATTCACAAAAATAAGGCATATTTTCCGATGTGTATTTTTTTTTTTTTTTTTTTTTTTTTTTTTTTTTTTTTTTTTTTTTTTTTTTTTTTTTTTTTTTTTTGCGCGCGCGCTGTACTGAGTAAGACCAATCTCAATACCGCGATCAGATTAATAATTTAGAAGTTATAAGTGTTTTGTGTGCGAGAAGCACAAAGTTGCACTTTTAACGATCTAATCTTGCTATCTAAAATAAGCGAGAAGTATTTTAAGTATTTTCTCACACTGAGTAGAATAAAATTATACGCAAGTCATAAGTTCAAAAATTACAAGTGTTTTTATTAGACCCGAAAATAAACACTCGCCACGTGGCGAGTCATCAAAAAAAAAAAAAAAAAAAATGGCGACTTAAATTAAATAAACAACCAGTCACTTTTTCCCATCGTTTTTGTTCTTTCAAATCGTTTTTTTATGATAAAAGTACATCAATGCCGAAAGACTCTCGAAAACAGAAATTTTCATTAAAATACTCATCTTCTCCATTCAAAATTTTGATTCTTCAGAATCCATCAATCAAATTGAAGATCCATCAATCAGAATCCATCAATCGATATCCATCAATGGAGAGATTGATGTGAAAGGAGAGTTCTCTAACGTATTTCAAAGTTGTAAAGTATACATTAAATGTATTTTGTCTCCTTAAATACGTATTTTTAAATCAAGTTCCTTAAAGTCAGTATGTTAAACTAAATTTTGTCATATATTTATATTATTTTTATTGTTGTATATACTTTTTAAATCCGTAAATTATTTTTCATATGAATTTATCCAATTATCGAAAAAATATAATTTAATCTAAACAAAACGTTTCAAACAGTGGCGGCTATTAAATGAAAAGGACCTATCAATATCGGTCACAGACTCATTAAGTTTGAGGAAAAATTGGCTACGAATTCATTAGAGTCTACCCGCCACTGATTACTAACTGTAAATTTAAATTTTCTGGTCTAGTTTTTTTGTATAAGAAGTACTACTTTTGACATTTTACATTGTTATTTACACACTTGTATGCACTTTACATTGTAATCTAGGCATTTTCTGAACATTTGAATTATATTTTCCGACACAATTTTTCAGGCTGAACAGAAAAATGTTGAGACCATCGGACTAATAGTATGAAATTTGTAAACGTTTTTATGTAGCAAAAGTGCAATTTTGTACTTATTTACAATTATTACTCACAGTTATGCGAACAATTAAAGTATTCTTTCCTATGTATTTTTTCGCATTTAATCGAATGAGACCCAACTTGAATCAAAAGAGCTAATATTACAAATGTTGAAGTAGGATTTTTTGGATAAAAATTGCATTCAACACATATAAGTTATAAATTACTAGCACAGTCCTCTCGAGATTGATGTCCATTAAATCCAGCGTAAATAATTACATCTTAAAATATATTTACATGTTCAAAAAATTTCTGATTAAATATATATCATTAATAGTACTTAGGCCATGGTGGTTCGGGAGATAGGGCTTTCGCCTTCCTATGAGGTGAATTGGTTCGAATCCCAGCGATGGCGGCGAATCCCAGCGATACAAATTCCGCATCAGGCTCTCACCGACCACACTGCTGACAAAAAATATCCTCAGTGGTAGATGGATCATGGGTTAGAGTCCCTTTGCCGTCAGGCTAATAGTGGGAGGGCTTCGTACTTTTCCTCTCCATGTAACGCTAATGCGGCTTTGGTTCTATCAAAAAGTCCTCCACGAAGGCTAGTTTGTCCCAATGCTTGATCCAGGAATTCCCTTGTTTTCTGGAATGGGTTCAAAATTACAAGGCTACGGAATTGAACATTAGTAGTCGTAAATTCAATATTGGGTCGGCTGTTAAACGACTGTTAAAAATAAAAATAATAATATTTAAAAATTCTTACAACTTTTGAACTATTTGATGTTTTATTGACTTTTGTACAACTTGTTATTTTGTATTTTGTATAATATTGAATTCAGCGTGAAAAATTACATAAAAATAATTTCACATTTGCTTATGTACCAATATCAGAAGCGTAAATAGTAATTTGTAATTTTTTGTATAATGACGCCAGAAAACTTTTTGTCAAAAAATGTCATGGATGTTATTTTTCCAGCGAACCACACTTCTTTTTCCTATAATTACTGAACTATATCACCAAGCAGCACACGGAGACTTTTTTTTCCGTTTTAATTTATTATTTAAAGAAAAAAGAAATAAACTTGAACATGATTTGTTCGTTCGTATCAAAGCAGATTTTAACTAAAACGCATTTCTTAATTGTATCAGTTCATAAAATTTATCAGATATGTACCGGGTCCTAAACTTTTGCCTAGTCCGATTCAAGTTTCAAATGCTAAGCCGGTGCCCGGTGGTTATTTTCCAATCCAACGGCGTTTAACGACCAGTTCACCAGTTTGTCATTTAACAAATTTTTAAAGAATTAAAAGCTTGCATTATAATTGCGACTAACCTCAATCAACAGAATAATCTTCAAAGAAAGCGAGTCCTTTAAGGCAGTTGGTTTGTCAATTTGCTAACCGGTGAAAATTGAATCTTTTACACCTCCAGTTCCGGGTACCGGGCAAAAATGTTTTCTGTTACCTGTTCCGGGTACTCGATAAAATTTGGATCTATTACCCGGGAGGGTATTAAAGCATTTATGCAAAACAATATAAATACCGTTATAGTTTTTTATCGAACAAATATTTTCTATATATAGTTTAAGAAAATTTATAATGCGTCTATATAAGTAAAAACTTATGCTTCTTTTTTTAATTTTTAGATTTTATCAAAAAGTTTTAAAAAAAAGTTTCTAAAAGAAGTTTGGATATGGAATGACTAACGTAAAACCTTGGACTAACTTCTTTTTAGGTATCTGCTGATAGTGGACTTTATAATTAATTCAATTTTCAATAGCATTTCGTTAGATTAACTTCTGTTAAATGTATGTTATTTTAAAAATATTTTAACAAAATGACGGTACATGAAAGGAAATGTTTTAACTTTCGAATAATTAATTCTTAATTATTCGATAACTATAAAAGTAATTTATGTGCTATAAGATTTGCCTTAATAGAATTATCTTAAACTTTTAGATATTCGATGATATATTTTACACTTTTATCAATGTTTATTAAAAGGTTCATTTAAAGAATTTGCTATCTTTCACGATCTCCGTTTCCTAGTAGTTATGAATCCCCATAAGACAAAGCAACATCTAGAATAGATCAATGAACAAAATAGGGGATAAATTTGTTCTTTTGGAAAACTTAATCTATGAAACTAATTGATATATTTGCATTATATGGAGGGGAAAAAAAACTCGAAAACCTCCTATGGTTTGATTCAACAGCTAGAGATTTTTAGTAAAATGGTTGAAAATTTAATTTATTGAGTTATAACTAGTAAGAAACACTCTTTCTAATAAAAATTTAGTTTCAAGTTACTGATGCCACATTTATTTTGACATGTTTCTTTTATATATAAATAGAAAACAACTGGTACTAAAAATGTAATATAATGTTTCTAACAAAGTGTTTTTGCTAAATTATGTAAATTTATATATGTTTTTTTTAAAATTTACCTACAAAAGATTTATTTATCAGTTTTCGTTAAAACAATTGGCTTGTTTTCAACATGTGCTTTCATTTACTAGGACATTTATCTCCTTCAAGAATATCTAAATTAATCACTAATCATAAGACTAATTAATATGTCATTCATATGAAAATATTTACGTTTTGTCTGCAGCTGTTGTCCATTTTTCTTCTATGAAATGCTATGCCTGAAAATTGATATAACAAAAATGTATTACTGTATTTAGTCTTAAAATGTATTACTATACAGTACGCAAAGGAAATAAACTGATCACCCAGAATAACTTTTGAATTGGCGATCAAAACTTTACGTTGTGGGATTACATCTTTATGGTCCGAGAATGTAACCACAAATATGCTAATTGATTAGTTCAGGCGATATTTTATGTTACGAAATCAGACACGAAAATTTACTTTCTCTGAATAAACATACCTTTTTTCGACGAATTCGGATTTCTGACCCCCAAAATATAGGGGGTTGTCGCAATCTGGGAAATGTGATCCAAATAGTTCGGCCAGGAGAATTTGGTCCCCTTTATGTTAATTTTACTTTTTGCGTATTTCTTTATACCTCGAAAAAATTTTAATCGCGTTGAAAAAATTTTCACACCATTATAAAATTCGCTTATCCAAAGATAATTTCATGCAAATAATAATTTTAAGTAAGTATTTACAATATTTTTATTATTATATTTAATATTCGAAAAAATTTGAATTATACGGTATACAATTTTTACATCATTTTTAAAAAATATATATTTACATGGAAAAAATTTGAGCAAAATCGGTCGAACAGTTCTTGAGAACTCGAATTTTGAAAAAGTCGTATTTTCAAATTTGATTTCTCAGAAACTATTCGACCAATTTCACTCAAATTTTGTAATTTGTCATTTAATATTGCGTTCCTTAAAATTATGCAAACATTTTTATATCTTACAATACGAAATATTCTCGACTATTTTTAAATAAAATAATAAAAAATATTAAATACATATTAAAAATTTTATTTTACATGGAATTATCTTTAGATAAACAAATTTTACAATTGTGTGCAAAAAATTTTCATTTCGTTTAAAAAGTTCTCTAGATGTGGTGAAATATGCAAAAATTAAAATTAACATTAAGGCATCCAAACTTCGGAGTGTTCTCCTGACCAAACTATTGGGACCATATTTCCCAGATTGCGACTGCCCCCTATATCTTGGGGGTCAGAAATCCAAATCCGTTGAAAAAAGGGTATGTTTATTCAGAGAAAGTATGTTTTTGTGTCTGATTTCGTAACTTAAAATATCGTTTGCACTAATTAATTGCTTATTTGGGGTCACTCCCTCCAACCTTTATGATAGAGTCCTAGAACGTAAAGATCCCATCATTAGATCAAAAGTTATTCAGGGTGGTACTTTTTAATTTTGCGCACTGCACATTATTTTCTGAAATTAAACGTTTATTAACTTTAAATAAATATCAATGCAATTCCCTATTTCTAATTTTGTATTGATTCAAGTATCATATTAATTTAGTAAAAACAGTATTCTGCGTTTAGTTTCTGAATATGCATGTCCTTATCCTAACCTCTCTTTAACGAACCCCTATTTTCTTATTTCAAAGGAGTCCACTACTCTACCACGATTTCTTTCAATCAAAATTCGGTACTCAAAAAAAAAATATGTTGAGCCTTAAATATGTTGAGCCCTTGTTTCAACTTTATTATTAAAAAATTGATGGAATACGTGGATTTTCAAAATTACTATTGTTTTTGTGAATAGATTTAAGATTGCTATAAATCTGAATATGGTTAGTTAGAACATAAACGAGTGTTAAGTTACCGGCACTACATGCCCGGTAAAACTAATACCAGGCCTTTAGTCTAAAAACCCGTACCAGTAAATAATACAACTAAAACCGTTATAACTTTTAAATAGATATAACGGTTAATGTAACTAGATAATATTTATTAACAATGCGGTATTAGGAGTTTTTTAATTCCTATACAAAAATCTTTCCGGCTAGGTTGTAAAACCCCTGACACATTAAAATAGTGTGTTAAGAATTAAGAATAAAATGTGATCGTTTAGATCATTTGTTTTAAATAAGTACAAAAAATAAAAATCTTAACTACTTAGTAATGAAAGCCTGCTAACCAGTTTAGAGCCGTTTACAGTAATCTGTTATAATTTGACTTTATTACAGATAATAATTGCAAAACAATCTTGACTGCAAAAAATCGTAAGTTGCAGCGATAACTAGTGGCCATAATTATTAGAAATCACAGCAGAAATTATTACAAATAGGCATCACATTAGAAGTAAATATAATAGCCATAGTGGAAACCCGCCAGCACGGCAGGGGGCGCTGCAGATTATCAGAGCAACTGCACACGCACCTCAAATTTAAAGAGAAAAAAATAGCAAAAAAAAATCCTAGCACCAAAAAAAAAAAAAAAAAAATGGAGTAAGCCAAAAAAAACTAAAAAAAAATACGAAAAAGGGATGTTTTTTTTATCTTCATTTGTAAAAAATAAGGGATCATTTTCCTTTTTTTAAAAATTAGATGCCGAAAAACGATACTTAACTTTATGTTCATGTTTCTGATGATGGTATTTTATTCGAAAAAACTTAAATATGGAGAGAAAAAAAACAGAACACCATAAATTGCAATTTTGTTAATCATTTCATCATTTAAAATGAAAAGGTTTTTATCATCTATTATATTATCATCTGCGAGTTCACCCTTTCTATCTGATTTCATTAAGCCTTTGTTTTGTCTCCTTTTAAGCAAAGCTAAAAAACGAATGCATAAAATTCAAATTAAATTTAATCTACATGAAGTTTTTGTGAATAACTTTATTGTGTACATGTTTGCAAATTGTGCTAAATGTGTTAGATTTAGCTTAATTTTTACAATAATTATGTGCTTGACAACGTTGAAGTCAGAAAAAGTTGTATTTTTGGAGATAATGCTACAGCTTGATTCAGTAAATTCTGCTATAGGGATCATAATTTAATTTACAAGTAATCATGATGAGCAACAGTCTTTATCTAACTACTAAGAGTAAATGAAACAAGAAATGAACGAGTTAGTTGATCAAAATGTCAATGAAGAAACGAATCAAATTTCAACAAATATAGGAATCAATGAATCAATAAGTCAATGAAGGAGCGAAACAAGGTTTGAACAAATCTATTAAAAATGTTTTTCCGAAACTATTTTGTTAAGCAAAATAAAGAAGCCACAGTTTAACTGCCTTAGACTCGAGGCAAAACTAAAAATTTAAACTTTCCTAACTCGCTCGCTGCAAAAATTTATCGGACAAATTACTTAGATATTTTAAAAGTTGCTATACTTAAAAATAAATAAATAAATAAAAACGTTAATTTGGAGAGATTTTTTTTCACCGTAATGAAAATTATCAAAATCAATGAATATCAATGAATTCTCAATTTTTTTTCAAATTTTTATAACTGTAATTTTCGGTTCATTAAAGTGTTACTTTCATTTTTACAAAATTGACTTATCTTCAAATTAATGATTTGCTCCATTTTCAGAATTAGCAGAGATGGCGCAGGCTGAAGATAAGCTAACTTGATCTAACAATCATGAATAATTGTTGCAATTTCTCCCATTTATATGGTTGTTGCAGAAAATTATCATTCTACTATGGGGATTATATGTAAAAGAAATAAAACCATTGTTAAAATTGTTTATTCTTTACCAGTAAAACAAACATTTTTAACTAAATACTATACCTAGATACTATCTATATCTATCATAAGAAAGTGACATTAGTAAAATCCATAATGTAAAATTATATTTAAATAATTTATAACAGCATTCAAAGAAGCGAATCGAAAATACAGCGAACTGTAAGTATGTGACGTCATAAAACGTGTTGATGAACCGAGGAAGAAACTAACTCGGGAATAGAGTAAGCTTATATTCTATGAGAAACGATAGGCTGGGATTTTAGTGGCGTCATCTGTCGATCCCTAAACTAACTACACAATTAAGTTTGATTGTATCATTGTGTTGTTTGACAATACCAAATTTTAAATCAAAGTTGTTGTTTTTTTGTTAAAAAATTAATTTTAAATGTTAATTAAGAGTAAAACAATAAAAATTTTAAAATGAATTGTTAAAATGTAAATTATAACTAGAGGAATAAAAAGTAATTTTGAAGATCCTGTGCATCCTGGAAGAAATATTTACAAGAACACCATCATTTTTTTTTTTTTTTTGATGGCGTCAAAGCTAGTAACGGGACAATATTACGTTTTGATGGCGTTTACAAGAACACCATCAAAACGTCATCTCGATGTACAGTGCGCAAAAAAAGGAAGGAAAAAAAAAAAAGGACCACACTTAATAACTTTTGATATAATTATCAGATCTTCACGCTGTAGGTCTCATTCTTAATGGCTCGAAAGGGTGACCTTAAATATGCTAATTAATAAGTGCACACGATATTTTAAGTTACAAAATAAGAAACAAAAACATACTTTCTCTGAATAAGCAACCCTTCCCTCCCCCCAACCGATTCGGATTTCTGAGCTAGAAAATATAATGGATATAACCGCAATCTGGGAAATGTAGTCCGAATATTTTGGCCTGGAGAACTGCTCAAAGTTTGAAACTCTGAATGTTAGTTTATGTTTCGTGTATTTTGCCATATCTCAAAAACTTTTTAAGTAAATTGAAAAAGTTTTGCACTCAATTATAAAATTTATTTATCCAAAGATAATTCCATGCAAAAATAAATTTTAGTAAATTATTTTTTATTATTTATTTATTAATAGTCGAAAAATTTTTCAATTGTAAGGTATACAATATGCTTTACATAATTCTAAAGTATGCATGTAATTTTACATAAATTTTAAAAAAGTCTAATTTGAAAATTAAACTATAATTTTAATTTTACGTCTAATTTGATGTTTAAAATTCGATGTCTCAGGAACTATTCAACCAATTTCACTCAAATTTCGTATTTTAGTATGTAACTTTACTTTAAAATTATGTAACTTTACTTTAATTTAATTTAACTAATTAATAACTTTACTTTACTTTAATTTAAATTACTTTAAAATTATGTAACACATTGTAAACCAAATTCAGAATTTTTTCGACTATAATTTAATAAAGTAGCAAAAAAATAATAAATATTTACTAATATATTTTTTTTGGCGGAATTATTTTTGGATGAACAAATTTTATAATTGCGTACAAAATTTTTTTGGTTCGCTTGAAAAGTTCTCGTGATATGGCGAAACTCACAAAAAATAAAATTAACTTTAAGAGGGCCAACCCTTGAACCGCCCTCCAAACCAAACTATTGGGACCATATTTCCCAGATTGCGGCTACCTCCGATATTTTAAATGTCAGAAATCCGAACACGTTAAAAAAAAAAAAAGGTATCTTAATTCAGAAAAAATACGTTTTTGTGTCTGATTTCGTAACTTAAAATATCGTTTGCACTGATTAATTTGAAGTCATCCCCTCGAACCATTAAGATTGAGACCTAGAACGTGTAAATCCGATCATTAGATCAAAAATTAGTCTAAGCTATCCGTAATTTTTTATTTTATTTATTTGAGACCTAGAACGTGGAAATCCGATCATTAGATCAAAAATTAGTCTAAGCTATCCGTAATTTTTTTTTTTTTTTGCGCACTATACATATATATTAAGACCACGGCCAGATAACAATTCAATTGTAGAAAAAAAAAGAAATCTAAAAAAAAAAAAAAAAATTCCTCTTATTATTTTACCTTTATTTATACAGCTAAAGAATAAAGGTTCTCCATTTTTTTCCCCAGAAAAATTTCAGACTCTCATTCTTTCTTATTTATATTGTAAATACAGTTTGAGAGTAATTAATATTTTTCTTAATTCTCAGGGAAAACACTCCAAAAAATCTTATTTATAAAGAACCTAATTATTCACGATGTTATCATAATGATGTTCACTATAAGATAGGGGGGATATATTCTCATTTATGATAAGCATTTTTGTATATTATTAAAATGGCGACAAATTTTAATAACGTCGCCTTATTGGCGAATAAAACAGTATCAGGGAGGGGAGAAAAAAAGTGCTTATCTCTTCATATAAATCGGATATCAGAGGTCGTTTAAGGGGCGACAGAACTATTATTTTTATATATGGAAGGAAGATTTTTCTCAAGCTGTGGTGGTTGAACTCACGGAGCTTAATTAAATTCCTGCCTGTTTTTAAACCTCTTCATTTGGCCGCCACATTCTTGGCGAACTTTTCCCCGCTCTAATGTATACAGAAAATATATTCTGGGGACATTCACAAATTGCTCTGTCTCTTTTTTTTTTTTCACCTCCCCTCTCTAACACATTTAATCTGGCCAAACCCAGACAGTTGTTCTTAGCTCCCTCCTCCTCCAAAAAATAAAAAAAATAAAATCACAATAATAATTGGATTGCCGTTTACTGTTTTTATTATGAGGAAAGTTCATATTAAATGTGAGGATTAATTATTTCATTAATCCTAACTATTAATTAACTTAGAGTCATAAACAAATCGCCATTTTTCTGAAATTTTTTTCAAAAAATTTTATTTTGAAACTTTAAAAGAGAAGTGGATAAAAGAGAATTTTGTCAAAAAATGATGCGCAAAAACCGATTTTAAAGAACTAGAGCATAAAAAGAAAAACTATGAAAATTAATTATCTACAATCTCATAAAAACAATGCAAAAACAAATACGAGAAGTTTTTGATAAACACAAAGATATTCTGAAATTATATAATTCTGTTAGCAGTATTTGTTCATTTTATTTCATTTTATAACCGTCGTTGTAATTATATAATTCTGTTAGCAGTATTTGTTCATTTTATTTCATTTTATAACCGTCGTTGTACAGCCGATCCAATTTTTTTTTTTGGGGGGGGGGTTTACGAATACTAACGTTCAACTCCGTAACCTTGTAATTTTGAACCAAATCCAGAAGACAAGGGAACTCCTGGATCAAGTATTGAGAAAAACTTTGCCTTCGTGGAGGACGTTTTGATGGAACTAACCCGCATTCGCGTTACATATTGAGGAAGACCACGAGAGCCTCCCACGGTTAGCCTGACTGTGAAGGGACTCTAACCCATGATCAGTCTACCACTGAGGATATTTCACGTAAGCACTGTGGTTGGTGCAAGCCGGGTGAGGATTCGTATCAACCAGTTATCGCTGGGATCGAACCCGGGTCACCTCATTGGAAGGTGAACGCTCTATATCCTGAGCCATCGCGGCTCTCTGCTAGCAGTATATGAAATTTGCGTTCAAACCCAAAATTTTCTCAAGACTATTAAGATTGTCTTTACTGAGGATATTAAATATAACTTTGGACAAGGCCAACAAAGAGATCAAGTTTATCAAATTATCGTTATGTAAATACAGATTGCTCCATTATTACTATCTTTAGTATAGTGTTTCAGAATTCTTGTGAAAAAATGAAATATAGATATCGAAATTAAAATCAAAAATTCATATTTCAGCAAGAAAACGAAGACGCTATCAAAATCTAACGAATCACGACAATGGAAGTCGAAGAAACACCAAAACCAGTTTCTGGTGAAGCTCAGAGGGGGGTTTGCTAATAATCACCCCTCGCCTTGTCCTCTGATAATAAAAACGGTATTCTCAAATTCGCTTTCCTCAAATTTCGATAGTAGATTTTTCTCGTTTGCATTTTTATGAATGACCCCCAATGTGTGGATTTTTTAACCCTTTCACGTAGATGGGACACCGGTGTCCCTTTAAATATTTCTTTCTGGTGCTGTAATTTCAAGTAAAAATACATTTTGGTATTTTTTCTTTATTTTATGAGAAACAATCTAATAGTTACTTAAAAAATCGGCTTGATAATCGGAATTATAATTTTACTAAAATACAAAACCTAAAAAAAAGTAGTTTGAAAATTTTTCTTACCATTCATATTCAAAAATGTATCAACAATTGATTTTGTAAATTAAAGTAATAATTTCAATGATGAATAACTGCATCTATTAAATCTAAATAAATGCAAATTCGAAAAATTATTGTTATGAAGTGAGCCGTGTTTGGAAAATTTCACCTTTAACTCCAATAAAAGACACCGGCGTTTCATGCTGTATGTTATGTATTTCATGCATAACAATAAATTATTAAAATGCTAAGTATAATATTTTTCGCTTATTTTGACCTAAATTAATACAAAATAATAAAAAATTTATAAAAAATATCTTTAAAAAAAATTCTGCGTAAAATTGTTATCTACATTTTGCGTAATAATCTACATTCTGCGTAATAATTTTTGCGTAATAATTCTGCGTAAAATTGTTATCTACATTTTGACAAGAATTTTGTTGTATATTAGGGGCAGTCATTAGGGAACACCCTATATGGTACCTTTATTAAGGTGTTTCGCCTCTAATATATATAAGAAATCTTGTTAAAAATGAAATAAAAAATATGTACCTAATAGTACCTACAATAGAGCAAATACCTAATATTGCCTATACTATATTATTTTGCCTCTGATGCCTGATGATGTAAATCATCAGGCTTTTGATGGCTGATGAAGACGAATTCTGCTTCCGGCTCGCACCACCCACTGTAGTGACGTAAAATATTCTCAGTGATAGACGGATCATAAGTTAGAATCCCCTTATCGTCGGGCTTACAGTCGGATTCCAGATTGCCTTTCTCCATGTTACGCAAATGAGAATTAGTTCCCTCAAAAAGTTTCTCCAGAAAAGACAGTTTGTCTCAATACCTGATTCTGCAGTTTCCTTGTCTTCTGAGTTGAGTTCAAAACTACAAGGCAACGGAGTTGAATATTGGTAGTCTCAAACCAAAGAAATATGTGTCGTCTGTTTTACGCCAGTTATAAAATGGTGCCTACATTGTTCTAATTTGAAAATGACCGTAAAGAGCCTTCAAGCAGGTCGCAGTTTGGCCATCCTCGTTATAAAATAAGTCTGACGAAAAAAAGTGGGAAATATAACGAAGGTACCTCGTGAGTAATAATAAAAATTCCACAAGGAATATTTGTTATGATGAGCAAAGTATTAAGGGTTCCGAAAAAATATAAGGAAAAATGAATGAATAATAAAAATTCCACAAGAAATATTTGTAATAATAAGCAAAGTATTTAGGGTTCAGAAAAAAATATAAGGAAAAATGAATGAATAATAAAAATTCCACAAGGAATATTTGTAATAATAAGCAAAGTATTTAGGGCTCAGAAAAAAATAAAAGGAAAAACATTCCATTTTATATTTCAAGCCTGTATTGAACGGTGCAGAAATCTTTTTAAAAAATATATACTCTCTGCGCAAACAATTGTGTTTAATCGTTTTAAAGTAGTATTTGCAAACGATAATCTTCCATTGAAATGAATTTTAAAAAATAAACTTTTTCTTCTATTATCTCTGATAAAAATTGAAAAGTAAAGAATTAATCCGCCAAAAAAAAGTCTCTAGAAAAAGAATTGAGTGGTAATGAATTAAGTCGCTTACGAGTAGTTTCGCTGCGTTAATTAGTGTTTAAGGATCGCTTTATTTTTAACTTCAAGAAAATACTGAGGAGGGGAAAAAATAAAGGATTTTTATAAACGTCGGCGGAGAACTAAAGCCCAATGTGTATTAAAAGAAACAATGGATTTCTTTGTTCTATGAAAGCGATGGAACAAGCGCCATCTTGTGTCCGGACCTCCGTGTTGCCGTGGTAAAGCCTTAAGCTTAAAAATAGTGTCGCTCTGTGTCAACAAATAGTGCTATTTTGTTCCTTTTCATTAATTGCAAATGAAACGCCTTTAGCTGTATCTGCTAAAGATAGCTTGAGTTTAGTTGTCTCTTGTTTAAGAGAATATAAATCTTACATCTGGCGCAAATAGAGACGAACAAAGTATGTTGCGAAAATTATAAAAGATACCTGCTCACTCTTTCTCCTCCGGTGATTAATCTATGTGAACACTTTTTTCGTTGCTTTGATAGTTGGTTGTATTTTAATTAATTTTTGTTTTCAAATATTAAAGAGGAAAAAATTAGATACTGTAGAATATCGATGGGATCTTAACTAGAAAATAAGAGTAAAAAAAATTAACAAACTAAATGCAAAATAAAAATATTTTTAGATTACTAGTTTAGACTATTCCTAAGAAGCCCGATAAAAAAGAATTGTTAACAGATTGCAAATTCAGACGCTGCAAGAAGTTCAGGGCAGAAAAATATTTTCAGATTAATAGTTCAGAATGTTCCAAGAAGTACTATTTAAAAAAAAAAGTTTTGAAATTACAAATGGAGACGTTACGAGAAAAAGAAATTCCATACCGAGTAAATTTTTTCAAATTAACAAATTTGAAAGTTACAAAAAAAAAAAAAAATCCTTACCGAAAATTATTTTCAGATTGCATTTTCAAACTGTTTCGTGAAAAAATAATTTCATATAGAAAAATATTTCCTTTTCACGTATTCTAATTGTTTCGTAAAAAAAGAATTTCATATAGAAAAAATAGTTTCAGATTGCAAGTTAAGACGGTTTCGAGAAAAAGAAATTTCATGACGAAAAGGTGTTTTCAGATTACAAGTTCAGACTGTTTCGAGAAGAAGAAATTTCATGACGAAAAGGTGATTTCAGATTACAAGTTCAGACTGTTTCGAGAAGAAATTTTATGACGAAAAGGTGTTTCCAGATTACAAGTTCAGACTGTTTCGAGATGAAGAAATTTCATGACGAAAAGGTGTTTTCAGATTACAAGTTCAGACTGTTTCTAGAAGAAGAAATCGCATGACGATAAGGTATTTTCAGATTGCAAGTTCAGACTGTTTCGAAAAGAAGAAATCGCATGACGATAAGGTATTTTCAGATTACAAGTTCAGACTGTTTCTAGAAGAAGAAATCGCATGACGATATGGTATTTTCAGATTACAAGTTCAGACTGTTTCGAGAAAAAGAAATCGCATGACGAAAAGGTGTTTTCAAATTACAAGTTCAGATTGTTTCGAGAAGAAATCGCATGACTATAAGGTATTTTCAGATTACAAGTTCAGACTGTTTCGAGAAGAAGAAATCGCATGACGATAAGGTATTTTCAGATTACAAGTTCAGACTATTTCGAGGAGAAAAAATTTCATAGAGAAGAAGTGTTGTCAGATAACAAGTTCAGACTGTTTCGAGAAGAAGAAATGTCATAACGAAGTATTTTCAGATAAGTTTATGGCCAGACTGTTTCGAAAAGAAGAAACTTCAAACAGAAAAAAAAAATTTAAGATTATAAATTCAGATAATTCTGTGAAAACGAAATTATATACGGAAACAAAATTACAGAATACAAGCTCAAACTGTTCCAATTTTTTTTAAGTGAAACTTTTATAGATTACTCCGAGCATGACAAGATTTTGAAGCACCGAAGTCAAATTTGCTGCCAGCTGATGATCTACAGGATTCGGCACAAAAACCCAGACAGATAATTTTATAACTTTATTAAAAAAATAAAGCAGTAGAATATAACAAATAATAATAAGAGTTGACTGTTACTAATAAACTTTTCAAAATGGCCGCCTTTTGCAACGATGCAGAAAAACAAACGCTTATGGAAATTTTCAACAAAAGGCCGCAAGTCTCCCACCTCTAATCTATCCCATTCCTGTCGAAGCGATTGCTTTTATAGCTTCCAAACTTTTATATGACAGGCGCTAGGCTCCAAAATGAACCATATATTGGAACTGAAATCTCGCGAGTAGGGTTTTCAATCATGTCCGAAGAGTGCGCCACTCGTGCCTTTTCGGCCGTGTGAGCTAATGTGGAGTCCTCTTGAAACTTCCATTTTACATTGCAGAAGTGCTTTTTGGCCCACGAAAGTACAACAGCCTGCAGAATGTTCCGCTGGTAGACTTCTTAATTTATTTTAACTTTCTCATCCAAAAAAAAGCCAGAAAGTTTTGCTGCTTGCGCTAATTCCGTCGCAGACCATGACCAACTTTGAATTTTGGCAATGTGCAACAATTGCCGAGAGGCTCAGAGCGTTTACTAATCAAATCCTATCGTTCTGGGAGTTTTGAGCTCGTTGGCCGGTAAAGAACTTCTCATCAGTAAAAAGCAATCTCGCCCATCGTTGACTTGCTCATTACTTCAAATTTCTATACGCGTTTGCGACTCTGCCATCGCTGCAAAAGGCAGCCACTTTGAAACAAATTAAATTTATTTATTAATAAAAATATACTCTTATTATTATTTGTAAATTTCTTTTTACTAAAGTTACATTAAAAATTATTCGTCCAAGTTTTATTCGACGAAGTCATAAAGTCATTTCGTCCAGGTCAATAATATAACGAATTTTTACATTTCTCTTAAATGAATTAAGGCCATTTCTTTATTAATTTTGCTTCATAGTACCATACTTAGGGTATATTTATTTTAATTTAAGTTAGCTCTTTTTACCAAAAGTAATTAAGCAATATTGGCGTCAATAATAGTTCCGACTATTTTTTATTCTTCTTCTAACCATTACCATTACCTAAGTACCATTTTTCCATTAATAGTTTTTTAAACGTAGCTCATTTTTAATTTTAGTAGGTGATAATTACTAAAAATAATTAAGCATCAATAGCGTCAATAATAATAATAATATGGCGGTTTTTTACTTTTATTCCTAAACAATTTACTATCATTTCTCAATTAATTTTTACAGATTTTTATGGCATATTTTTGGCATGCTTGTCATAATTTTGGTATGTATAGTATGGCACTTTTTTTTCCATTTCAATTGCTACTTATTTCCAAATTAATCAAGCATCATTGGCGGCGTCAATAACCATGTATTTTTTATTATTCTCTTAAACGAATTAGTACCATTTCTCCATTAATTTGTTTCTCATTTCACACGCAACTTTTTTTTTTTGTTTCAATTTGTGCATATTACCAAAATAAATTAAGCCTCTTTGAAGTCAATAATAGTATGGCAATTTTTCACGCTTCCCCTTAAACGATAAGTACCTTTTCTCCATCTAATATTGCTTACTAGAACATAGCTATTCTTTTGATTAAATTATTACCTAATGATAAATTTAATCGTGCGTCATTGGCGCGACAATACGTAAATTATTATATGCATGAATTACAATTTTCTTTTCTTAAACTACACTTGATTTTAAATTATTTAGTTTATAGATTCCAGTTTTAAAAAGCATAACTATAGACAAAATTAACTTGTGGTTTCAAATAACTTTAGGAATACTAATTTGGTGACATAATTCGCCATTGATAGCATGTTTATGTTGATCATTGATTTTATCTGACATAACGAATAAAAAGTAATTAAATATTAACGAACGTGCAAGAAAGTTATTTTTTAATGAGAGCTATAAGCTAGTAAATATCACTGATGTAATATTTGAAAGAAAGAAAATGGTCTGCAGCTGTCTCATTTTCATTAATGACGAGTTCTAAGCCAATGGAAAAAAAATTTCATTTTTCATGCGGTTGTAACCGAACGAACTAATTGAAAATTTCGTACAATTTTTAGGATTGGAGACTAAATTTGCCCTTTGCAGTCGTTGTCCTAACTTCAAGATTATAGAACAAACGGTTCTTAATTTATAAGAAACACAGACAGATAGGTAGACAAATTCTTCATTTTATTATTACAGATTATTGAAATTCAGGAGCCAATAAAAGAATATTCAGAAGACATTTCAGTTTAAAAAAAAAAAAAAAAACTTTAAACTTAACGTAAAGGCTCCTTTGTAACTTAAATCACGTTTAGAAATCAATTAAATATTAGTTCTCTATTATAAATCAATTTATTTAGGTAAAAATCATTTAGAATCACATGAATCGCAATAAAAATAAATTCTTCTATTTCCAGAAATTTTTTTTATTTACCAGCCTCAGATACTTTTATTAGTATTAAGACAGGCATATGGAAAAGATACCTACACGTGACGTAGAGTGGGTATCCTAATTGGTTATTAAAACGTGGCATTTGTTTACGTTAGCAACTGTTCTTTCCACTCTATTTCAAGTAAGCCAAGCCCGTCATACATCAATTCTCTTAAGTAACACATTCTATATTCTTACAAAAAGATTCTTACACAAAAAAAAATTTCACAAAGATTTCAATTCCTTCACTGTATATTTCTTAACACAAAGACAGGCATGAATCCATGTAGAATATAAATTAAAATTGCATCGAAGTTGCCAGGTACACAAAACAAAAATTTATCACTATTACAGTGAAATACATGAACAAATAATGAATCTTAGTTAAGTGAAAGTCGCAGACGAGAAAGAATTATTTTACAGCAAATTCGATGTGCGATACGGTGCTGTATTTAATTAACTTCACGTTAATTAACATTCTAACTTATGTGGATAATTTAGCTCAACTTTAAAGCGCCATTTTGTACTTAAGCGATCAGCTGGAGCTCACGTCATAGGTCACATGTGTGAGTATCTGTGATCTTCTTCTTGAAATGCAAGTATCCGATTGTCTGCTCGCCACAAACATATCATTTTATTCCAGCGTTATTAATATAAGCAATGTAAATAACCCTTTCAAGAACAGCGAGTTCAAAACAGCCGCTCTTAATTTTGATAATATAAGCCCCTTAAATTATAACAGTTTTTTTTTTCTTATTAGTACTTCAAATTTCGAAAATGAAAGGATAAAGTCAATTCCTGTTTGTTATCAAGCGCACAATGACCATTATTTATAGCATTTATAAATAATAAAAAAAATAAATAAACATTTTTTTTTTATTTTTATAAAAGGTTTTTGCTTCGCATAGGGTTATGGTAAAATCTACGAAATTTGATATTTTAATTCAAATTTTAAAATTAAGTTATTTTCAATTATAATTTCAAAAACTCATTTCTAAGTGTTAAAATTCCAAGTTTAATTCAAAGAGCATTTCTAAGTATTAAAGTAAGCAATTATTATTTTATTACCGGATTGAAAACTTCATTCGCTTCAAAAGCAAAAAAGTTTAGGTAAAGTCTGGTAAAATCTACGAAATTTAATATTTTAATTCAAATTTTAAAATTAAGTTATTTTCAATTATATTTTCAAAAATTCATTTCTAAAAGTTAAAATTCTAAGTTTAATTCAAGGAGCATTTCTAAGTATTAAAATAAGCAATTATTATTTTATTACCTGATTGAAAACTTCATTCGCTTCAAAAGCAATAAAGTTTAGGTAAAGTCTGGTAAAGTCTACGAAATTTAATATTTTAATTCAAATTTTAAAATTAGGTTATTTTCAATTATATTTTCAAAAATTCATTTCTAAGAGTTAAAATTCTAAGTTTAATTCAAGGAGCATTTCTAAGTATTAAAATAAGCAATTATTATTTTATTACCTGATTGAAAACTTCATTCGCTTCAAAAGCAAAAAAGTTTAGGTAAAGTCTGGTAAAATCTACGAAATTTAATATTTTAATTCAAATTTTAAAATTAAGTTATTTTCAATTATATTTTCAAAAATTCATTTCTAAGTGTTAAAATTCTTAAGTTTAATTCAAGGAGCATTTCTAAGTATTAAAGTAAGCAATTATTATTTTATTACCGGATTGAAAACTTCATTCGCTTCAAGAGCAAAGTTTTCAATTATCTAATATTACGGCCTTCAGTTTCTTGGAATTATTTATTTAAAATTATTATTTTATCTTTCTTTTAAATTTTCCAGCATATATGCAATCAAAAAAAAATTCGCAATATGTGAGCTTTTAGAAAAGTTGCCATTTCTTTTTATTTCCTGAAAAGTAGTGCATTCAACTAAAATATCCACACAGACTTCTTTTCTTGATGACATGCCAAATGTTAAAAATGACGAAATTCGGGATAGGGATCATTTCAAAATGAAGGCATTGTTAGTTAGGAGTTTGCAGACTAAACAAGCATCATCAATTTAAAACTCACTTCGTTTGCACATAGCGTACAATGTCGACAGGCTGCACCTTTAAATATTCAAGTAGGAAAAAAAATGTAATAATAACAAAAAAACTATTTATGCATTGGCTCTGATTGAGGCATCAAACGGATACGGATAGACGAATTATTTTATAATTAGTTACCGTCATTCGGGGGCTACTTTGTGCAGGATTTCGCAGTTTTTGAACTTTGACATGTAAAAAAACTATGTTCATTCAAACTTTACTACAATTTATCGATATTATATTCATAACTGGACTCAGACGAGTGAATTTGATCAATATTGGCATTATTTGTATGTAATATTTACGAATAATAAGTCAAAACATACCTTGCACAAAGTAGCCCCCAAATGGGGCTACTTTGTGCAGCGATAGGAATTCAGTTTAATAATCATGTTTTTAGTAAAATATTGATATAAAATTGTTAAAAAAGTTAATTGTTGACATTTTTAAAGACAAAAACATCAAGATATGTAAAGATATTAGTTTGAAAATAATTTTCAGCGTTAAAAAACCATTTTTTTTTGACGAATTTTTTCTTAAAAAGAATGCTTATTTCAGAACATTTGAGTTTAAACAAAAGGAAACCATCTACTTTTTTTAACATTGAAATGGATGATATTTCAAAAATAATAATTATTACATATTCATTAACATTTACAATATTGATGAATTTGAACATAACATGCTTGAATGAACATGACAGAACTTGCTCTTCAGTTTCTGTCAAAATCACCTGATGTCCTATAAAATATTTTTTTATGAGTTAAATCGTTTGATTAATTCATTAGAAAAATCTTTGTAGAAGAAAAATAATAGTTTACCAAGAAGTTTTACGTGTTTCTTGTGAATTTTATTAGAGATAGCATTTCCGTGGATTTTGTACTTCCGAGAAGCTTCTGCAATCGACATACCACCAGCAACTGCTTGCAAACATTGTTGCAGCTTTTCTAAAGTGTAATCACGGTAGTTTCTCGTTCCAGGTATTTTTTTATAACGTCTGAGCAATTTTCTGTCGAAAAAAAAAACGATTGAAACTTTACACAAAGTAGCCCCAAAGTGCATTTTTTTTCATTTTCCGTTTCTTTGTTATTAATTTTCAAATTTTTTTAACGTTAACATGATATAATTGTTTATTAATATATAAATAAAAAATTTTGCACTTACGACAATTGTTTTATCAACGTCTTTGCATTTCACAGCTAAAGTTTCCACGCACACTTTTCGACATCCGACGTTCTCGGAAAGTTGTTGACATTGGATGAACGAAACACACTCTGAGATTGTTTTAAAATTCGAAAAAATGTTTGTAGTAATAGAAAGAAGAGACTTCTATCTTCAAATTCCACACATTTTTAACGTGAAATAAACATAATACTGAATAGCAGCACTTGAAAAATACCAAATTCGAATTTGCACAAAGTAGCCCCCGAATGACGGTACTTTATTATATGTGGAGATTACGTAAAAGCCAGATTAATATATTTTTTTTATTTCTAAAAAACTTTTTTTTTATTAAGAGGACGCTATATCGTGGGAAAAGTCCTTCATTTTAAATTTTCTTTCACCTATATAAGTAATAAAAAATTTAACACTAAACGTACCATAAACGGTCAAATGACCGTTTAAGAACTTTTGCATCGAAAATGCGCTTATCATCTTATCGTTCTGCACATTTGACTTCATGACTTTTTCTAATAATTAAATGCAGTTAATATTCTATTATTATTATTTTTTTAATATTTTGTTTGTTTCGAATAATACTTGTCGTATACCTATTTCTACCACCCGATCGTTTGACCGGGAGAACAATTTATTGTTTTACAAGGTTATCGGATCAGAAATTAAGATGTAATGCGTGTTCAACGTGTCGCATTCGATTAGTTGCACATTTCTGCAAAGACTGTTGCGTAGTTAGTTCAATCAGATTAACTGTTGATTCAAATTTAAAGAAAGTATACCTAAAATTTTAGATTAGCATTTTTGTGTAAGAAAAAGTAACAAAAATTAAAGGTTTTGGTAAGTAGCTTATATTTTATTTTGATAGCTTTACTTCATTTCTAACTAACTGTTTGCTTTTACCCGGAAAAATGTCGAAACAATCAAGACAGCAAAAGTTCTTAGAGGAAACAATATTAATTATAAGAATTATAATTCTTTTATATTCTTATAATTATAAGAATAATCATAAGAATTATAATTCTTATATATTCTTATAATTATAAGAATTATAGAAATAATATTAATTGGAAGAAATATGTTTCGGAAAATGTACACTGGAAACACCCTGTAAAAAATGCGCTAAACAATGAATTAAAAATTCTTATTCTTTGTGTTTGTAATACTTAAAAATTGGCAATATACAATTTTGTTTAATTATAACAAAGTTTTTTCAGTTCATTTCCTTCCTAACATCCATATTTCATACATTCAATCAAGAAACATAAAGTCCGGTAATTTGACCGACTATGGAAGAAATAGGTATACATTAAGTGCAGTTATATTTAGTGTTAATGCATAGAAAAAGGGATTCAACGAAAAACTCAAGAGTAATCTATGAAGTTTCAAATGTTAAAAAAATATTTTCAAAATGTAAACAAATTATTGCAGGATTACGCAATAAGAGAGTATTTCTACCGTAATTTCTTAGCATTTTGATATAACAATGAAGGTGACACAGAAGTTGCCAGAAGAAAAAAAACTTCAACGAAAAAGCGTCCTTTTAAGGGTTTAGCAAGTTCCTAAGTGTACGATTACGGAAATATTTAGGGAAATGCTAAAAATTATTTTAAAAGTAGAATTCAGAATTTATTTTATGGTTTTAAAATTTATCGTTGTTGTTCATTTATGTCACACTAGAGCTGCACAATGGGCTATTGGCGACGGTCTGGGAAACATCGCTGAGGATGATCCGAAGACATGCCATCACAATTTTGATCCTCTGCAGAGGGGATGGCACCCCCGCTTCGGTAGCCCGACGACCTGCACGCGAAGTAGAGCACTTTACGGTAGAACAGTTTAACGAGGACCAATATCGCACACCCTCGGTGCCTACGCAGGCTGATCCAAGTGGTCACACAGCCGCACACTGACCGTAGCCAGTGATGCTTGACTTCGGTGATCTGCTGGGAACCGTGTCTTAACGATCAGTCCACTGCGGGACTTTAAAGCTTATAAGGTATTATTTAATAAGTATGCAGTATAAAAAGTATAATTTATATTTATACCTATTTGCGCTTCTAAAATACCAGTCTAGGCAACTGAGGTTTTATTACCTAAGTATATTTTATACTGAATCTAATGTGACCAAAAATATAATTCTACAGGATTAATGATTTTAATAAGCTATTAAAGTTTTTATGAACAAAACTTTTTAAGCTTTTATGAAGTATATTTTATGGTTTTTATGTACCCAGATTTCTTTTATTTCAGCAAACAAAAGTAAACCAAACTTAAAATGTATTCCTTTTGCTGACTAAATTAAGTTTAACTGTATCAGCATCTCGTTTTTCATCCATGAACGCTGAGTTTGCGTTAACATAACTTCGTCTAAAGACGAAATTTGGCCAAATTTCAAGTCTATAGGATCCCAGAACATTTAGAAGGAAAATACCAAAATGCCAAGCTTCGCGTGAGAATCACACAATTACCGTGGCAAAAACAATGTCTGTAAAATAGATAATGTCAAAAAAAAATTATTCTAAATAGCGTGAGCATTATATTTAACAAAAAACCTTAATTTATGAAAAGAAATCTCTTCTGAGAATAAATTCAGAATTATGCAGTATTTTGTATACGAGGAGCATAATTACAAATCGTACGTTATGCATATTAAATTACCAACATCTTTTAAAGAATGAAATATATTCGAATAAAAGCACAAACCAATATTTTGTAAGCACAGCCTGATTAAATTTTTAAATACTTCATATTTTACGGAACAGTAAAGGTAAAAATAATTTCATAAACCTGTCGATATTAAAGAATATAAATTTATACCTATACCATACCCGTAGCTTAAATATTTAAAAAAAAAATAGCACAGAATGCTTAGAAGCTAAAGAATATTCAGAAGCTATTCTAAGATAAAATATGACTGGAAGGTTACTAAAAACCAAAAAAATTACGAAACTTTCTTGCTACAAAAAACATTCATATTAATATTTTAATCAAAAACTTCAAATATAAAATAAATCAACAAATTAAGTTTTTACAACATTAAAAATTGAGTTTATATCTAACATATTTTAATTCACATATTTAAAACTCTAAAAAAAGCAAATTCTAACTAAATTACCTGGTCCATTTTTATTATTCAACTAAGGAATACAACTAATTACTTATTTATCGATCAATTAATAATAAATATTTCTGTTTGATGGACAAAATTTATTCTAAACTAGGATTAAGAATTAAGTCTGCTTGTAAAGATGAAAATATTCCATTATTTTTGGTTTAGATAAATGTTAGAACAAATATATTTCTAAAACACTTACTTAAATGTAAAACCCAATAAAAAAAATCTTAATTGTGAAAAATTGTGCACAATAAAAAAAATCACGATCACACTTACTCTATTTTACCATAACACCAGCTGATCTTCTAAGATTGTTAGTGGTGACGTCACGATCGTTCAGAGACAGTTGATATACGAAGACGTCTGGGAGACGTCATTTGTTTCGTATGTCAAAACAATAATTGACGTGTCTCAGACGTCTTCAACACAGAGATGCCAACTTGCTCCAGACAGAAAATAAATATTTTAAAGTGGTAGTTTATCATTTGTGATTCTTGACTTTAATCCACCACTACTTTTAAATAATTCGTAGGCTTACATAATTCACCACTTTATAGTAGTTATGTCATGCTATACCTTTTAAAAAGCAAACAAAAGTAGTCAAATATTTGCAAAATTTAGTTTGTAGTTTTTTACCGTTTTTTTTATTATTTTGGCGTGTCCGGAGCAGGGGTTAAGTTGGAAATGTATCTCACAATTAGCACAATTAAGTTCAATATTCATATGTACGGCGGGATAGACTGTTTGGTAGGGCACTGGGCCCATGCCGTTCGTGGGTTCGATCCCTGCCGGCCGAAGACTCCCCGTGTAGTAAATGGTGACTGATGCACGTTAAATCTGTCGAGTCGCTAAGTCCTCCATGTTGCCATAACAGATCAATACCATTGAGGTACTGATTCAGGAATTGAATATTGGTACTGAATCTTGAGGCGCTGAATCTTGAAGCAAATTGACGAAAAAGGTACAGTAAAAAGTCCACTGGTGAGGATTAAAGTAAGAAGAAACGTTTTGGGTCTAGTAAATTCAGCAAGAGCTAATCAGCAATAGAAAGGTTTAATCCTGTTAGCAGCAATCGAGCGAGAGCGGAAGGAATTTAAGTTCGTGTTAGTGTAATTAAAATGAACATATCAAAAAGTGTAATTAGAATAAAAGGGTTTGGTATGGTTAAAATACGTCAAAATGTTTACAAACAGAGATAAAAAAATTGATCAGGTTGAGAAGTTTAGTTCCTAGAAAATTTAAAAAAGGTAGAACAAAATTAATTAAAAGTTCATAAATTAATAAATAAATTAAAATTAATAAGTTAATTGAAATTAACAAAATAATTAAAATTAATAAATTAATTAAAATTAATAAAATAATTAAAATTAATAATTTAATTAAAATTAAAAACTAATAAAATTCTTTTATCATGAAGCGTAATTCTCCCTTTTTTTAGATTATACATTTTCGTATATGTATCGCATTATTATTATTTTTTTTTTTTAAATATCCGTCGTTGAACAGCCGACCCAGTTTTGGGTCTGCTGTTCAACTTCGTAGCCTTGTAATTTTGAACGAATCCAGAAGACAAGGGAACTCCTGGATCAGTACCCCCAGAGGTATTGATTTGTTATGGGAACATGGAGGAGTTTGCAATTCGACAGATTTAGCGTGCATCAGTCACCATTTACTACACGGGGAGTCTTCGGCCGGCGGGAATCGAAACCACAAACTCTTGGACATGGGCTCAGTGCCCTACCAGCCAGGTTATCCCGGCCCTGTATTATTACTATTATTCGCTCAGGGGATAGAGCGTTCGCCTTCCAATGCGACGAACCGAGTTCGAATCCCAGTCGATACGAATTCCGCGTGCTGACGTGAAATATCCTCAGTGGTAGATGGAGCATGGGTAAGAGTCCCCTTGCCATCAGGCTAACCGTGGGAGGTTCTCGTGATCTTCCTCTCCATATAACGCAAATGCTGGTTAGCTCCATTGAAAAGTCCTCAACGAAGACAAATTTCTCCCAATACTTGATCCAGGAGTTCCCTTGTCTTCTGGATTGGGTTCAAAATTACAAGGCTACGGAGTTGAACATTAGTAGTCGTAAACCCATGAAATTGGGTCGGCTGTTCGAAGACGGTTATAAAATTAAAAATAAAATACCTTTTTTTCATACTCGTATATATGTTTCTAGAGTTTAATAAATATATTTATATTACCGCAAAAAAAAACGTTAAAGAGCGCATTACCCAGCTATAATCTATACAGATTACATATTTGCTCCGTTGAAGTGCAAAATCAATAGTTTGTCGCATTTTACGTGCAATTTAACGGCTTCCGTATCGTTAAAGTTAAAAAAATTGTCTATCCAATTTTTATCTATTGATTCTATCAACTAATTGGTGGGTTTTTGTTTGATTATATTGTTGTAAAAAAAAAACGTGATTCTCTTTAGGAAAAGGAATTAATTGACATTATGTTAATTTCTTTAAGTGTATTAATATTTTAAGCCTTTCCATTTTGTGTATTGTAGCTTTTTAATTGATTAATTATTGATTCTATGAACCAAAAGTGTGTTACTGTCATTCTGTCGACTCGTTTGTAGATTGTTTTGACTTGATTCTTTAAGTATGGAAAAGTAAATAAATGACTTTATGTTAATTTCCTTTATTGTAATGATATTTTAAACCGTTTGATTCTTAGTGTTACGGCTTTTAAAATTATTCATGAATGATTCTAGCAACTAATGTGTTGATTGTTATTTTGAGGTAACTAACTTGATTTTTTTTTTTTTTTTTTTTTTTTTTTTTTAAATAGCGAAAAATGATAAATAACAATTTAAGCGTACTGAAACGTTTTCACTTTAACGAGTGATTAAAAGGTAATGTGCAGAATAACTGATTCCTGTACTTCAGTAATTTCACATAGAGAAAACGAATCACATAGAGAAAACGAAAAAATAACCCACAGGAAGAAAAAAAAAACAATTCTAAAAATTTTAAAAAATAAAATTTTTTAAAAATTATGTTAATAAAAATCATTTATTTATATCTGCATATACATTTCTACAGTTAATAAATGAAATAAAAATGTAATTATTCAACAGACAGCTATAAAATATCGTAAGATATAAATAAAAACATTTGAAAAAAGTCGTTCTTCCAATCTGCGAATAATGGGTTCGCTTTAGTGGATTGCACGCCGCCTATTGTTGAGAAAGAGAACTATGGTACACTTTTGAAAGTGCTTTTCACTTTGATGTCATAATTTAATAGCCGATGAAAGGACACGCTCTACTTCGCTTCGCATATCATTTCAACAGAGCGTTTTTGATTTATTTGTTTAGTCGGAACTGTTTGTATACAAATAACCGCTGGGTAATTGCATCACCGATTTAAGCGACACGTCATGGTTAGGATTGTGTTCGAATTGAGATAGTTATATGTACCATTACCAAATATCATTGCTTTCCTTTTTTTTTTCTTTATTTACAAAGATTCCCATTTGTATTTTAGTTATATTTATTTTAAACACATATTTGAATTTTTTTCCAGATGTAGATGGAAACAGAAAGGAAGTTCGAATTATCTTTAAAATGTTTACATGAGATGAAATTTACGATTTAAGCTGTAACGTAGAATATAAAATAAAAGGAGTAAAAAAATTCTGTAGCTTATATACACAAAGCGCAAAAAGAAACGTTATATTTTGAATAATAATTAACTTCAAAAAATAAAAATCGGAATTTTACTTATGAAGATTAAATCTTTGCAATGAGTGCAATCTCCATGAATGTAATGAGCTAATTAAGCAGACGATAATTTCAGTTACAAAATTTAGTGTGTTAGTTTAATCGCAGTTTATACGATAATTTAACTTCTGCCTTTTAATGTATTATCACAGTATTAGTTAGAAATTTAGAGTAATCAGTAAAATGAGTAATAAAGCTAGAGTAATCAATGTGAAGTAATTTAGTTTAATCACGGTAAAGACGATGATTTAAATTGTTAAATTTAGTTGCAGGCGATAATTTTAGTTCAACGAAACCAGTCACAAAAATGTTGCATTTATCTACTCATTATTTTACTAGATACCATTTTTTTCTTATTTATAAAGGTTATTTTGAAACACATACTTCATTTCTTTCAGACCTATATTGAATCAAAAATATCCAGATGGTATACATAAATATCGAAGATGATAATTATCATTCCAACTGTAATGCAGAACATAAACAGAGATGCCAACTGCTCCGGACATGCCAAAATAATTATTAAAAAAAAAAAAAGTAAATAACTACAAAGTAAATTTTGCAAATATTTAACTATTTTTGCTTGCTTTTTAAAAGGTATAGCATGACATAAGTACTAACTAACTAACTAACTAATCAACTTTTTTCAGAGTACCTATCCATGTATGGATATCTGCTCTTTCATCTAAATTGGATAATATGTGGTGGAAGGGAAGGGAGGTGCTGCGTTAACATTAAGTTAAATCTCAGAATGAACAATAATTGATAAAATCAAGTCTGAGTCATACATAAAAATAAGTCGCAAGTTGATACATAATAAAGGGAACAAATTGAAGATAAAGATAAAGAAAGAATATTTACACTATTTACAAATAAAAAATTTCCCTCTTGATCAGGTAAATTAATTAGGGAGTATAGTACTCGTGAAAATTTCGTTGTGAGTATGTCGGGATTCGAACTCACAACTTGTCTGGCATGAGATTGTCCGATTAGTCCTCTCGGCTAATCGGACAATCGACATAAGTACTGTAAAGTGGTGAATTATATAAGCCTACGAACTATTTATAAATAGTGGTGGATAAAAATCTACTAAATTGAATTTATTAAACCAAAAATCACAATTGATAAACTACCACTTTAAAATATGTATTTGCTGTCCGGAGTAAGTTGGCATTTCTGCATAAAATAAATGGGCTAGCTAAATTCTGCGTATTTGAGCGCAAAAGAAGAAGGATAAATATAAACGTTACATTTTGAGTAATAATTAGCTTTAAGATATAAAAATCGGAATTTTACTTACAAAGATGCAATCACTATGGACGTAATAAGCTAATTAATCAGACAATAACTTCATTTATAAAATTTAGCGTTTTATTTGTGTTTCTATGATAATGTAACTTACGAAATTAGTGTTTAATCACAATGTTAATTAGGAATATCGAGAGTTAGTTTAATCACAGTGTAGACGAAAATATAAGTTACGATATTTAGTGTGTTAATCAAAGCATTAAAAAGTTTAGATTGCTAGTTTAAACATCCTGAAGATGAAAATTTAAGTTGGGGGTCATCCACAAATGATGTCATGATGAAGTTCGTAAAATCATGACAAGGGGGATGGAGAGGTAAGAAGTAGTGTGACAGTACGGAAAACAAAAATATTACAAATATTTTATTACTTGTTTTCATGTATTTCTTCCATCAAAATAAGTACATATCTAATAGTTATTATTATGCTCCTAAATGACCTTAAATCACACAGCTAAAGTGTATAAATAAAACTTGAAATATGATCTATAGTGATATATTATAGATCTATAAGATTTCAAGTGATATAATAGATCTATAATATTTCAACTGATATATTATAGATTATATTCCTTCATTATAAAGATTAAGTATGCTATACCCATAGCATTCTTGATCTATGGAAGGAAAGTAATGGCTGCAATTTAGAAAAATAGGTATCAATAGAATAAGCAAAAGAACAAAAAATTAATTGCGCAATTTAAAACATATGGAACCTATGAGTGCAACTTATTTCCAGAAAAAAATATTTTCATGCGAAAATTAATGCTCAATAACCACATTTAAAATGTATTTCATTTAATAGTGATCATACAATTTTTTAATTAAAAGGCAAGCAAATTTTCGTATCTTCTTAAACGGGAAGTTTTAAATTTCAACTAAAACGAGATTTGCAAAATGAGAAAATGCAATATTGGAACAAAATCAGTCAAACAATTTCTGACAACAGTATTACAGTATTTATGAAATCTTAAAGTTTGGTAACTGGGTGATTCTCACGAAATAGGACAATTCACAGTCCCTTGCTCCAAGATTTAATACTATAATACTAAAAGAACTTTTTTTTTTTTTAAATAAATTGCATTGCTGATAGCATTTTAAAATGACTTTGCACTAGCATTGACTGTTTCGTATAGTTAAAAAATTTAATTGAACTTCAAAATGGCCGACCGGTCTGTATAGGGGACAGGGAACTATCCTTGCATCAGAAAGGTTCTGGGTTCGAATCCCGGGCAAGGCATGGATGTTTCTTTCTCTCTGTGCTCTAAGTCCTTTCTCCTTTGTGTGTGATTGTGTGAATGTGACCCGCCCTATAAACGGGTTTGTGGTTGTGTGACGTGGGCGACGCTGGTCCACCGCCGTGGCTTCGCCACAGGTGGTGGAGACGAGGGTAGCAGTTCTGACACTCCTGGTCAATGGGACAATACATCCCAAGTGCCCGCCATTAAAAAAAACAACAACTTCAAAATGTCATTTTCCTGGCATGTCCCAAACAATGTTTTCAATAATAACTAGCTTCAAAACTTCCCATACATTTTTCAATATCTAATTTTGTTTATCTCAACCGGTGTAAGCATTTCTAGAATATACGCAGAGGGTATCATTTACAAAAACTTCGCTTAAAATAATTTTTCTGCCAATATTTTTGGTTGTCCCAAGAAAATCTGTCATTTTCCTGGCTACTTTTATTTATTGGTTTATAACCAGAATGGACAGAGCCAGCAATCAATATCTTGTGTTAATAGATTGATTAGATACCCCCCCCCCTATATGAACATTTCTTGTTGCATGAATAAAGAACCAATTTTCTGGTTCAAAATCTATTTCGAAAAATTTTTCAAGATGAGTAGGTTTTTGTGTTGTCATTTTCCTGGCTTCTTGAAATCATTAATAACATAAACTACATAGATTTATATGAGTTATTTTAAGAAATTCTGTTGTTTTCTGCAGAATGTAAAGGTCTTAGGCCAAAATATTAAATTATATATCCAAGTAAAGTTATATGCTATAAAATGGCGAATTTGTCATTATCCTGGCTGTCATTTTCTTGGCTTATGAATTCCAGGACATTGAAGTGTTACCAGAGTTTTTTTTTAATTGCTAATACTGTAAGGAGGAAAAACAAATATTAATATAACACAAAGTTTATGTATGATTGTAATATGGTTGGATGTAATCAAAGTTATTTATTTACTTAATGATTGATTATTATACATAATTTTATTCTGTACATATCAGCAACAAAAAAAAATTGATTATTTCTACAGTGGATAAAAAGAATTAATTTAAGCAATTTATGGTCCATCTAACCTAAAGGCTTAAGTTGAGTTACTTACTATTAACTTAAAATGACTGTTTCTTAAACTTCTAAGCTAATATGTCATTTTCCAGGCATTCAAGATTTGGTGAATTTCTATTTTATTTTTTTTCTCGAGCAAATGTCAATAAACTACACTGCTGTCTGTAAGATATTAATAAATGCGACTAAAGAAGTTTACAAAAAAAAATTTAGATTAATTTGAAGACTTCAAATTTGAATTTTTTGATCCGAATAGTCATGTTTAAAAAGAATCACCCAACTAGTCACTCAATTTAGCTCAAGTTTCCGATTTTTTTTTTTTTCTTAAGTGACATTGAAGTAGTACAAAAGAGTGTAAAAATTATTATACCTTCCAACCTAAACTTTTATCGCTTATAAAATAATATTTAAGAAATTATGATAAAAATTTTAATTATTAATAAAATATATTTATGTATTTTTGTGTGGAAATATCTTTAAGTAAAATAGTTTTACATACGTAAGTGCAATGATTTTTATAATTTTTGTATTTTTTTTTTCTTCCTTCATTTGATTCATGCGTGTTGAAAGGGATGTGGACAACGCAAATGTAAAAATAACATTAAACAACTCAACACATTCTAATTGTTTCATTACTCAACTGTTTGAAATATCGGTTAACTTTTCATGTCAACAGCCCGCAGAAATACAACTACAGGTTGAAATTTGACTAGCTGAAAGGGACATAGCAAATTTGTTCGCTGTAAAGTTATCGTTAGATATTGTTAACGAATGTGATTATTTATTCTAATTGTGTCACAAATTCAGCAATAAGTTTTTTTAAAAAAATAATAAATTTAAGCTTAGTTTCATATTTTCCAAATCCAGGCACATTTCATTACGATTAATATATGAATAAAATGTTTTCATAAAATTATGATTATTATCAATTTTATTACAAAATGATCTTTTGTTTAAAAAAAAATCTACTTTTATGAATGAGGGAGAAGGAGCCTACGTAATTACTTTTATGAATGAGAAAGAATTACGGAGAATGATGAGTGGAGTGAAGAGTTCTAATTTTCGGCGGAGAGTTCTAGTTTTTAAAAAAAATTAGAAAATTGCTAAAATTAGAATGTTTAAAAGATAAATTTATGCATTTTTTTTCTCTTTAATAAATGATAGTATAATGAACTGTCAATTGAGAACCTTTTTTTCTATAAATCAAAATTTGTGAATGAAAAAAAACAACAAAAAAACAGGGTGCGTAGCCAAATTATTCAACAAAAATAAGCACCTTGTAAGCACTCAAAAAATATTTTTAAGCACTTTAAAAAAGTATCATAATTAGGCAGGGTTGTAAAGTTTTTGACAATTGACGGTTTTATCTTGTTTTAACCGTCATGTCAACAAAAAAAAAAACAAAAAAAGAACCTTATGGCATTGTTTTTGACAATTATCAAAAATCATGAAATTTTGAATCATGTAAAACGAATGGCATTTTCATACGCTATGGACTGACAATACGCTGAAATAGATTGGGATTGAATTAATTAAGAAAACGTTGAATAAAACAATGCAAATTGTGTCTTTTTGCATAATTCGTAGCGAAAATCAACATAGTAAAGGAAAAATCTCATTTTCAGAAAGGGAAAACTAAGCACTTTTTAAAAACACCCAATGAAAAAGCACCTTTAAGGGGTTTTAAAAAACGAAAATAAGCACCTTTAAGCACTTTTTAAAAACGTTACGCACCCTGAAAAAACTCTTTATAAAAAAAATTCTTTTTAGCAGGAAAAATGCATTTGATGTCTGTATAGGCAACAGAAGACGTATCTAGTTATTTCTTCAAGATATTACTGCAGACCGAATTTAGAAAAATTCTCATTCATCTTCTATTTCTTATCCACAATACAACAGCAAGATTACTCTTTAATTACCTCTTGCTAATTAAAGGTTTCAATGCGATTTCTTTTTGATCGAATACCTTTTTTTTTTTAAAAAAAAAAAAGGAAAGAAAAAAGAAAGTCGAACTGTTTATAAAAATTAAGATCGTCATTTAATGTAAAAGGCGAGAACATATAATTTTTTTTATTTATTTTTTTTATTTTTTTTTTTTTTATTTATTTTTTATCAGCGCCATTTCTGTATTATTCTGTGTCATGTCTGTGTCATTTCGTTCTTGAAATGTTTCTGGAATCTAAAGAGTTTTTTTTTTTTTTTTCTCCTCTCTCTCTTTACCCTGCTTAAACTTTGTTTAAATCGATTCAGTAGATTTCAATAGCAACAATTTTGTTCGACAGTTCTTTTTCTCTTAAAAAAATGAATAATTAAATAAAAATACTTTTATTCTTCGTTTAAAAATCAAATGACTGTAAACAATCCATAGTTTAATAAGTTTCCTGTAATAGTTCCTTTTTTTTATTGATAGATTTATTTTTAAACTACTTAAGAAAAAATACGAAGAACAATTTTCTCAACACGTTTTGTGTATCATATGAAATCAAATGTAAAACCAACTGAAATGGCGTTTAAAGGGCGGTAATGAAATCTAAGTTAGTTTTTATTTTTTTGCTTGCATTTGACTAATGACGGTGCAAGCATTGCCGGACAATTATGTGTTAAGGTTAACGTGTCATATGAGAGCTAAAAATAAACTTTTAAAGCTTAAGGATAACAAAATATATTTAACTCCAGATTGCATTTTTCTTATCTAATATCCTTATAAAAAATTGATGAAATTCGAATGATAAATTTCAGAGCTATAAATAGGAATAAGATAAAAATTTTGTTGTTATATATATATATATATATTTTTTTTTTGAAAACATTGTTAAATTTGGAAGATATAAGTGTGATTGATAGTATCTTAGTATCTTCAAGAAGTTAGAGTTTTGGAAAATCATTTTAATCCACTATTTGGCTTTAATAAAACGGAAAATTTATTAAAATTCAGAGAAAACATCACTGTTAACTTTTTTGTTTAAACCGGGTTCACGGGAGCGTTTTTTACCAAAAAGAAAAAGAAAACTTTAGCGAGATTGCTCATCTCTTGATAAAGACTGAAATTCAGAAAGAAGAAAGGAGAAAAAAGGAAAAAAAGAAATAATTATCTATTGAAAATCAGGAATTTTACTTATTGAGCCGCCACGTTCATAAAATGACATTGCTTGCAGAAGATAATATACATAGATAACTTAATCGTATGTGAAAGTCTTAGTTGATAATAGTTAAGATTAGATAAGGTTATTTTAGGAATTATATTCTTTTCACTATCTTTCTCTTCGGGGCCTCCTGTACGGTCTGACAGTTAGGGACCTGCTCGTAATGCCCCAAAGGGCAAGGGCCCTTCCATAAAATAAACAAATAATNATTTTTTTCTTTCTATTGTTGAATGTTCTATATATATATATATACACACAGAGAGAGAGAGAGAGAGAGAGAGTTAGATATAGATAGATATCGACCTTTATATGTATGTCTAACCTTAAAATCTGCAGTTTTAAATTTTTAATAAAAATATTTTTCAGAAGAAAAAAAAAGGGTGGTTCAGAAAATCTCAACGTGCAAAATTTATCCAAAATTTACATGAACATAACAAGAAGTAACAGTTATATAAATCCTAATCTATTAAATAGATTAAACTTTTTACAAGTGTCTTAAGATGTGACGGGTGCATAAAAATTGTATAAATGAGTACTGCAATCGTGCCGTCCTATACGTTGAGCGTACGATAGAAATGAGACGGGCTCAGCCCCTAAAAAAAGGTTTTTCGGGCTCATGCCAAATTTTTTTAAAATTACTTTTTAACAAACGTTCATTCAGTTATTAAGTATAAATACCTAACGTATATCTCGGCTCTAAGTAATCTTATGTATCTCGGACTTGGGGCTCGGATTAAATTTATTCGGGTTCAGACCTCCTAAAACAATTTCGAACTCATCTTTTGTATTCGATAAGGCTGAGAGAAAATAGCATAGCCTAAATTATGGAAGGGGTCGACCACAAATAAACTCGTGAAATACTGACAGAGGAGGAGAGGAGTAACAAGAAATGCAGCACAACACATCGTATTTAAAAGAAAATCTATAGATTAAATAAATCACGATAAATTATTTTATTTTTATATTTTTTTCACCTTACGTTCATAAAGTAAAGATTTTACGTAAAAGTACAGTACAACTTTAACTGAAATAACTGATTCCAACTGATTTTTATCACTATTGAATATTATAATTTTTGTTGTAAGCCTTATTTTAATTTCATGTTATGCTCGTAGTCACAACCGCCACGAAATAACATCGTTAAACATTAAAAAAAAAAAAAAGTAAAATGAAATATGATCTGTGCGTAACGTAGGGTTTTTTATAAACTGAGAGCATATGCTTTAGCAATACAGCGTGACTATAGCACGATAGGCAGTATGATGAAGTGGAAGAGTGACAAAGAAAGGAGGGAGAAATTGAAAATATATATATATATATATGATATTAATCAACTTAATAATATAAATAATTATGTAAGTCTTAACCTCATACTTATATTAACTCATGGAGTTATTTGGATTATATGGTCGCAGTGAAAACGTCCGTCCCATCTGGAAACAATCCAGTGTATATTAGGTCTTATAAGGCTCTTATTTTTAATTAATTTATTTTTTAAATGCAGAAAAAAAGATAAAATTTCATTTGGAAAAATTTTAAATAACAGCCAAATTTTAAAAAAAAAATTAAATGATTTTCGAAATTTAATCGAATGTATTAAAAAGTGAATTTTTAATGCTATGTTATTTAAATTTAATGCGACAATTCATGAAACTAGAATACTTCAGTAAAAGAAGGGAAAAAAAATCCGCAGTGGGCTGCGAATCTTTTACGTAAGCACATGAGCGTCGTTAAATAACAGCTAAATTTAGAAAAAGAAAAAAAAATTCTAAGATTTTTGAAATTTAATCGAATGTATTAAAAAGAGATTTTTTTTTTATGCTATATTATTTTATTTGAATTTAAGGCTAAAATTCATGAAACTAGAATACTTCAGTAAAAGCAAAAAAAAAATAAAAAATGACAATGGGGAGCGAATTTTTTACGTAAGCACATGGGCGTCATAAAATAACAGGCAAATTTAGAAGAAAAAATTTAAAGGAATATATAAAAAAGAGAATTTTTTTATGCTATGTTATTTAATTTGAAATTAATGCTGAAATTGGAATACTTAAGTAAAAGCTGTAGGAAAAAAAAAAAAAATGAGCGGATCTCTTACGTAAGCACATGGGCCTAATTTTTGAAGGGGACGAAATTAAATCACACAGTCACAATAGTTTTCTAAATTTACCATTTAAGGAAAAAAAAATCTTTAAAGTTTTAAATATCTGCCAAATTATTATTTTTATCTTTTTCTTGTTTATAACTTTAATGATTTTAAATCAATGTTAATCCTCAAAAATTTTCTTTATTTGTCTGAAATATTTAGGGGGACTTCCAGAGATTTCTAATTATAGAGGTGACATATACCTATAGCCGCCCTCGCTAACAACGCCCATGAGTAAGCATGTTGAGGGGCTTGTGATTTGCTTATTTAGCTAACAAGGATGGAGTCTAAATTTGTCAAAAACATGCTTACATAATATTTGAACAACCTATTCTTTCAATTCTTTAATTATTAATTCGGTCTAACTTTATTACAGATCGCTAACAAAAAATAGCAAAACGTGTATAAGAATATATATTTCCACACGTAGAGACTTTTTATCTTTAGAAAGTGAATTCGCAACAAAACTCCACTGTTCGCAATAATTTCCACGTAAATCGGACAAAGTTTAAATACGTAAATTAGGCACGACAAAAAAATAAAAATAATGAAACTAGTTTCCCGCCAAGGACAGTATTTATTCACAAAACAACGTCCTAAAATAACGGCGGTGCCTTGAATAAACAAATTCGAATAGTTTCTCCGAAATATCAACGTCATTATTCCAAGTTTTTCGCTGTAATCCAAAGTCTAAAGTCGTGGTCAATTGACTTTCACCACTGGCTAAATGAGTAATCCCTGTATTTCAAGTTTTCGGATTAATAAATTAAAATGCTCCGAGTAAAAGACATGCTCAGACCAACAACGAAGAGTGACTGGTTGTGAATTTTAACATTACGTTCGATTGCTATCATGGCGCTCTCTTAACTCTCCACCAATAGGAGAACAATGCCATAAGCCATACACGCTTATAGCCGGATGTGACGTTTTCACCAACTAACCTCCGCCCTTGCGCAGCTGGCGATGCGCAACAAATGGAGTTTTAGGGGTTCCTAGAATGAATGAATTTTCGCCCTTGGTTTCGTCTTTATTCTTGGAAAGAGTTTGTTTACATTCCTCATTTCAATTTAAACGTGATTAAGTATTTTTGATTGCTAGACGCGATTAAATCCAAATCTTTTACATGGAATTTTTTTATTATTCTGTTTTATAGATCAGTAAGTTTTTATGCTTGATTTGAGTTAATAAGGAAGGATTTTTATTGTGTTGACGTTTTTAAAAAGAAAAATATTATGAAATGAGCAATTTAATTTTTTTTAGAATAATTTTTAGAAAATTTTAAGTTTTTCATAACTACGACAATGGCTGTGACAATGGCTTTGACTGTTCTCTAGATATTTTTTTTGATTTTAATAAACATTTACCCGTATGCCCTAAATAAGGGCGGGTCGGGGTAAATTCTTCCATAACTACGACAATACGATATCTTCTTAGCTAAACTTTAACGATCTTCCGATTACAGATAAATTTTATTTGGCAATAATACGACGATGCTGCTTGTTACTTGCCAAAAAAGTTTGAAATTAATGAAATCATCCATCACAAAGTTTAGGTTTGAATTTTAGGGTTCTGACTAATCTGAAAACGTTTGGAATTTTAATTGGCTATAAATTTCATTTAGTGATAATAAAGTGATCAATTCTGCTCGCAGTACTCAGAAAACGTTTGAAATTTACGTTGTTATTTAATTTTGAGCTCCAGAAGAAATATAAATGCTCTAGCTAGTTGGAAAGTGGTCGAAATTTCGATTGCAAAGATTCCCCCATTACACACACGAAAGCGAATTAATAAAAACGCTGTAAAAACTAATGAAATGCCTAAATACTCATTTTTGCTATTTTCTTTGAATATCAAGAATACACGAAATTTACATTTGTTAATTTTTCACAGAAATATATTTCTAAAAACTAATAATACAATGAATTGAGGGGAAAAAGTAATTCTGCTTCATTTATGTTATCATTTGTTAATGTATTCTATGATAATTAATTCTGTTAATGTATGTATTTCTTAATAATGTGCCTTAATCTTAATATATTTTATTATACATGCAAATATTTAAAACTAAAGCAAGAATAAAGGGGGGGGGGGAATTTATTTAATTTCAACGAAGAGTTTATTTCTGAATAATAGAAAATAATTCTGAAAACTATATTAAAAGAAAAAAAATAATGAAAAAAAAATCTAAGACTCGTCCCTTTTATAATTAACTTATGTTACCACTGAAAATTTTTTCTATCTGCTTCGAAGTTGATGCCTTCCCTACGTTTTTCGCTTTAAATATGATAAAATTAGAAGAGCTTTCAATATTTTAGACTGTTTAAAATAAACTAAGTTTTTTTTGTTTTTTTTTTTAAATTTTCTATTTCATTTTATTATAAAATGCATTGTTAAATTAGAATAAGAGAACGGAAATCATCGACAAGCTTTATGTTTTGGATATAAATAAAAATGAGAGTTTAAAAAAAATGGATACAGCACAAAATGCAATTTATCATTGTTAAACACAAATTTTCACAGCTAAGCCAGGATTTTTTTTACAGGACGCTTTTAAAATGCGTATTTAAGAAAATCACAGCTCTAAAAATGAATTTAAAATAACGGGCATCGCCCAAAATGCGTATACAAATAAATGGACATGACTCATAATGCGAGTTTAAGAAAATGGACACACCCACAAAAGACGCCTTTTCAATTTAACTCAAAATTTTAACAACTAAACCAGGAATATCTTTTACTTTTTTAAACCCTAAGTCGGTTGGGTATATTACAGATGCAACTTTTCTAGCACATAGCTTAGTACATGTAGATCTCTAAATAACATAGTGGTATTTTTAAAAAAAGACATTCGTATACTTCGTAAATTTATAACCACTATTTATTACCATTTCGTAAATTTATTTCAAATGTATAAAACCAGTAGAAATTTGTGAAAGAAGAGCTGTTATCTTCTCAAAATAAGCTAAGTTTTGAGAAGAAGGAGAAAAAATGCATTAAAGGAATTATGCAAATGTACGACATTATATTGCAAATTTATTTATATTCATTTGTTAATTTGTTTTAAAAAAAAAAGAACAATATGCAGAGCAGTTTGATAAATTGAATCGAATACTAGGTCCATTTTCTTAAACGCATATTTTGAGCTGAGTCCATTTTCTTAAACGCGCATTTGGAGTTGTATTCATTTATTAAATTCTCACTTTGAGCAGTATTCATTTTTTAAACTCGCATTTCGAGCTATGTCCATTTTTAAACGCATACTTTGAGCTGTGTCCATTTTTAAACGCATATTTTGAGCTGTGTCCATTTTTAAAAGCATACTTTGAGCAGTATCCATTTTTACACGCGCATTTTGGGCTATGTCCATTTTTAAAAGCATTCTTTGAGCTGTGTCCAATTTTAAAGGCATACTTTGAGCAGTATCCATTTTCTTAAACACGCATTTTGAGCTGAGTCCATTTCTTAAATGCACATTTTGAGCATGCCAAAAGTAAAAAGCTTACAGCCGAAATGCACAAACTAATCTAAAAACTCACCATTATATCTGCCGGTATAGAATTACACATTTAAAGTTGTTTCATCTAAGTTCATCTGAGCATCTAAGTTCATTTATAAAGCATCTAAGTTCGGCAACGAACTTAGAACTATAATTTAGTTGATTAAGTGATAAAAGTTGCGTATCCTTTTTTTTTAGGAAAAACGGGACATATTGTGTTCGATTCTCTTATAAAAATATTACACTTTCAGAAGTTATTTTCTCCATCGTTTCCTTTATTTTTTACTAATGATTACCCATCCTTCTTACGAGGTGAAAAACAGGAAATAATCAACAAATCAATACAGAATAACCCATCAAAATGATGCCCTAATTTGAAAGACATACACTAACACAGTAAATAAAACTAAAGTAATTTCAATATTTTTTTTTATTTATTATTATGTTGCCTTTCCGTTATTAGAATCCGCTAAAATTGCTCGTTTTTTCCACTGACTAAATTTCAAGACGCTTGCGCAGACGGTTCCGGAGTTATAAAAGAAACACAAACTCTTCGTCTTATTATTACAGAATTCATCAAAAAATTACACGTGAAAAAATTTCAAATTTGGAATAAAAATTTAACTTGGAGAAACAAAAAATTAGGAAATTTTTTTTTTTTTTTTGATGAGTTTTAGTGGTTAACTTTTTCGACCAGAAAAGAAAACACAAAAGATTCCGGAAGAAAATTCTACTCGAAAGTTTATTAAATAAATGAAAACGTAAAATTGGTTTTATGCAAAGTTACATTTTTTACTTGCACTTAATACAAAAATAGTCTAAGTTAAGGCAAAAACCAAGAGGGGGCGTTGCGATTTTCTTACCTAAGCATCGTATTGGGTTTGCTTATCTTTGCTGGCAAAAAGAGAGAAAATTCCGAAGTTGTCAAAGGTATGCTTAGGTAATATTTGACCAGCGCCTAAGGTGCGAAATTGGACCATATTTTCTATCAAGTTAAGCTATAGCATCGTATAATTAAGTTTAAGAGAAATGATAATAAGGTGTAAAATAAGGGAACGGTTAATTTGAACAAGATTGTGGTTTAACGTGCTAATAAATTTCGTACCGTATGGGAAAAGAAATAGTTTAGACTCAATCTCATAGTTTTGCGTTATCTCTATAGATGAACATTATTTACCTCCTGATAATGGACAGCGGTAGCACATTTTGAAATTTCATGATGAAAACTTGTAGAAATGATGTTAGATTCGGATACCTGCTAGTGACGTCTTCCTATTTAAATCGTGGCATTTCAGAAGCCAATCAGGTTCGATACGCATGTACGACGTCACTTACAGGCATCCAATTAAATCTGATTTAAATCACATGATTTGGCATAACCATTTCTCTTTATCTCTAGTTTCAAATACCCAATTCATACAAAATGTTTCACCACTCTTAGAAATTTTGCTTCGTTTTGAACCACAATTTCGCGCAACTTTACTGTTGCTTTCAAAGGCTAGCAAAGACACTCTTTCCAGAAAATTCACCTTCATAAATACTTTAAAGTATTTCTAAGTATTTCATATGTACTTTAAACAGAAACTTTAAGTACTTCAAAGTTTCTAACTTAAAGTTACTCGGGTAAAACTATAGTAAACTTCGAGAAACCATAATTTTTAGATGGTGATTTTTTTAAAAAAAAAAAAAAATGCTAAAATACAAACAAATTATGGTCGGATTACTCAGGATTACGCAATGAGAAAGTAATCCCGCAAAAATTATTTGCATTTTGAACATTTTTGCAGTATTTTTCAAAATTATTAAAAAAAAATTTCAGCATTTGAAACTACCTGTTCCAGGTCTCATTTTTTCCTATACTTAAAATTTTGAAATATTAATGAAGGGGAAGCAAAATTTGACGTGACGAGTTTCTTCTCGTAGTATAGCGTCCTCTTAATACGGATCTATGTTGAACCTTACTGTTGAGCAAATTGAGAAATCTTAAATAAGATACTATATTTAAAAAGAAAGGAAACATTTTACAGTTTAACTCTTTATTAAGGTTGTAGCTAATTCGAACGTTATTAAGGTTCAGAGTAACGATATTATGCTTCAACGTTGAACCGATTTTTCCGAAAATGTAGAAAACGGAAGTTCGATTTCTATCTAAATAACAGCAATTTTAAAATCTTTTGATTTTGTCCAAAATTAACCATTTACTTACAATTCTTTTTAAATAATAAAATAGGACATTTAAGTCTTCAGAAAATGGGACATATTAGCCTAAAATAATGGTTATTAGGTTTATATAATGCAAGCCGGAACTCAGCTTATTAGGCTTACATAATTTAAATCGAACTCAGTAAATCAAATGTGACTGAAAATATGACTGACTTGTAAGTAAATCAAATGTGACTGAAAGCATGAAAAGAATAATTATCTAAATACTTTGTAAATTGATCACTTTTGCTCAAAGAAAATAATAAATTCAATTTTCTTCCAGTGTAAAAAATAGTGGTTGCAAAAAAAATTTTTTTTTTTTTTGGTGTTAGATAAACAAAAAAATTTTAACAGTGCATGTAGCGAAATTTTTTTATTTACTTTTTCACTGAAATTAATCATTTATTTATTCATTTTTTGTGTTTATTTATTAATAAACCATATTTTCATGCTAATTAAAAGCAATTTAAAAGCTTGCGAAAGTATTTCAGCACAAAAGCGTTTGAAAAACAAGCACATTTTTAGTAATAAATTACTAGTTTTTTCAAACAATCGTTATTTTTTCAATTGTATATAATTTTTTGCGCGATTACTACAGTTCGGTACTTAAAAATGTTTTTGTAATTTAAATAGAAAACTGTTACAAATATATGTATTCTTAAATAGACAAATACATTTTTAAGTGCTGAACTGCAGTCATCTCCCAAAAGCAATATTTAAAATTGATAAAATAACAATTGTTTGACAGATTTAGTGCTAATATATTAGTAAAAATGTGCTTGTTTTTAAATGAAATGTTTATGTAATGAAATTATTAAATTGATTCTAATATGTATGAAAATATGTGTTGGCAATAAACAAACAAACACACTCAAACTGAATAAATAAATAAAAAACTATAATAGTGAAAAAGTAAATAAAAAATATGACTACATGCACTGTAAAAAAGTTATGTTCATCTCAACACCGAAAATAGAGGCAACTACTTTTTTTACAATGTGGAACACTTCTTACTTGGATGCCCTAGTATGTATTGATGTGATGAATCAATGTAAAAAGACAATATGTTACAAAATACTCTAGGACTAATATGTATTTCAAGCTGTGTTCTTTCCTTTTCTTGCTTCCCATTTCACCCATAGCAATTTTCAATTGACTACTTGTAAGCGACGTCACGCGTGGATCAGCTAATCAGATTCGACACACACACGCGTGACGTCGGTTACAGGTATCCATTTAAATCAGATTAGAAAATTGATTCAACGTGATAATAAACTCAAACCTTAAAGCTGTAACATTAACACGCCATGCACAACCACGTGAATAGTTGCAAATACCCAATTGCTATCTAGTTGCCGTCAGCTCTAACAAACGAGTCATGGAATAAAAAATACTCCTTTCAGTTTAGAGTTTTGGAGTAGATTTACAACTATATTTTGTTTGAAGCCTAAGCTCTTAAATAAAAATTCAAGACACAAGTCATTGGATGTAGTTGCGATGGTAAACAAATAAAATGAATAGGTTTAAATTTTTGATACTTATAGGGACAGTGTGTTGGTGATTGCTTTTCCAAGTTGTCACCTACACAAACAATGGTAACAATAATCGATAAGTGCTGTATTTTTAAGTATCGAGCTGTATTGTCAAAAATATCGATATTTAACAATATATTGCAAGATTTTTTCCAGTCCAATTAATTTATATTATTTTTAAATTGCTCAATATTTTCGTTCCCTTAATAAAATTTATCGACATTCACATTATCGTATTCAATAACTGGGATAATCGCGGTGCTTAAGTTTTTGATATGTAAAACTACAAATAATGATGGGGACACAATCGTATCAAATAATTATAGTTATTAAAAACGATCGCGATATTTTCGTATTCAATATGCGTTCATTAATGATCATGATATTGACGTATTTCGGTATCGGACCCATCGGTAGCCGGTTGACTTATGTAAACCAGAATTTGGCTTTATTGAAGAACTTCGCTCCAAGGTTCGATAAGTACCAGATTTTACACCAATAGAATCGAAATCTAAATATGTTTCGAGAATAAAAAAGTATGTGATCCTTAAATTGAATAATTTTTGGTTTATAAATTTATTAATTGTCAAGAAGGTAAAATGATTGCGAAGCAATCTTGAGGGTCAGCGAGCGGCAACGAGCAGGAGGACGAATCCTCCTAATAAATAAATCATTCAAACCTGGAGTGTGACAAAAAAACTATCTATATCTTTAGTAAGATGATCACTTTTAGATCAACTTGTTTCGAATGGAAATTTATTCTGCAGTAAGTTCTAATTACCTCTTTGGAGCCGTGGTGGCTCAGGGGATAGAGCTCTCGATTCGTAATGAGGTGGACCGGATTCGAATTTCGCACCCGTTTCGCACCGATCCCAGTGCTGACGTAAAATATCCTCAGTGGTAGACGGATCATGAGTTATAGTCCCCTTGCCGTCAGGCTAACCGAGGGAGGTTTTCGTAATTTTCCTCTCCATGTAACACAAATGCGGGTTAGTTCAATCAAAAAGTCCTCCACAAAGGCAAAATTTCTTCGTTATTTGATCCAGGAGTTCCCTTGTCTTCTGGATTGGATTCAAAATTACGAGGCTACGGAGTTGAATATTGGTAGTCGTGAATCCGAAAATTAGGTCGGCTGTTCAGGGACTGTTATAAAATAAAATAAACTCTTCGAGTCACGATGAATGAATAACACTCTTTGTAATTCAGAATTTCGGTGTGGAATTACAACTAAAAGTATTTGGTGAGCATGAGCTCTTTAATTCGAGCAATAGTGTTGAGAAGTAGTGGTAAAGTTTGTGATGAAATATTTTTAAAAATTTGATGAAAGTAAAGTGCTAAAGATGTTTCAGACGTCGCTCCCCGTTCACTTGAGTCTTCGGATCATCCTCCGGGATGCTTCCCAGACCGTCGCCAATAGCCCATTGTGCAGCTCTAGTGCGACGTAAATTAACAACAACAACAACCCCGTTCACTTGAAATCTCTTAAGGATCAATCAATATTACAGATTCAACAATAGGAATACACTTATAAGATTACGAATCCTCCAATAGGAATGATGCAAACTGAAATTGATTGAATGATACTGTAACACTGATCTAGTTTAGCCTCTGCCTTGAACATCTCTATAGGAAGGTATTTTTATAGATCTTAAAAATAAACACGTAATTGTATAAGAGATTGCAAAAATCTATAAATTTTCCTCTCCATAAGTAGACTGCTTCAGAGCTGGAGAAATTCTATAAAGAAACTGAGAACTATAAAGAAACTGTGTTCAGGTTTACCTCGAGCAAACCACTAAATTTTCAAATGCCGAAAAAAAATTTTTTTTTTCCTTAAAAATATTAAAAAGCAAACAAATTACGGCAGGATTGCTTAGGATTACGCAGTGGGAAAGTAACCCTGCCATAATTTGTTTGCATTTTAATATTTAGAAAATATTTTTTCAGCATTTGAAACTTCATGATTTATTCTATATCTATTCTTCATGATTTATTCTATATTCATGATTAAAATTTAAACTACAGAGAAACTGAGTTCAGGCTAACCTCGAGCAAACATAAAATTTCAAATGGCGAAAAAAAATTTTTTTTTTCGTTAAAAATATTAAAAAACAAACAAATTATGACAGGATTGCTTAGGATTACGCAGTGGGAAAGTAATCTTGCCATAATTTGTTTGTATTTTAATGTCTAGAAAAATTTTTTTTCAGCATTTGAAATTTCATAGTTTATTCTAAGTTAACCTGAACTCATTCTTTTGATAATTTAAATTTTAAATTATTTATGAAGGTGAATGATATTTTGCCATCAAAAACTTCTTCCACGATATAACATCTTCCTAAACCGATTATTTAAACTATTATTCATAAAGAAATATAAAATTTTCAAATTTTTTGCCCTCTGAATGTGTGGTTTGAAATTACAGTTTTATGAAATTTATTTTAAAAAAATAGATAAATAAATAAAAAACTTGAGATGCGTAGATTTAAATACAAAATAATTAACAATATGGATAAATCACGTAGTTTTCTGTTTTGAATAACAGTTTTAAATTTTCCTTCTACCGCATAAAATTAACTAAAAAATAAGGTGTAGCGTAAGGGGGGAGGCACACGTATTTTGCTCATTTATTTTAGGAAAACTGTTTGGTTGTTTTAAATTTTATTTGTACATATATACAATAAAAAAAATACAAAAAAGTAGTCTAATTTCTCTTGCGCTACATCTAAGCTAGTGATGTTGCAAAAGTGATGCTTTTTTTTAAAAAAAAAACGAAGTGATGCTGCAATTTAATACAGCGATAATTTTCAAAAAAAAGTAAATTTCTGAAATGGCTCTGTAAAGGTTAAAAATAATAATGAAAAAATTAATCGTAATAAAAATAATAATAAATTTTAATAAAAAAAAAAACGTGTTCCTAAGTTTTTTTAAAATTATTAGAAAACAAAAAAAATTTTGAGTTTGATAGACTAAATTTTTTTAGAAACGCATCATTATTTTTAACGCATCTAGTTAAATCCATCTTATATAATCCAAAATCTTTATAGTTTCATCAACTAACACAAATGCTTTTTATCGTTTACTTTTCAAAATTGAAATGAAGCAATTGGATTTTGAATTGCGTTTTGCGAATTCTATCTGTTTTAAAATGAAATTTAAATCACAACGTACGAGCAAACAATCATTGTTTGAATTCTATGAATCATCTAAATTTAAAGGAGCATCAAAGGTTTTCTAAGTTCTCTGAATTACTGTCATACCCGTTTTAGTCTAGAACAGGGGTTTCCAGGTTACATGAAGACGGGGGCTACAATTAAAAACACAAATCAAATGGCAGGCCGTAACTTTATGTAAATTTTTTGCAGGACTCTTTTATGTTTGAAAGAACATTAAATATTACTGTCACAGTTTTACCAAGTCGTACAAAACAAAAGTATTGAATTACAAATTTATATTTTTAAAAATCTACTTCTTATTTAAGAAGTAGATTTTTAAAAATATTTAATTGCATATTAAAAAATTCGGGCTACAATAACTTTAATGTGCACCTATGTATTAAACAATTAATTCGCAACAGATATCCAATTGTTAAGATACAAAACTTTAAAAAGGTTGGTATTAAAACTTACATAGTAGCACGCAAAATGTTCAATGACAAAAGTGAGGTTTGTCTGCTGCAACCACCAGAGAACAGATATTTACATTTTAAATTTAAAATTTACAAATGTGTGTGTAAATATTTTCGTCCAAAATAAGCGGTTTCAAAAAGTCAAATCGGAGAATTTCTTCGAGAAAATTTCTTAATAACGATTAAATTAGGTTTTTATTAACGAAAGAAAAGTATTTTAAACCCATATAGAGATTTTACGAAAATTGTCCTCAAAAAAATAACAACTAATATATTTTAGTTTGCGGGCCGGATGCGGTCCCCGGGCCGCCAGTTGGAAACCACTGCTATAGATTATCTAGATCAGTGATCATTTTTTTTTTTTTGTATTTTGTGAATATAATTTAGGACGTGCGTATCAGAAATTTTCTCGAAGAAATTCTCCGATTTAACTTATCGAAACCACTCATTTTGGACGAAATTATTTACATTTGTAAATTTTGCGGCCAGAACTTTTTAATATGCAATTAAATATTTTTAAAAATCTACTTGGTATTTTAAGTTGTAACTCAATACTTTTGTTTTATACAACTTGATAAAAAATCTGACAGTAATATTTAATGCTCCTTCAAACATAAAAGTGTCCTATATAAAATTTTGATAAAGTTGCGGCTCGCCATTTGACTGGTGTTTTTAATTGCGGCCCCCGGTCTCATGTAAGTTGGAAACTCCTGATCTATAGGAATACTGATTTCTACACTTTAACATCCACATATCCGAATTAAAGGTAGTTACAGTAAAATAATAAAAACAATCACGTTTAAAGTATATTAGTTTCAATTCAATCAACAATTAAAATTATTATTTTTTGTTATCCTCATGCAATTTCTAGTAAAATAACGAAAAGTAGCCTTTTTCGAATAATAAAAATGGATTTAAACTTGTTTTCGATTACTATTCTTTCGAATATGAAACAGTGAACTTTTGTTCGGGTATGTGAGAGGGTAAATCGTGTACTTAATAATGAATTCACAGAAATTGCTAAACTTCATTTTTTTGTTTCATCGAAAAAATTAACTTAAATACTTAGAAATAGATAATCGTCACGTTCCTAAGAAATTGAATACGGAAATAAACGGAAAGATCGAATTTGTTTTAAAAATTGTGATTTATTTTATTTATTTATTCATTTAATAACAAAATTTATTTATTTAATTATTTTTTAAGCCCAATCAGAAGTTTGCCTCTTCTCCCGATGTTAACTTTTTGATGCAAAATTTTTATTAAACATATTTTTTATACTTTTTTTAATAATTATTACGCATAAATTTAGGTCAAAATGTGTGAAAATGTTAAATTTAGCATTTTAATAACTTACGATGGTGAAATACAGTATGAAACACCGGTTTCTTTTTCTGTATTAAAGGTAAAATCTTCGAAACAAGGCTCTCTTCCAAATAATAACTTTTCCAATTTGCAGTTGCAGTTATTTAATTAAGAAAAGCAGCTATTCATCATTGAAATTTCCTTATTTTACAAACTCAGTTATTGAGAAATGTTTGAATATGAATGATTTTTTCTAATATGAATATTTTTTTCACAATTTTTTTTTTGGAATTTGTATCTTAGTTCAAATATAATTCTGATAATCTAACATATTTTTTTTAGTAACTATTAGGCTGTTTTTTATTATTAAAAAACATACCAAAAAATATATTTTTGCTTGTAGTTAGAGCATCAGCAAATTCAAAAATAAATACATGCTAAAAAAATATTATCAAATTCATATTTGAAATAATGAAGGGAAATTTATGGGAAAGAAAAAGTTGGAAAAAAAATTCTTCGAGTAGTTTCGGATGGCATGAGCTTTTGACCACAAGGAATGCACAAAATCTCCCAAAAGAAAATTCGTCTTAAAATTTCAAATGACAAATTAAAAAGAAGCTTTTGTTTTCTACTTAGTTACGTCTCTTGTTTAATCCTAAAATTTGATTAATTTAATTTAAGACAAAGCTAAAATGAAAAACACGGGGGATTGTTGCAACTTTCTTACATAAGCATAAGAGAAGATTTGTGATTTGCCTATTTTTTGATCACAAAAAGGTCTAAATTAGCTTTAAAAAAAAAATTAAAAAAAAAAAAAAAAAACTAGTTTGCATTACACGATGAAATCAAAATTAAGTCGATAGATTGAAGTAAATGCTTAATGTATAAAAAGGTACAATTAAAAAATTATCGTCAAGCGTGTAAATAGGTACAAGTCAAAATTTTTTTTCTTTTTACATTATATTACTTATTATACGACAATTTTCATCAGTTCCTAATTAATTGGCTTTCTTTCAGATAAACCTCATTTTATAAAAAAAAGTTTACTAGCAAATGTGAACACACGAACCAAAGTATGGTGACTAATTATATCTCGAAAGCATTTAATCGAAAGAATAATAAAAAATAAAAAAAATAAATTCATAATTTTAACAATATTTAAATTTGGTTTTATGTCAAGTAGTTGAACCTCTAGATCAGACTTTTTTCTTCTGCATAATAAATAAATTATTGTATAATTAAGGGATTTTTAATTGAATCTAAACTCTCGGATCCCTTATGAGCGTTCAACGGAACTGTAGTGTTCCACAGAACGCTTTTTCAGAATCACTGCCTTAATAACTTCTTAACTATTGGTTTTATAGGCATGGATTTGGCATTATTCGATTTAGCGTACAAAAATGCATCGGAATTAATACCTTACTTGTCTAGATCAGGGGTTTCCAACTAGCTGCCGGGGGGCCACATCCGGCCCGCGAAGCCGTTTTTTGTGGCCCGCGAAGTAAAATATATTAGTTGTCATTTTTTTGCGGACAATTTTCGTAAAAAATCTACATGGGTTTAAAATACTTTTCTCGTTAATAAGAGCCTAATTTCTTCGTTTCTGTGTGCAAAGAAATTTATTTTTCAGGTTTTGCATCCAAGAAAATATTTATTCAAGTACAAAAATAATTGTGCATGTTTGCTCTTTTTAATTTAATTTTTTTTTTTTGTATTTTGCGATTATAATTAGCATGTGCGCATCAGAAAATTTCTCGAAGAAATTCTTCGATTTAACTTTTTGAAACCACTCATTTTTGACGAAAATATTTACACACAAATTTGTAAATTTTAAATTTAAAATGTAAATATCTATTCTCTGGTGGTTGCAGCAGACAAACCTCAATTTTCTCATGGAATATTTTGTGTGCTACCATGTAAGTTTTAATGCCTTAACAATTAGACAATTAGTAGCACATTAATTGTTTAATACACAGGTGCACATTAAAGTTATTGTAGCCCGAATTTTTTAATATGCAAATAAATATTTTTAAAAATCTACTTCTTATTTTAATTTGTAATTCAATACTTTTGTTCTTTACAACTTGGTAAAACTGTGACAGTAATATTTAATGTTCTTTCAAACATAAAAGAGTCCTACAAAAAATTTTGGTAAAGTTGCGGCTCGCCATTTGATTTGTGTTTTTAATTGTGGCCCCCGGCCTCATGTAAGTTGGAAACCGCTGGTCTAGATAGTGAAGTTTAAGCTTATAAATGCCCTCAGTAAATTTAAGATTGCCCCTAAAGTTCATGCATATTTTGCAGATATTCATATTAGTTCTAATCCAAACCTACTCCTAATTATTTTCGCATTAAAATTTATTTTTCGTTTTGATGCTCGAATAGATCTATAGTGACTGAATTTAAAATCAGTGAGTTAAGCTTCGACTAAAAGCGATATGAAATTTAAATTAAATTATAATTAAAGAGATTAAATGCACTATTAAATTACTTATATTTGCTTTTATACCCGACTTTTTAGTTATATATCAACTCCATTACGTTTATTTTACTATTATCACAAACCCTAATTAATTTGTTCAAATAACTTTTAAAATAATTTATCCATTTAACTCATAACCCACATTCTGATCTATTATGATTTAATTTAATTTAAATAAAATTCCCCTTCCTACAGAATTAAAAAAAAAAATTCTATTTGATAAGCTGAGTTTATTTTTCTTCTTTCTTGTAAGTTACAACTCTTTACGCCCTTTCAATTCCACAACAGCTAAAAGAATGAACGAAATATTCAGAAAGAATGCGAAAAATGCAGCTACCTTGGATATCAAGCAACTTGTTGCTATGCTGGACTCGAAACTAACTCCCTTTGGCGAGAAATATTGGCGGTTTCGTTTTCACCCATTGGCAAGTGACGCAAAGAAGCTTGGCGATACCAGGCACGGCAACCCTATTCGACGTTGTACAGATTCTTTGTCTCATACTTGGCATACCAAGGAGCGACTTTGAGTTGGATTTCTGAGTTTCGTTAAAAACGTGCGCGAATATTTGATCAACAATCTTCATTCTCGGCTTTAGTTTGTTTTATTTATTGGTAAGTACCATTTTGAATTGTTATTGATCTTAATAGTTTTGGTATTTGTTGTGAAATAAAATCGGAATATTTGAAAGACCGGTGGATGATGTCCTGTGAGCATTTCGCATCTTTCGCATAGTTGACGTGCTTTGCTTAACTTCCGCTTGAGACGTCAGAGGGAGGTCTCGATTGGGCTACTCGTGCAAAACTCTCGCCACCAGCTTTCATCTTGCTTAACTTTCTTCTAACGACTGGATGAATTGTTTTCGGTTAGGGGGTTTTTAAAGTAAGCGAAATCATATCGGCCGTGCGAAATGGGTTAGCAGATATTTTTGTTAAATTTACGAATTGCACGGAATTTCAGACGATTGCGTAATCTGCTGTGGAATTATGACTCATGTTCTATCATTTGTTTATTCATGCTCCCCTTGTCTTTGTGTTTTTTATTTTGTTATCGTTTATCACTTATATATTTACTTGATCACGTACTTGATTGATTATAATTCTAAATTAGCTTTTTTTTTTGGAAGGTGTGTAAAAAATAATAGGAAGAAGAAAAAAAAGACTCTTGTGTTCAAAAAATTTAGCGAAGGATTGTTGATTTTTTTCCCGATTAATTCTGTTGATGTTATATTTAACGTTTTAGTATTTATTATAATTTTAAGTTAATATAAAATGCATCTTTAGACATTTTATTGGGGATATGTGCGTGTAATTTTGTTTGCAGTATATTTTTTAAAATCTTTTTAGCTTTTAATTTCTGACATGTATAGGTAAATACTTTCGATTATTTTATTTTTCATTTATTTAATTACTTACCCTTCTAAGCTAGCTTCTGTCGTACTATTTTTTAATTATTTATGGAGATCAATCTTTTGTCTAGTGTCACTTATGTATCCATTAATTTTTCATGGTATCTGTTAAAGATTTTCAAAAAAATTTTCGCGCACAAAGCTCTTGTTTACTTGTGGCAACATTCTTCCGATTTTTTTAAAAATTAAAGTAGCATTGAATTCGTGCTTACTTGGCAATTCGTCTGATTTTTATTTTTAGTTGATTAAACTAAAAATTTTTTTTGCTTGACGATATTTTTCTATTTATTTTTTTTGTTTGTTTCAATTTATGAATCTTACTCAAAATTCTTGTTTAGTTAGCAATATTCTTCCGATTTTTTTTAATCAAGAAAATAAGCACTAAATTCTTGCTTACTTGGCAGTATTCTATTTTTTTCAATGTAAAAAAATAACTCAACTTTCTTGTTTACTTGGCAATATTCTTCTGAGTTTAAATTATGCTTTTATTCCTCGTCACCGATTGGGTTGAATTTAAATTTTTCAGTCGTTGGGAGTAACTTGAGTCCCATACAAGTTCAATATCAAATCGCCCTTTGTTGACTAACAAGACCGACGGATGCACCTGGCGTCAGGCCACCGATTGTGTTTGACCTTTTAGGGGTAGGAACCAGTTTAGACATTTTTTTCCTTGCTATTTTTGATCAAGATATTGATCGATGTTTTCGAAACCCCTGAGGGTATAATATTAATTTGAAGTACTCAAAAGTTATAGAATGCTTTTCTGTTATTAGATGTTTTAGGAAATACCATTATGTAGACGATTTTGTTTACCAATTTTATGAGTGGTTCTTAAACATTAACGCAAGCTTATTGGAATAAATTTGATAAAAATTGTTCTGCATTCCTTTTTTTGTTTGTATGTATAATTTTGCCATTAAGACAAGCATCAAGCCTTCTGATGAAAATGTATTTTTTTTTAAAAATCCAATTTCAATTGCATGTAGTGTTGGACTTCGAGTTTTTTTTAAAGGAAATAGTTAATTTCGTCTTATTTTTTTGTCTGCCTTAATTTACGAGTTTTCGAAGAGTATCTTTCTTTAGTAAATGAAAGATCATAAAGCAGTTAAATTGTTGAAGTAAAGAAATTTTTAAAGGGAATTAATTATTTTCAAAGAATCATTTCTAAGGAATCACTATCATTGATTTGTTAAAAGTTTACCTATACATATAGAATTATGACAACGAAATTGAAATAATTTGTGACTTGAAATAATTTATAATTAATTAGTTAATTAGTGCTAACTATAAATTGATTTTCGAAATGAGGCATCCTTTCTTTGAATAATTCTGCCTTTTATCAACTGATTTAGATTTATGGTAAATATTAACTTCCAATTTTTTCCCCATAAGTTTACTTTTTTTATTTTTACAGACCACTCATATATTGTTACAAATTATGAATACCCTTTTGAGCATAATATTGAAATTATCATAATTTGAGAGATTGACCAGTTCATTGCTGAAGATCTGTGAGTTCACATCAATGGGATTGGGATTTTTTTTTTTTTTTGAAATTCCGTGTTACTATTTTTGTAAGAGTGACGGTATGTTGAACTTATCTGATTATTTTCTTTATCAGATTCAAGGGAATGCGTTGACGTTATATGCGAGTAATATTTGTTTATAAATTGATTGGCAAGGTGTGAAGTTAAGTCAAAGAATTTAGAAAGCGACCGTACCACACAGCGCAATTTCTTATTAAGCAGTAATTTTTTTTTTCGAATCTAAAATTTTTTTTATAAAAATTCTATGTTACTTAATTATGTTTTTTAAAATTTTATATTCCCCTTCTCCCTTGTATGCAAAAAGAGGAAAGTAAGAAAAAAATGCCAGTTACATGGCATGCTTACGTATGAAAGTCGCTATCTCCTATCCCCTTTGATTTTCCCTTTAGTTTTGAATTTTATTGTAGTGGTCTAATTTTAAGGTTAAATTCAAATAAAAGATGTAACTTAGTACGAATCAAAATGTACGTTTTATTTTCATTCATTTTATAAAGTTTTGAGCAGAATATTCTTGAGGGAATCTTTCGTGTTTTCCTTCTATTGTGGTCAAAACTCTTGACCTCTTAAATGGTTAGAAAAATATTTTTCCCATTTTTTCTTTCCCTGATTTTAATTTAAAAATTTTCCGATTGTAATTTTTAATTTCAAGTTTCGAGAACAAGAGGATTTTAATGTCGTACGTATGCGTTGTTGATATCTGTTCTCCCTTTTGTCAGTATAACTTAACAAATCACGAACTCCCATTACCGTTAGATGATTGCGTGTAATATTTGAACGACCCCTATATTGTATTGTTTTTGTACTGACGCTTTGTGTAATATTTTATAATTGACAACCGTAAGTAAAAGCATTTAAAAATTGCAATAAATTTTACTGAATTTCTGTTGTTAACGTATATATATATAATATTCACCAGGGATCTGTCCAGACATTTTGTGAAAGGTCCGTTTTTCGTGAAATTGTGAAAAAATTACTCACATTTTTTCAACCACGGTCCGCTTTTATGAATTTGTGCAAATAGGGTCCGTTATTGCAAAAAAAAGAACTTTTTCAAGGAGTTTTTAAATTGTAAAGACATACAAGATTGTGCTCAACGCTGTAAAATTATAATTAAAAAACTTAAATTTTAAAAAATAAACAACAATTGCTGCTTCTAAATTAGAGATGCAACATACAAATATTTGGTATTTAGCCTATACTGCTGAATGCAGAATATTCATTTCAGACGAATAATGGAAGAATCGTCTGCTGAAGACAAAACTTATATTCGTTTACATCCATATTTCTTGTTTTCTGCCCTGGGAAGGGTTTTACTAAAGTGCCCACATTAAAAGTTAGCTACGCTCGCCTACCTACGGAACTGTTTTGTGACACTTCTTCGAGTTATTTATTCTAACAGAAACTCGTAAGGTGTATAAAAACTAAAATAAAAGATAAAAAAAAAAAAAAACTGACTATGTTAAAATAGAACAAGTAATAAACCTTAATGAGGTTAAAAAACAAAACTGAGGTATAAGGTATAATCATTGTCAACGTATTGCAAGCCTTTGTCTGTTGCTCTCTTGTGTTAAAATATTAAACTGAAAGCTCTAAATTATATCACCTGCGTAAATAAAGAAAAATCAAAATAATAGTTTTAGAAGGTTTCTATTATGAGCAGCCAATCCTTAATCCTTCATTTTTGCGCAACTTACAACTCACTTTTGCCTTTTCATTGATCTTATCACGATTGATTCACGCATTACATAAGTGTCGTGTATTAAATAATGTTAATAAAGATATAAATTATGTAAATCAAAATGTAAATTATGTGAAAGAACTGAATGATTTTAATCAAATGTTGTATTCGAAAATACAATGAGTTGAATTTTCTAAAAAATTTTATTTAGCTATCGTTTATTTATGTATTTTTTTAAGATAAGACTAACTTATTAAAAGTATTGTTAGTGAATCTTTTTTATTTTAAGTGAACCACAAGTTTTTTGCATAGTGTTAAGAAGTATAAATGAATTAGTAAATTTTATCTTTCATTATTGTTATCAAATGGACTCAGTCAAGTATATCTGAGTTTAACTATACAGGAGATGGGGAAAAAAAGTGCAAGCAATAATTTAAATACAGTAGAACCTCGTTAACTCGAACCTCGATTTCACGAATTTTTTTTTCTAATCCCTCGATAACTTGAATTTTCTCTCTCCATAAATAGTGTAGATTTTTCTTCTGAAAATAAAAAACTATTCCAAAAAAAAAAAAAAAAATTTTTTTTAAGAATAGAAAACCAATTCTCATAATGATAAACTTTTTTTTAAAAAATGGACGTAAAGACGTCAGTGGCATGGAATGATGTGTCTTCCTCTACGATAATGAATGGCTTCAAGAAGGCTGGATTCATTAAAGATCACGAAAGTAGTCAAACAATCAATATCGTTAATTCTGCTGAAAACTACACCGAAAATGATTGGGACAGATTGATCGGACTCATGAAACTCGATGACATGGAATTTCATGACTTTGTAAACGTAGATGATGCAGTAACAGTGAGTGGTCAGTGTGATGACAATGATATCATCGCTCAAACGAAAGCTTCTTGTGAACTATCAGAAGAAGAGGATGAGGAAATCGAAGATTTACCACCCAATGTTACTAACAAACAAGCACTTTCTGCAGTGGACACTGTAAGAAGATTTATTGAGAGGCAGCCAAATATGTCAGAGGAGACACTTAAAGCTATAGTCCACTTAGAAAGTGTTACAGACAAACTTCCTTACACATCTCTAAAGCAAACAACAATTGAATTTTTTTTAAAATGAAAGTGTAAAAAGTTTCTTTAGAATAAATATGGAATAGTAAATATGGTATGTACAGAGCATTTTTCTTTATTCTACCATCGATAACATGCGATTTTTGGTAATTCGAATTTTCGGTATCTCGAATTTTTTCTCCTCTCCCTACAAGTTCGAGATATCGAGGTTGGACTGTATTACAATAAAGCAATGTTTATTAGCTACGTGACGTACTTCACTCAAGTTAGAGATAACTTGTTCTGGTCTTCGTTTTTCTCACATTTATTTTGTCTGAGTTACTTAATGTGACACAATTATAAATAATACAAAATTTATAATTTTTATAGATTTTCCGTTTTTTAAGTTGTGAATATTTTTCTTTAAATTTTAATTTCTTTAAGTTTTTCGTTAAAATTTTGATTATGCGTATTAAAAACTAGTATTAAACGAATTCTTTCAAAATGGACCATTTTGGTAATCGATATGAGTATGAGACGACGGTTTTCAAAAATTCGTTTTTACTTTTAGGGCCTATATAGAATTATTCCCCCTATTTTATAAGTAGTCCTTTTTAAAATCGTGTCTTTTTGAATTTTAAGTTTTATTTATGACATAAATCATTCCCGCTACAACCCATTGTAGCCCAGGAGGTTAAGGCTCCACAATTTCATGATCACCGGTGTATTGTGACAATGTAGTCAGCCTTGCTCACAGGCCACCTCTACTTCCCTGATAAGTTAGTACTTGTCGTACTGAAGAAGCTGGAGTGGGATTCAAGTCGTCACTTCACGTTCAGTATCTTAACCACTAATCCATCGCAGCATTTATGATTCATAGTCATATTAATTGAGTGGTCATATTAAAAAAAAAAAAAAAANAAAAAAAAAAAAAAAAAAAAAAAAAAAAAAGTACATAAAAACAGCAAATGCTCAGGGGTCTTTGTGAAACATCTGATGAAAACAGGAAATAGACTTCTATTTTTGTAAACATAAAATAGTGGTCTCTTCAGGTATGTGAAATGCCTTGTTTTCAAAATATTTATTCTAAAATCAAGCTTTTTCGTCCAAGGCTCTGTTTTTCTGAATATGCGAAATAATGTTTGAGTGTGTGTGTGTGTGGGGGGGGGGAATGTGTTTTTCGGGAGCTGTAGTTTTACATTTGTGTGGTCAGTTAAGGTTATATATTCTGTGAAGGGTTTGTTTTTACGATAAAATTTTTGTTTTTTAGGGCGGGGGTACAGTTGTTCATCAAAATAACGTACTATCTTCTATGAAAAATGTTTTTACTACATATTTAGTTATTAAATTCGTAATTTCATAAAAATTTTACGGCTCGACGTTTTTTTTTTTCCTGCCTAATAATAGTATTTTTAAAATAATAGTAGTTGTAAATAATAGTAGTTTTATTTTTAGGATTTAAAGTTGCAAATTTATATTTAATTTTGTAAGCTTGATTTAAATATAAATTGTTTTAAAACTACAAAATTTTTTAAAAGTTGGTCGGAAGAAAACTCAATGTTAAAGGAGACGCCTTAATATTACGTAAGCATATTTTTGGTAATTTTTGTCTACTCCCCTTTGTCAGCAAATGAGGGGCAAATTAAAAAAAAAACACACCCATGCTTACGTAGGATAATATCGACAGCCCCACACGAGTTTTAATTAATAACTTTTTTGTAGTAATCTAATTTTATAATTGAATTCAAATATAAAATTTTGAGTATAATATTCTTAAGGAGTCTCTTATTTTTCTTATGTGCTCAAAACTTTTGATCTCTGAAAATCTTCAAAGAAATGTTCTATAATTTTTTCTTACCCCTAATTCTACTTTTATTCCAATTCAAGTGCATTATTTTTGTTTTGTTTTGCATTTTAATAAAATTTTTAATATAAGGGAATTTTAATTTCGTATTGCTCGCACCCCTCCTTCTTGTCAGGCAAAAAAAAAAAAAAAAATGCACAAAGCCCCTTTTCCTGTAGGCGTTTACATAATAATTAGACGATCAAAAAATAATAGAGAAAACGATTTTTTAAATAGCAAAAATTATTTTAATGCGTTATTACATCACTAAAATCTTTTGCATTATACGTATTTTCTTTTCTGGATTAAATTTTAAACTTTTTATTTGTTTTTTATACTAAATTTTGATGTTTTGAAAAAAGTCCATCAAATTCATTAACATTGCTCTCTATCATTTATTCTGCGTAACGCATTTTAAGTTGAAACTCCAAAGAATTCATCACTTGTGTTCCATTTTTCCTTGGTTAATTATCATCAATCGTTTGCGAGAGAGAGGGCGAAAATCGTTTGCATCGGAGACAAGAATTTATTCTCTTTCATTTTTCATTAGTGTGTGGAATTTTACCCAAAGAAACTTTGAATCACCTTGACTGGAGCAATATGCATATTGGATCAAGGGGGTGGGGGTTCTTTCTAATAAGTTCATTGTGTGATAATAGTTGATAAAAAGAAAATCTGCGGTTAACCACAGATTTTATGACTAATGAAGGATTTTCTGGGAAAAAGGTGTACACAACCCATTAAAGGTGGAGGTTATTTATTAGAATGAGCTGTGAAACACACTGTTCATTGTAGCTCAAAACAATGAAGGAACCGGAATTTCCAGTTTTGGAACTGGTCGTCGCATCTGTCCCTCTCTCACGATACCCCAAGACACCCTTTTTCTTTTTTTACTTTTCTTTTCTTTCTTTCTTCACTTTTTCTTCTTCAGTTGAATACACTAAACAGGATGATTCACCTGTCTTTTTCTTCTTTTTTTCTCATCTCATTTATTTTCGCTCTTTATTATTTATCACGGAATCGGAGCAATTGGATTGGAAGATGGAACTGTTTAATATTCTGTTGTAAATATTGTTTATGCGGTATTCTGGTTTCATTAGTTTGCGGTTGTTTTCTAGATTGTGCAGGACTGTAAATTTTGATTAGCTACTTATTTTCATCCAGTTTGACACCATTTAACTAATGTTTACTACCTTTATTATTTAAGTAGTTTTTATTTTATTTTTTAAAGGCCGCTATACCGAGAGAAAAACTTAACATTGCGAATTCTGTTTCACTTCATTTGGTAATTTTAAATGTAGAAAAAAATGAGTTCAGATAAATACAGGGTAAACTATAAAATTTCAAATGCTGATTATATTGAAAAAAAAAATGCAAAATGGCCGGATATTCGAAACTTCCGTGGTTTGAGGTGTACTTTTAGTTCAATTGATTTCACTTTTTTCTATACTTTAAATTGATAATTTGTTATAACAAAATTTGCTATGGAGAGTTTCCTGTGGGTTAACGTCCGTTAAAGGGATGGAGAGTTTCCTGTGGGTTAACGTCCGTTAATATTCTGCTTTCAGCAGTATAGGCTAAATATCAAATACATATTTGTATGTTGCATCTCTAATTTAGAAGCAGCATTTGTTGTTTATTTTTTAAAATTTAATTTTTTTAATTATAATTTTACAGTGTTGAGCATAATCTTGTATGTCTTTACAATTTAAAAACTCCTTGAAAAAGTTTTTTTTGCAATAACGGACCCTATTTGCACGCATTCATAAAAGCGGACCCTGGTTGAAAGAATGTGAGTAATTTTTTCACAATTTCACGAAAAACGGACCTTTCACAAAATGTCTGGACAGACCCCTGTTTTGTCTAGATTAACCCTAACCATTCGCTGTTTTTTATGTACATTTTCAGGATTTTAATAATATTATTTAATTTAAAATGTGGAGCTTTTTGCATTGTAGATTGTTGTGTTTGTTGTTATTCCTGTTTATTTTCGGTTATTATTGTTTTTTTTTTTGCTTAATTCCTTAAATTGAAATGATTTTTAAATTTAAATCCGTTTTGTTTTTATAAAAACTTATAATTTATTCAAGAAAAGGGCTGTTCAAATATTTCACAAGTTTAACTTCTTGACTGAAATATTGGGACTAGATCTAGTTTGTGGCTACCCTCTTTCCCCCACATTTTGAGAGGTAAAAACATTGGCTTCATAGGGGACCAGTTTTTGAGGAAGACGAGATTCAAGGACACGGTTCTAGGAAAAAAAGGTACCGGAAAAAAAGGTACGGAAAAAAAGGTCCCGGAAGAAAAAGGTACCTGGAAAAAAAGGTCCCGGAAAAAAAGGTCCCGGTAAAAAAGGTACCTGTGTAGGGAAAATATTTGAAATGAGAAGATTCGATTGAAGCGCTTTTTGCTGTTCCGTTTTTTTTGGTTTTTTTTTTCGGGTTTTTGGTTTTCTGCATGGTTTTTTTTTTTTTTTTTTTTTTTCGCGTCGAGCGTTTTTAAAGTGTTTTTTATCCAACTTTTGTTTCTTATTTATGCATTTATTCTTAAAAAGTTAATTAAATATGAAAATGTTCAATAAAATTGTTTATTTATTTTCTAAGATCATGATTCTACCGGGAATCTTGACTCTTATCTATTGAAAAAGTGTTATCAGGCTACATGAAACTTTTAGGGGAGGGGGAGTAAAATTAATGTGTTTCGCTTATAACGCTTCTAATAGAAATTTTTTGACGGGTATTTGCATGTTATTTCTTTCATTTTTCGCTTTTTTTTATTTGGTTAATAAGTTACAATTGATAACATAGCACAGAACCGTAGAAAATAACACATTTTTCACTTAAAAAATTACAAAAAAGAGTAAAACATTATTGAAAAATTTAAATAGTATCTTCCCGCTTTAAAAAATAATCAAAGAATAATAAATAAATGAAATAAAATTTAAAAAAAAAGCGTAGTACAACCAGCCTATAAGTCCCCCCCCCCCTTACCCTTCTCCTTACCTCAATGATCTAATCTGAATTATTACAAATAAAAAGAATATTCATTGAAACAGCGAGAAGCATTCATGCTGTCCAGAAAGCGAGAGGGGAAATATCCCTACAGATTTTCCCTATAGAGGTACCTTTTTTACCGGGACCTTTTTTTCCAGGGACCCTTTTTTCCGTACCTTTTTTTTCCAGGGACCTTTTTTACCGGGACCTTTTTTTCCGTACCTTTTTTTCCGTCTACCCAACGACACACGATTGCAGTCTCAATAGCTCTCTATATTGCCTGTAAATATTTTAAATTTTTTTTAAAAATCTTTTTCTCGTTATTAACTTAGATGAATTTATATCTGTGACAATTTATAATTTTCTTAAATATTAAGGGGGACTTTAAGAGATTTCTAATTATTAAGGAAGATTTATATCCCCCGTTTCCCTGGCCAATGGCGTCCATAGTCAAAAAGAAGGTTAGTTTGTTCAGAGAGAATATTTTTGTGTCTGCTTTCGTTACTTAAAATATCGTTTGCTGTAATAAATTAGCATGTTTGATCTATTCGCGATCGCAACGAACTATAGGGGGCGTTGTTGTATGAGACACATACCTGCGATTTCTATATGAACCGTCATTCAGTTACTCTGGAGACGTCGTTAATGTAGCGTGTAGCATTGCAACGTTCCTTCTTTAATGTGGCTTATTAAATTTAAAAAAGAAAAATGCTTGATCTTCTTTCTTGTACAACCGAAAACAAAATGGTATCTCTTTTTATTAGAGAAGGAATATCCAAAACACATCGGAAAAATATTTGTACATTAACAGAAAAAAATATGTATATTCTTATAAGAGTTAAAACCTAA
>NC_092209.1:29114611-29117527 GCF_043381705.1 Parasteatoda tepidariorum | reverse complement strand
AATTCTGTATGTTCTGAATTCATATTTATTCACTGGAATGACGAAAGCAATGTTGACTTCACTTTAATTCGTAATGAATTGAAGACAGAAGAAATGCATTTTACCTTAATACACACATCTGTAACAGTATCCGAAATCGGAAGTCATCAGTTGCAAGTTTGTTGATAATAGAAATTAAAAATTATTGAAGAATTTTTCTTCAAATGTTTGGCGTGTTCTGTTCCTGAAAGATTTACTAATATTCTGGAGATTTTTTTCAAGTTCTTCGGCCTTTTCCTTAGGGAAATTTTGTTTCCTATTTGCTGCTAAAAAATGGCGTCTGATTCAGTCAATGACTTTGATTGAAAACGTGATAAATTAATGTCCGATATTTACAGGCTCCCGCTAGACGGCGTACTCGAGCGTTGCGATCGCGAATTAAGTTTTGCACGAGATTCATAAAGATCTAGTCATTTAAAAAAATATATATTCAGAGTGATTTTTATTTATTCATTTATTTATTTGTTTTTTTGCTACACTAAGCCTAATCTTATGAAATGATGTGATTGGAGCAAAAACTGAAGAAATTTGAAATCGTCGTCATTTACTGATTTATAACCAAAATATTTTTCAAACACACATTTAGTCTCATCTTTCGAGTATCAGTAATGCTGTTTAAACAATGAAAGAATATATTCGAAATATGATCGACATTTCCGAAATTTGATCATCTGCGATTTTATTAGAAAAAGAAACAGATTATTCTTTCCGAAATGCGAGATTAATTTTTATATGAACTCAGTTAATGGTTTTACTAAAAATCATAGAATGCACATTTATTGTAATTTTTTGCTTTAAAGATGGATAATACAATCGTTATACAGTTGTGAATTTTATGAAAGTTCTATTGCAGCAGATGTATGGAAAGCTTATTCTATATCGTTTTCAATTGAAAACAAATGTTAAAAATGTCCAATATGACAACTTATTTTATATTTGATGTAGAATAAGACATTTTCTAGCATCTGTGTTATATTCTTTTGACGAAAACTGTCGACAAAGAATAAACTGTTTTTTTTCTTTCTTTTTTTTTTCTTTATTAATTCTGAACACACTTAAAAAGTATTAAGCGTATAAAAGAATTGTTAAATTTCATAACTCGAAATTAAAATTGTTAAATGTCGTACTTTTTCTTACAACTATCCACTCCTGTCAATAAATATTCCAGACTTAATTAGGCATGGCATGTTCTTTCTAATTGCTATATATTATAATACTGGCCCTGACTATTTTTGTTCCAATATTTTCAGAGTCCATTTCAAGTGAAAAATAGGTCTGCTACCGGGTTCTTTGTTGCTATCATAAAAACGGACATTTCACAAAACATTTTATCTTTAAAATAACTTTTCACATTATATTTTGTCATTAAAGGGAAGTGGTTGAACAATGTGTTTGGTGATTTGGTGAAAATACGTGGTTTGGTTAAAAACTCGATTTTCATGTTGTTTATTAGAGTTTCTGGAAACGTGTTTAGTACCTATCTAGAAACAGTATTTGGAAAATGTGATGTAAAGATGATCCAATGTGGCTTACTCCCTATTAATACAAGCACTTTTTATGAAATGTGAAAAAAAAATTTCTTCTTATGAGTATATATTTTCTTAAATATATGTATACACATAATTAAACAGGAAAATTTTGTCTATGTTTAATTAAATGTATGTATTAAAATAGGGGAAAAAAGTTATCTTTTCTCTTATCTGAATACATGGATTCATATAAGAGAGTTGTCTTTTTATACTCCTATAAATTTATCTGATAGACTTCTATACTTCAAATAGTAGAGGAATGGTCTTTATATATCATGATATACTTCTCTAAATATATCTTTCAAACAATGTTCTTTATATATCCTATTATACTTACCTGAATATATATATGGAAATAGGATACGAGTTGTCTTTTATCAATCCCGATACCTTTTCCTGTAATATGTATTCAAATAGTAGAGGAATGGTCTTTATATATCCTGATATACTTCCTTAAATATATCTATTCAAACAATGTTATTTATGTATCCTATTATACTTACATGGATATATGTATGGAAATAGGATACGAGTTGTCTTTTATCAATCCCGATACCTTTTCCTGTAATATATGTTCAAATAGTAGAGGAATGGTCTTTATTTGTCCTGATATATTTTCCTGAATATATGCATTCAAATAGCAAAGGAATGGCCCATATTTATCCCGATTTATTTTCCTGATATATGTATTCAAATAGTTGAACTCTATCTTGATATATTTTTATTTTATAACCGTCGTTGAACAGCCGACCCTATTTTTTTTTGGATTTACGCTACTAATGTTCACTCCGTAGCCTTGTAATTTTGAACCCAATCTCAAACAGACAAGATAACTCCTGGATCAAGTATTGGGAGAAATTTGCCTTCGTGCAGGACTTTTTGATGGAACTAACCCGCATTTGCGTTACATGGAGAGTAAGACCACGAGAACCACCCACGGTTAGCTTGACGGCAAAAAGTCTCTAACCCATGATCCGTCTACCACTGAGGATATTTCACGTCCGTACTGTGCGCAAATATATGTATAAATATTTTATTTTATATGCGTCGTTGAACAGGCCGACCCAATTTTGGGTTTACGACTACTAATGTTCAACCTTGTCTTGTAATTTTGAACCAAGAGAAGGAAACTCCTTAATCAGTGCCCCCAGAGGTATTGATTTGTTATGGGAACATGGAGGACTTTGCGACTCGACAGATTTAACGTGCATCAGTCACCATTTACTACACGGGAAGTCTTCGGCCGGCGGGGATTGAACCCACGAACTCTTGGACACGGGCCCAGCGCCCTACCGACCAGGCTGTCCCGGCCTATATATATATATTTTTTATTTTATAACCGTCGTTG
>NC_092209.1:29072079-29114111 GCF_043381705.1 Parasteatoda tepidariorum | reverse complement strand
AATCCCCGGGTTTTTTCAAACCCTGGTTATTTCTGCTTTTTTTTCTCTCAAAAATCCTAATGCATTTGCTACACAGTAATAAATTTTCTGATCTATTGACTTTTCTTTGTCATTTTAGTGAACACTTAAATCCGCTTAATTCGATTAGATTTTAGATTATTTTTTTTATCGCCGTGACCAAAAGATCGTTCGTAATGTTGTGTTTATTCAGATTGAATTCTTTATTAAAAATTGAAAGTAGTCACCGAGAACGAAAAAAAAATCAATGCAAGAGAAATTTTAATTGACTGTTTTGAAGAGAGGAAAAAAAAAAAAAAAAAAATCCAATACCCGCTCAAATAAATTATTCTATCTGTTGATGCTCCGAATATCCCCATCATTTTTCTAATTTTTCTCCATCTTTAACGAACGATTGGGTTTTGTGGGAATGCTTGGAATTCTTCTCTTTGTTCGGAGTTTTCATAAGTTAGTATTGACTCGCGACAATTCTTTTTTTACTCGCGTTTACTGAGTTTTTTGTTAACAAGATAAAATTTTTGCCCCACATTTTTTCTTCTTCTTTTTTGTTTAAATCATCACTTCTACAGTTTTTTTTTTTTTTTTGCGCGTAATAAATTTTGTCCAACACCACGATTAGTTATTTTATTGCTATACATAGTTTTTGACTTAAATGTTAATTACTCGATACTGTGATAGATTTAAGTGCTTCAACTGTTTTTTAAAGATTCGGACATTATATGGAGTAACCTAAATAAGGAAACTGACAACCTTAAATAACTTTTGATCTAATGAATGAGTTTTCACGTTCTAGTACTCGATCTTCATGGTTTAAAGGGGTGACTGCAAATATGTGCAGACGATATTCTAAGTTACGATATCAGACGCAAAAACGTACTTCCTCTAAATAAACATAGCCGACCCACGAAAATATAGGGGGTAGTCACAATCTGGGAAATATAGTCCCAATAGTTTGGTCAAGAGAGCGCTCCTATGTTTTAACCCCTTCATTCAGCGTTTCCCAATTTTATGACTTTTGTGTACCCTTTCTAAATTTTTTGTAACGCTGTGTACCACTAATAAAAAAAAATGAATGTATTTTTACTATAAAAAAATTGCACAAAAGTTACAAATCACAACTGGCTGTACAGTATATAATTTTATAATATAATAAGCAATAATCGTATAATAAGTTATAAACAGTTAGAATCGTCAGTTATAATAATGATAAAAAATCTAGTGATTTTCGCCTACTTAAGTAATTTAAAATTTAATATTTTTATGGCTGTTGTGAGTTTGTAACAGTTGCTTATGACTGTAAAGTAAAATTTTGACCATCTTTAATTAGTGCCCCTTATGTTTATCATGAAAATGGTGCAAAAGTGGATTCGAAGTAAAGCCGTAGTTTTGTGAAAATGAAAAGCACATTGATTTAATTTGTAAATATTTACGAAGCATGGGTTTGCGGGGAAAAAAAAGCTTATTTCTTCGAAGAAATTGGTTCTTCCAATATCTAGGTTCGCATTACTTTCAAGACGTTGGAAGAAAGTGGAAAAAACGGACAAAATGGTAGAAACTAAAAATGACCAATGCAATAATTGTTATCAGAAAGCTGAAATTTAAACGATTCAGACTGAATTAACAGTTTTTCCACTAATACTCTTTATTTTTTTGTAAAAACTCTTTTCAATTTATTTATTTTACTGTTAAGCGGAATTTTAAACTTTATGTATAATTTAGATTTGGGTTTTAGTATTCATACTTATAACAGTATTTGGTTATAAAAATTAGTTTGCTATTTTTAATTTTAAATTCAATATGTGATATGCAGCCGTCTATATGTTTAGTTTGTGATTTGTTAATTTAGAATCTTTTACAGGATGTGTAGCCAAATTATTCAACAAAAAATAAGCACCTTTTAAGCACTAAAAAAATATTTTTAAGCACTTTAAGAAGATATCATAATTAGGCAGGGTTGGAAAGTTTTTGACAATCAACGATTTTATCTTGTTTTTGACATTTAACATTTTCGACGGTTTTCGCATTGATTTTGTCAAAAATCATGAAATTTTGAATAATGTAAAACGAATGGCGTTTTTATACGCTACGGACTGATAATACGCCGAAATAGATTTGGGTTGAATTAATTGTGAAAACGTTGAATAGAACAATGTGAGCTGTGTCTTTTTGCATAATTCCTAGCAGAAATCGACATGGCAAAGTAGAAGTCTCATTTTGAAAAGGGGAAAATTAAGCACTTTTTAAAAACACCCAATGAAAAAAGCACCTTTAAGGGCTTTTAAAAAACAAAAATCGAAAATAAGCACCTTTAAGAACTTTTAAAAAAACGCTTACTATTAAGAATGTAATTCCAAATATTCATGAGATTCTGCCATTATATAATTAGTATTAACGTTTGGTATGGTATCAGCTATGTTTAGCAGTTTTTTTCTTTCTTCCAATGAAGACCAATTGTTTTTTTGCCTCCTGTTCACCGTTTCCGGGGGATGATCTTGAACAGTTAGGCAACCGATGGTAGATGATTTTCTTGACTTTTGCCGCAGGGGGTGAAGTAGAAACAGGTTTTGAAAAAAAAAGTAAAAATCCTATAATTATCGTCTAATAAATGCCATCAAAGGGATGAGGGGTACTTCATGAAACTGCTGGATATCCGGTGAGTATATAATTAACTTTAGTTACATGTTGGCTCGTTTGAGTGTGGTTTGAAATGTAGTCTTTTAAATGAAATGATATTTTTGGAAACAATTTACGTAAAAATATATTATAAACGGAATTATATTTTTCGCGTTATTCTTCAATTGTTTTGATTGTATTTTTTTTCCTTAATTAGCTTTTAACTTTTAAACTGTTTAAATTTTGAATTTTCCATATTTTTTTTTTTTTTGCAAGTTTTATTTCTTTGTGTTAAAGTGAATATAATGAAGAGTGAAAATAATGAATACAGACTTTTTTATGGAAGACCCTGTTTGGATTAAATGATACTAAAGCAACTCTTAATTTTGTGAATCGATATTTTTGTGCTGAGTACATAAAAATCCTTTTTCAAAATGATGTATTTTGTGAAGAAACCTTTTTTTGAGATAAAATATTTTGTGTTTTTCTAAGGAAATACTCTGGGAAAAGCCCGTTTTATAATAAAACGGAAGACTCCACTTTTAAGATAAAATATTTTGTAAAGAATCCGTTTTTTAAGGTATATTTTACGAAGTGTCCGTTAACGGACGCAAATTTTTCCTGAAACGAAACCTGTAAACGTATAAAAGAAACATAATTTAATTGCGTTTTAAAAAAAAAGTTATGAACATCTGAATGGACAGTGTTACCATTTATGAAATTGATCAATACATACATTAATTTTCTACTCGTAAGTAAACATAATTTAATTGCGCTTTAAAAAAAAAAAAGAAGTTGTAAACATTATCTGAATGGACGGTGTTGCCATTTATGAAATTGATCAATACATGCTTTCATTTTCTACTCGTAAGTAAAAACTCTCGAAGGAAGAACTACTGTAAATTTAATTTCTGTGTGCTTGACTTAAATGTGTTTCCGCTTACCTCATTAAACAGGTAGCTGAATTTGCATTATCCATATTAGTCAGAATTACCAGTTTTGATTAAATCAAAATGTTCCAGAATTCATCGTTATCAAAATAACATCAAATATTGTCATTATTTTTCAATAATCAGACTGATGAAACTGCTGTCTCTGCTAGATCTTTGGAGTTATTCTGATTTCATTAAATTTTATTCTACTTATTTTTATTTTAGAAAATTAACGAAATTTGGAAGAAATTTTTTTTTTAATCACCTTAGATTTTTTTGATTTCTTGACTTTAATGTAATCACAGAATTATATTAAGTATCTCAAACTTCAAACTATTCGAGCGTATTTAAGGTATCTAAGGTAAGAGAATCTATATTTTTCTAAAAATCTATATCATGTTGATGTTATTTATCTTACATATGATTTTCTGATTATGGAATTTGAATGATTAGGCTACTTATAAATATTTAGGGCGAATCGAATATGAATGATAGAAACACGTTTGCGAAGAAATTTATGCAAACGATCTTAATCGTTCTTGATGCAAATGATTTTTTTTTTCTTAATTTATTCTCAATAATAGAACTTCTTTTCTACAGAATCTTTGCACTTAATCCTAATTTAATTATATATTTTAGAAGGTTAATGAAAATTTAAAAGAATTTTTTTTTCTGTAGTTTTAATTAATTATGATTCGTTAAATTCCGAGTAATATCGATCTCAATGTATTTTCAAAATGATGGAGTTTCTCAAACTATTCAAGAGTATTTCAAGCATCCAGAAAAAGAATAATATTTAACCCTACTGTAAAACCTATATCATTGTTGTTTATGTTGCTATCATTTTTTGACTATTAAATAAATATTAAGGTAAATAAATATTAATACGCGTTTCAAATGAAATTATCGTTTGCATTAATTTTCTTTGAAACTCGTTTGCAAATGAAATTAATGCAAACGATATTTTTCTACACAATTTATTGTCGATTATTATAGAAATTGGAAAATTTGGGATGCCGAGAAGGTCTGAATCATTTTCTCCCTTCACGATTTTTGAGATTTCATTGAGCATGATTTGTAGAAAAGTTAGAAAGGCGTATCATTTCATGCGATTAGTTGGAAAAAATGATTGCGACTGAATCATAAAAATGCCCTGAAGGCCGACGGGAACGTTCGTAAAGTAGAGACAACCTATAGAACCCTTGATGCGTGCGTTATTGCCTTTTGCTTTCTAAGAAACACGTTTGTTTTTTGGCTGGGCTGCTTTGAAATGTTTGCATTGTTTCTTTTATGTCAAAAAAAGAAAAAAACAAAAACTCGTCGTATCGCGATACTGTCTCCGGGGCACAGGTAAGAACGATATATTTTCCTCGCATTAATTTATTTTCAGATATATTCCTTTTTTTTAAAAAATTCTATTGAATGTCATGTAGTGAAAGGGAAATACTCGTTAATCTTCCCCCCCCCCTCTTTATAATTTTTATTGATTGGTTGATTGAAAATTGCGCCTGTGTAAGATGCGTTTCTCATCATTTGTGTTTATGATTTAAGATTCGATTCGATAAATCGTAACATCTAAATAATAAAAATTAGAGAGAACAAAATGTAAAGAAACTTAATTCTCATGAAGCTTTTGAACTTTTTCCTAACCTTTTTTGAATCACCGGCCAAGTATTTTTCACAACTCCCCTACAAAGACAAAACAATAACTAATAGTTAGTCCCATTTTGAATCTTAATATTTTGATTTGTAGGGAAAATATTAGAAGAATAGTAAACTACATAACACGTGAAATATTAATTTAAACTCATTTTGTTAGGTAATCTCCAGTGATAGTTTAAGCAGAGTTTAGTTGAAGTTATACGTTAAGTATTTATTTAGAATAATTTTGTATTTCTATAGAAATAAAAACTTATAGTTACGGAGTAATTAGATTTAGTTTTTTTCTTTCTATAAAATATGGCTGTAGAAATTTTAATCATAAGCGGTGTTATGGTGTTGCATACTATCATACTTGTTTCGAGTAATGGTACATGTATATGATATGATACTTCAAGTTATGGCTCCAGAAGTGTGTGAGAAAGTATTACAGCTCGTAATAGGGACATTGGCATGAGTTCTATATCTTATCTCATGACAGAGATTGGAATAATTTTAATATTTCTGCTGCCTATGCTGGAATTTCATCTTACACCAAACAAAAATTTTTGAATTTTAATTTATACTCGATTTTAATGTATACTGTAATCTACTTATTTCATGTACAGTTTGTAAGCAATCCTCTATAATCCTATTTGCCGTCGCCCCTTAAAAATCTCCACCCCCATTGATCGTGATAGCGTCCGATGCGGGAACCTATGCATGCTGTAGAAAATAATCAACGATTATTTTCTGAAATGTAATGGAAGATGCAATTCTGAAAGAGCCAGATGACAAGAATTATCGAAGTGATACATATTCTTTTAATTAAAAATAATTAATGATTATTTTCTTTTATTATCTAAAACGTAATGGAAAATGAAATTCTGAACGAGTCAGGTGACAAGAATTATAGAAGTGATACATATTCGTATAACAGAAAATAATTAATGATTATTTTCTTTTATTATCTGAAACGTAATGGAAGATGCAATTCTGAACGAGTCAGGTGACAAGAATTATAGAAGTGATACATATTCGCAAAATAGAAAGTAATTAATGATTATTTTCTTTTATTATCTAAAACGTAATGGAAGATGCAATTCTGAACGAGTCAGAATAACAAGACTTATTGAAGTGATACATATTCGTATTTAAAAACTGGCTTACGAAGGTCCACGGTTGACTTCCCCTAGCAAAGTTCTTTTTTTTTTATCTGTGTCTGGTCCAGAGATTGAGTTGAGAGGTGCAATTATGAGGCAGGCAATTTTCAACAATTGTTTTCCTGTCTTTAGTTTAGGAGGTCTCTTGTCATCTTCTGCGCATCGCTTCATCGAACCACGTGTCTTCTTCGTTTTTAATATTCTCCTCATTCTTCTTATGATCATTTTTGTGTCAAGCTGCCTAAAATGGTTTTCATAAATTGGAGTTTTGTAAAGAATTGACTTATAAGACGATTTACGGTTCAAGAATTATTCTCCTCTTGTTTTATTATAAATTATGTTGTGTGGTTTTATCAGAAATTTTCTTAATTATAGTCAAGTCTTGTCATGCGTTATTATACGTTATATTACGTTTTATTTATATGCATTTATTCATACGTTATTATATTCAGACGTCGTTATATACCAGTGGTGAAAGCGAGTGGGAAACGCGAAATAAGTGGTGATAAAATCATTTTACTTATAGCTAGTTTTCCGAAGGACTAAATCTGTTCATTTTTTTTTAAATAAAATATTCAACAATATCTACTTTTTCTCGAGAAAGAAGCAGTTTTGCATGTATGCTATAATTATAGAAAAAAATCTTGGTAAATACAGATATTTTATTTTTCTCGAAAAAAAGACCTTAACAGAATGCTTTTAGTCCCTGTTTTTCTTTTGTTTTTTTATATAGGCTTTCAGACCTGCATTTTACGCTCCTGCGTATAATGACCAAAGACTTGTCTACGTTCTATGGCTTAGGACTTGCCATAATTTTTACATTAATGTATTTTACTCTTGTCATTCAGTAGTTCCTGTGTTTGTCGGGGAACTTGCTTTTTAGAATGCATTGCTGCATTTACTTCTCACATTGTGACGTTTTACTTGCACATTTTATAGTTTTCGTTGTTCCCATGCATTTTTTTCATACATTATGTAGTAGCAGCTGTTATATCGTGTTTGCTTTATGTATAGATTTATTCATACTCTATATTGTTTAATGCGTTCTGTTCTTCTATTATACTTATAGATACGTTTTATTTATACCGACCGGCTGGCACTACACAGGGCAGTTGTATCAGAAAGTTCTGGGTTCGAATCCCGTTCAAGGCATGGATGTTCTTTCATTCTCTGTACAATCTGTCCTTACTGTGGGAGTAACGTTGGCCCACCTAATATGGTGCCCTTGAAAGAGTGACCAACAAATCTGCCCTGTAAATGTCTTAATTGACGAAATGTTAACGTAGCTGGGCATTAGGAATAAAAAATAAACCTATACATGAGATACTGTAGTTTCTTGTTAAATCTCGTTTGTCGAGAGGCTTGCGTCTTTCTATGATGCTTATTGATGCATTCTACTGATACATACAGTAGTCTTTGGTGATATTTCGCTTGCGTTTTGTATTTATCTACTCATTACGTTGTATAATACATTCTTGTATTTTGTTGTTCTATTACTCTTATAGATACATTTTACTCATGCAATGGTCTCTGTAGAGGACAGTGTAATAGTGTGATGTAAGGGTCCATTTAAAAGTGTAATAAGGGTGTGCAATCATTTTGAAAGGAGTCTGCGAAAAATAATCGTCAAATGACCTTTGTCAAATAAGTGTTTAATCAGTTCTATAAAATTCATGAACTGAAATTAAAGACACATTGCATAATTTTACAATAAAAATTAATTATAAATATCCGGAAGTCTTCTAGATTTTGAGTAGTTTGTTTTAATTTATAAATTATGAAGAAAAAAATTATCGTTGCAGAAATATTAAATGTGGCAGTTTTTTGAATAAAGTTAAGAATTCTTTGTTATACTTAGAGCATTTCAACTGAGTTAGAAATAATAATTAAGAATTATTAATCAGGGGTCTGTCCAGACATTTTGTGAAAGGTCCGTTTTTCGTTAAATTGTGAAAAAATTACTCACATTCTTTCAACCAGGGTCCGCTTTTATGAATTTGTGCAAATAGGGTCCGTTATTGCAAAAAAAAAAAAAAAACTTTTTCAAGGAGTTTTTAAATTGTAAAGACATACAAGATTATGCTCAACACTGTAAAATTATAATTAAAAAAATTAAATTTTAAAAAATAAACAACAATTGCTGCTTCTAAATTAGAGATGCAACATACAAATATTTGGTATTTAGCCTATACTGCTGAACGCAGAATATTAATTTCGGACGAATAATGGAAGAAACGTCTGCCGAAGACAAAACTTAATTCGTTCACATCCATCTTTCTTGTTTTCTGCCCTGGGAAAGGGTTTATTCGATTAATAAAATAATAATGAAGATAAACAAATTTGTGAAGGGTCCGATTAAAAGAAAAATCATTTTGTGAAGGGTCCGTTTTTACGAAAAGATATTTTGTGAAGGGTCCGTTAACGGACCCAAATTTCTTCTAAACAGACCCCTGTTAATGCAAATATTTAACAAGAAGGCGAGGACCGCGTACAAACCGTTCTAAAAATAAATTACCAGTGTTTTTTTTTAATTCAACTTTTTATATATTTAATTAAAATGTGTATCAGAATTCTATTAGAGGAATGGACGTTTTAAAACAATTTCTAAGTACAAAAATTTTATTTAATAACGTAGTTCTAAGTAGCATATCAGCTTTAACCCAACATGAGTATTTTAAATTTAAACATTGTTATATTTTCTCTTATGCATCTTAAAGAACTATAAAAAAACAAAAATTAATCATCACCACTTATTCTTTACACGCTCCTCAAATATCAGTGATAAAATGAAGACGATTGGCGACGATTCTGTTTCATATTTTTCCCGCGCATCGGTTGTCGAAGATGTGAGCTATCCCTGGCATGTCTGAAATCTCATAGCAGGGATAACTTCCCGCCCTTACGTCAATACAGTCGTGACGTCAGTTGAAGTGCTGACGTCACCGGGCAGGTGTTCCCAAAGTGTATTTCGTGGAAATAAACATCTTTATAACGTGTATTTATTCCCCGAACTTACGGGTTCGTTTCTGTTTGTTGATATTTACTGAATGCGGGAATAGGTCCTGTTTAAATAACTTATAATTTATTTTTTTCTGTTCCTTTCTTTTTATTTTATTTTAAAATGTTCTGAATAATGCAGTTCTATGAGTATATTTTTATGTATAAACTCGAGCATACCTAACTTGAATTTAATTAATCGTTAATTAACTCTTTTAATCAAATCTTATCTGCTTATACTTTTAACACGCGTCCATCTGGCGTGTTAAAAGTATAGGCAATTTAAAACAGAGAAAGTTAACGAAATTTTAGCTAGGGGTCGTCTGCGAATGATTGTCACGCTTGGAGGGGAGAGGGGCTCGTAAAATTGTGACAGTTGGTGACAAGGCGGAAGTAGGGATTCATAAGAGGTATTATATGTTTATATTAGGTAGCATTTACTTCATACTTTTGTGAGTTTGTAACAGTTATGCATGACTGTTAGTTTAATTTAAGCCTATTTTAGCAAGCACTGTAGTCTATACTAATTATGAAAATGGTGGTTCAAAATGTCGATATGAGGTAAAATTGAAATTTTATGGAAATACAAATCTTTTGAAATCAATTTTTATTTGTTTTTTTAAATTGATGAAAAGTTATTTTTGCATTATCTGGGCTCACAAACATTTACAAAGAAGGAGAACTATTTTTTAATAAGAATTATTTTTATCTTTGTGAAAAAATCTCGCCAAATTGGCAGTTTCCCCTAAAGTTTATAAATAATTTTTTTCAAATATTTCAGCTATTTGCCCGTTTTAAAGTTAATTATTTGCAACAGAATAAATAGTGTTACATATTTAAGAATTAAAGCTTAGCTTTAAGTTTTTGACACAAAAACTGAGTTTTTAATTTTTTGTTTTATTTTCCTTGACGAATAAACATAAATTTATTTTTTTTTAATTTTTTTTTTTACTAACTGGAATGATCTTTGTTTTAAGTTCTGCTTATTATTTGTTATTGTAATAAAAGGAGGAAAATGAATCTACAAAAGGGCGTCAATTTTATTTGTTGCTGGTCATTTCTCAAATCTATCCTATTTTTTTTTCTTGCATCAGAAGGACACAGAGTACTGATGCTTAAAAAGTAAAACGATAATAGTAAACGTTCTATAAATGTTATGTACTCCTATTGTTTCTGTAAGAAATATCTTTCAATTTAGTTTGCTGTTCGATCATGTATTCTTCAGCTAAATGAATTAAAAAGGAAAATAATAGGGAAGAATTTAAATTCACTGTTGATTAAGATTCCAGAAAGAAAGGAATCTAAGGCATTCTTGCTTAATTCCACTCATTTCCAAACGATCTCCTATTAATAAATGCCTTGTTAAAATTCTGTTTATTTCTTTCAATTCTTAGTTAAAAAAAATTTTTTTTTGACTATTTGTAAGGAAAGGATTTGTGCATAATGAAAATTTCATTGTACTACTCATCGCTAAATTTATATATGGCAAATTATGATGTCTTTTTCTTGATTTTATGATTGTATTACTTATTTTTACGTAATCGATCATTTTTTAACGTAATCGATGGCGACAATGTCGTATTCGATACTTATCGTTATCAATATTGATTGTGTTATCGTATTCGATATAAATTATTATTGTTAAGGTATAGTCGTTCTATGTGTATTATCTGCAAGGGATGACCCGTGTAAGCCAGAATTTCCCGTTGTTCTTATATGTTAGCATACTTAGCTTCTTGATCCCTGTAACTGATAAGTAAACTGTGTCTTGATAAAATTCAGCATTTTTAAAACCTGAATTTTACTTTTAATGGTTATAGTTATCTCAAATACGTCGCCTGGAATGAACCTGTACCACCGTTCCTGAGCTATTGGAATAGGTGCAATTCGTTGCCAACGGGCAATTAGCTGAAATAGTAATTGAATTTCAGCGAGTGAGGTAATTACGTGGTACATTGATGTGCAATTTTCGCGCCATTACCTGCTCATGCAGTTAGTGAGGCAGTGGAGTGCGATTTCATGCTTTGCGTGACTGCATTTCATTCTGGAAACTTCTTTTCCGTTACTCAAGAGAAGAAGTGTCGAAGAGAAGGATGACCTTCCCAGGGTTTCTGTTAGCATAATTATGCTGACTACTTTGCAATCTTGTAAGGAAAATAATCGGAAATGGCGATTTCCGTTTCTCTATCCTAAGTATTTGTTAAAAGAAATTGTCACTTCCTGAGCGTTTTCTCCCTCCTAAATGGCTCAATCATTTTATAATGGGGATCTCGTTTCAGAACAAATCTCAAAGCAGAGATGGCCGCTACAAAATGAACTAAGATTATCTTTATCACATGAATTAAACTAGGAAGCCAAGTCATGTTTGTACAGCGTGTTGAAAAGAGGGATTTTTGCGCTCTCAAATTAGTTATTTTATGACTGTGAAGACGATATTTTTAGTTCCGAAATTATTGAGTGCAGACGATATTTTTAGTTCCGAAATTAATGAGTGCAGACGATATTTTTAGTAACGAAATTGGATGCCCGCAAGCGACGTCATCGGGGGTATCGATCCTGATTGGCCGTTGAAACGTGCCATTTGTTTATCATAGCAACTGTTTTTTTTTCCATTCTATTTCGAGTAAGCTTAGTCCGTCAAATATAAATTCGATATTCGATCTCTTAATTGATTATTGTTTTCGTAACTAATGAATTTTTGTAAATTAATGAAGTATATGATTAATAAATAAAACACAAAAACAAATGAACTATTAATTTTCTTTAAGCGAAAAGAAACCGACAATAAGACAAGCCTAATCGCTGTAACGTTAACACGCCATCTTGTTTATAAATAATCAACTGGCGCTGAGGTTATAGGTCAGGTAATTGTGTATCAGCTGTCTTCTTCTCCAGTTGAGAGTATCCCATTGATGAAGATGATATTTTCAGTGATGAAATTAGACACAAAAATTCACTTTTTTGAGTATTATTTATCTTATGTGTCTTATGGTACATAGCCGTATCCTATATAATATAGTTTATATGGTTTAGTCAAGAAAACGGTTAAAAGTTTTAAGACCCTTAGTATTAGATAAAATTATGTAATTTCAAATGGCAAAATCCTAAATTCACTTAAAATCTGGCAAAAAGTTTCTAAGGAATACGACAAAAAATAAGCTTTTTCTACATTTTCTCGGGTTTTGTGAGTGCAGTCGGCTATTTGGCCGTTTCTTTTCATATTTCGGTGTTTAAATCATTTGAATTTTATAGTTTTTAAATTAAGTTTACGTACTTTAAAATTCAAAAATGTTTAGATTATTATTAAATAAAAGAAATTGATTAAAAATAATTTTTTGAAAGAAAATTAGCTTTAAATAAAATTTTCATGCAAAATATTTTATATTGGCTTTTAATTCAGACGTCTGAAGAAATACTTAAGGAAGTAAAATCAAACTAACTTTTTTATTACTCAACCAACTATATTATACACTTTCCAATTTGCGGCTAAAGTTTTTGCGGTGAAAATTCAAACGCCGGTGAAAAAAAAGGTTATTTATTCGGGGGGAATTTTTTTTTGTTTTCTTTGTTTAAAATATCGTTCTTCAATTTGGCATACTACACAAGTAAAATAAAATATCGCTTGCGCTTAATTAGCACATTCGAAGAATCGAATCTAAAAGTTGAATACTACATACGATTTTTAGTATTGCGACATATACATTTATAGTTAGTTTCAAAGGTTATTCGGTTTTAAGAAAAATTGGAAGAAAAAAAAACATGCCTATGTTCGTAACCATAACTAATTACAGAAAGTTAGTTTCCATAACCTTTGTTGAAGTTACAACCGCAACGACTTCCGGTTACTAATAAATATTAAGAATTCTCTTTTTTTTGGGCAATTTAGTAAATGTGAATGAGTATTTCCTTTTAGTTCTTTTTAGGATATATATTTTTTGACTTTTTGTAGATTCTATTTTCGAACAAATATTTCAATTCTCTCCTGTTTGTGAATAGAATAAAAATTATAGAGTTTACTTCTATTATATTTTAAAATATATCAAACGATATTTTAAGTTATGTTTAGCCCTGGATTATCATGACTTGGAAATATCTTTTGCTTTGAATATTTATGATGTTTTGAAGATAAAACGGATGTATTAAATGCTATTTCTTGTACCACGGCATTTGTTAATAGTTTCGAAGGTTATTTCTCAAAAAAATAACCCTATTTTCTTAAATACTACGTCATTTAAATGATTAAAACTAAAGAAACTATACTATAGACCAGTGTTTCCCAACCTTTTTTGTACCATGCCCCACCTAAGCCTTTCTAAAATTCTTATGCCCCCTTATGTAACATATACATAATTTTTAATATTAGAAAATCGAACTGTTCACTTAAGAAACTTAGGAAATTGTTAGCGAAACAAAGTAAGTAAATTTTCAGAACATATAATGAAAAACTAAAATTCAAATTCGAAATAATTTTAATAAAGATTTTTCTATAATAATTTAATATTTTAATTTAGTGAGATTCTTGCCCTTGATGCTTGCTGCACGTAGATTTTATCTTAGGTTCCAATTTGGTTAGCTTCAGTCTCAAGTCTCCCCGTTGTGTTATATCTAGACGATTTCTTTTTTTTACCAATAAAATCATTTACAGCACTAAATCCACATTCAGCTAAATATGAAGATGGAATCGGTAACAATAGTTTTCTTGCACATTTGATTGAATTTGGGTATTTGTTTTCTGTTTCCTCACGAAGCCATGCCATCACTCCTTTCATATTAAATAAAGTTTTAACTGACTCATCATTTTGCATTTCTGCAAGTTCTTCTTGATATATTTGATATATCAGACAAATCCACTAACATGGACTGCAACATCCATGTTGGAAAATAAATTTGTTTTAAATCAGAATATCTTTCTTTTAAATCAGCCGATAGAATTTTCAGATGATAGACAATAACAAGTAAAGCGGTATCATTTACTTCACATTTTTGGAGCCAATGAAACTGTTCAAAGTTTTTGTTGTTAATATATTTCTGACATAACTCAATAAGGGTAATGAAGCCAAATATCTTCGCTTTTGCATCAACAAGAGTTTTATTTGTTCCTTGAAGTTTCTTATTTAATATATTCAGTTTTTCAAAGATATTGGCTAAATAACTCACAAATGCTTTACCATCGACTGTAAACAGATACTTCATTTCAGGTTTGTCGCTTAAAAAATCCCTAAGTCACATAATATTTATTGACCGCAATTATTTAAGAATTTGCTTTTTTCTTTCGATTTTGTCACCGAAATCTCGCATTGCATTTAAATGGCCCAGAGCAAAAGGTTTAAACTCATGTTGAGTCCATTTTTGAATTGCCCCCCTTTGCAATCAAATTGCCCCCCGGTGGGGCGTGGGCCCCACGTTGGGAAACACTGCTATAGACCTATAAATAAGTAACATAAATTAAAACTATAGAATGATCCAAATTTCTAAGTCATTGACTATAAATTCTGTGTCTTATTCAATTTTGTATTTTAAAATTGACGGTGTTAAAAAGTTTTTATTTCTAAAATTTCCTAAACATGAGTAGTTTTTAACCGTTTTTTTTCGGGATTTGTGTTGTTTTTTTCATTAATTTATTTATTTAACACTCTAAAATTCATTTTTGAAACAGATACGTGGAAAAAAAATAAATTCGTCAACCAGTCTGAGAGGCTGTTTGCGGAAAAGAAATAGTCTGACCAGAAATGATTCATTGTACTGCCTACGGGAGACAACAGAGAGGGTTGACTGCTGGACAAAGAGAGCTCTGCCGCCGCACCGGTTTGTTCACTTCCGTTGCTCAAAATCTGGTCCTCCGGTTGCGAGGTCACCGCTGTCAGTCGCGTTTTCTAATTTTTTTTTCATTCTTTTTCTTTAGAATCAGCTGCGCTCTATTGTTTTCCCGCAGAAAGGTAGAAGGTGCTATCAAAATGCGATTAAGATTTATTGTTTACAATAAACATATTTATATTAGACCTGAGAAGTTTATATTTAGGTTTTCTATTTCTTTTTTTCTCTCTTTTCTTTCTTTCATTTTTTTTTTTTTTGTAACTTTATTGGGCTGTAAAGTCTGAGGTCATCCAGTTCGTCGCCTTTTTCAGAAGTGTGATAATAATATGGAAGAGGATGAATTAGACGTTTTTAAAATTAAATAATCGTTGTAATCCGTTAAGTACTAAAGTTTTCCGATTTTGAAATTTAAGTTCCGGTGTCTGTATTTCTTAATATTTATTCGATATGAGATATGCTTTAATTTTGATAAGCTAGGGATTACGTAGGAAAAATTCTTAATAGCTTACGTAATATTTGAGCGACACCTATTGACTGCAGCTTAGAGTTGTTTGAGTATTTATTATTTTTTTTAAATTTTCTCCTCCAAACTTTCACTTAACTTTTTTTAAATTTTCATAATTTTGCTTACGAGCGAGATTTAGAATACGATGTGTTTAATTAAATATTTAATGAAAATTTAGTTTTTAAGTTTACTTATACTTAATTCTCATTAAGGTTTTGAATATCGTGAATCGATACAGCGGTAAATATTTTTTTAAAAATATTTTAATTGTGTATATAAATTTTTTAAGTCTCTTATTTAAAAAAAATGAATGATTTTTTTTTTCTATTTTTTTTTTAATGTAAACTATGAAAGAAACTGAATGAATCAAGAATTCTGGTCCAGAGCTCAATTTTTTTAAAAAATATTTTTAAAAGAAATATTTTAATCGTGTATATTTATTTTTTTAAGTCTCTTATTTAAAAAAAGAAAGAAAATGAACTATTTTTTTCTATGTAAACTATGAAAGGGACTAAATAAATCAAGAATTCTGGTCCAGAAGTTTTATTTATTGATCAGATTTATTCGTGATTTTTAACACTTTCATCTTTACGGTCGGATTATTCCGTCTTTCGTGCACCTTCTATGTATGCTTATGCTTATGTATCATCTATTTTCTTAATGTTGCGTAATAATAAGAACGTTTTATCTTGTTTTTCTACGTAACGATTATTATTTATTTATTTTTGACGAAAATTTTAATCGAGGCGAGATATCTCGTTATCTGTGGCTCATTTCAACGTGAGTTTTAATAGGAGCGAAATATATCGCCATCTACATTAGTTTTTTTGTTTTATGTGAAATTTTTTAGGGTGGTTCAGATCAGGGAATTTTATCATCAATATGGAAGAAAACAGGAAATGTTAAGTTTCCCTGATTTTTGCAGTTTGATAAAATTCTCGATTACTTTAGTTAAGTCAAAATGTCCAAAACATCAGGAAATCGATGAATTAAATTTGACTTAAAGGTTAAAGTCCCAATCCCCCCCCCCCAAAAAAAAAAAAATTTTTTTTTACTACCTGAATCCTGAAAGTTTTTTTATGCTTTATTTTGGTTAAATATTAATTTAAATTTATCAATAAGTTATCTATTAATTTTTTTAAAACTTAATTAAATGCATTTATGTATATATTTTAAGTTTATGAAGTTGTATAAAATTTTATCAATTCAATGAAAAATATATTTTTATGCGATATTTTGGTTCAGTATTTGATTAAGCAGTTATCTTCAAATTTTTTTTAAAACTTTATTAAATGCATATATATATATTTTTTTTGTGAGTTTATTAAGTTGCATAAAATTTTATCAATTAAATGAAATGTTTTCCTCAAAAAAATATTGATTCAATATTTATACTAGACTAGACTAAAAAAAAAACAATTGAAAGTGTTTTGATATATTTTAAATAAGACAGATCTAAGATGTTAATAATAAAATTTATGCTATCAGTTTTAAAATTCCGTGAAATTTGATAAAATCGGATAGAGAAAAATCATGCAAAAAAGTAAGATTTTTTTTGGACATCTTATTTTAATGGGAGCGTTCTCAATTATTAGTTTCTAGTCAAGCTCTTTACCTTATTTTAACGTGAATTTTAACAGACGTATAAGACTATAAACTATAGACTATCTTAGTTTACAACACATTATTACGTCTTTTCCAATTTTAACATTAGAGTGTATTAGATCTTCTACCAAAACAAGATTTTTTATTTTTAAATTTTATAAAGTACGCGTTTCCCTATTTTTTTTTTTTCAAATGTGGAATCCTAAATGATCGACCTTCTTTTGGCGGTACCCCGAAACTTAATGAACAAATTTATTTATCAATTGTGAATATTTAAATTAACGAAATACTTAATTATTTTAAAATTAAGTAATACTTAATTATTTTAAAATTAAGTAATACTTAATTATTTTAAAATTAAGTAATGATCTAAATTTTGAGCCGTGGTGGCTCAGGGGATAGAGAGTTCGCCTCCCACTGAGGTGAATCGAGTTCGAATCAAAGCGATGACTGGTCGATACGACTGCACCCGGCTCGTATCGTAGATCAGTTGTAGATGGATCATGTGTTAGTGTCCCCTTGCCGTCGGGCTAACCGTGGAAGGTTTTCGTGGTTCCTCACCATGCAACGCAAATGCGGTTAGTTCCATTTAAGTCCTCCACGAAAGCAACCCAATACTTGATCCAGGAGTCCTCTTGTCTTCTGGAGTAATTTCAAAATTACAAGGCTATGGAGTTGAACATTAGCAGTCGTAAACTAAAAATTGGGTCTTCTGTTTAATACTGTAATAAATTTTTTTTTTAATTTCATTAATTTAAAAAAAAATATTTAGTCAATGAATGAAGAGTAAAATTTTTTCATCCTATCGTTTTGTCAATATTAGTCTTACGTCAGACAGTTGAATTCGCAGGTCTGGTGCGGCATCTACTCGAGTTTTTAATTTGATTTTAACTCATGCATATTTTGAAAGCGAATGAGCTGAAATGCGTTTTCCATTAAAAATAAAAAAGCGATAAAAAAAAAGCACTGAGAATGGTTATCAGAGAAAGTTACTTCTTCATTGTTAAATTAGGTTATCTTTATTCAATGTGAAATACTAACGGATTTTTTTTTTACATAAATGCATATCTTTTTCATAATTCCATTCATTATTTTGGTATTAAAAAAAACAATTGTTGTGAGATTTCTTTTTTCACAATTAAATAATTTCATAAAAATAACGGAAATATTAAATCAATAATTGATTGTTGATTCGATCTAAATTGAATCACAGGTTTTAGATATAAATAATGACTGGTTAAAAGAAGATTCCTAGCCCTCGGAACACCAGGAACCCTTCCGCGGAACCCTTAGGTTTCGTGGTACACCTTTAGAGAACTAATATTTTTTTCTTCTTTTTCTTTTGTTTTTCCCCCCTTCATCTAAAGCAGGGGTTCCTGAACTTTCTTGTCTCGTAAACCCCTTGCCATGTTTTTTGGTTTTGGGTAGACCCCCTGCTTACCTGATATTGATTTTTTTTGTAAATTCATCAATTTCAAATGTAGTTTTGACTGATGTTATAGTGCTATATTATAGTGCTCACTGTAAAAGATTTAAATTTCTAACTGTAGTGAAGTGTAGTGTGAAAAACTTAAGAAAAAAACACATGCTAATTTTATACATTTGTTAATTTTATACATTTGCTAATTAAAACGAAACAAATTAAAATTTAGTATCTGATATATAAAATAACTAAGCAATAAATAAATGCTTTTAGTGGGAAGGATGAACCTGATGCTTTAATAATAAATTATCAACATTTGACATCAATTTCATATATCTGAAAATAAACCTAATATCTTAAATTTTAATAAAATTTTTACTTCATAGCTACTTTTATAAATTATGTAGAATGTAGATAGATATATGTCTCTATATTATAAGCAGGGGTCTGTCCAGACATTTTGTGAAAGGTCCGTTTTTGGTAAAATTGTGAAAAAATTACTCGTAATTTGTGAATATAAAATAAACGTTAAGTTCAACCAGGGTCCGCTTTTGTGAATTTGTGAAAATAGGGTCCGTTATTGCAAAAAAACTTTTTCAAGGAGTTTTTAAATTGTAAAGACAAACAAGATTATGCTCAACACTGTAAAGTTATAATTAAAAAAATGAAATTTTAAAAAATGAACAGCAAATGCAACTACTAAATTAGCGATTCAACATACAAATATTTGTTATTTAGCCTATACTGCTGAACGCAGAATTTACTGCTGAATGCCGAAGACAAAATTTAGTTCGTTTATATCTGCCTTTATTCCCTCACCCCTACCAGGGAAGGGTTTATTCGATTAACAAAACAATAATGAAGATAAACAAATTTGTGAAGGGTCCGATTAAAAGATAAAATATTTTGTGAAGGGTCCGTTTTTAAGTTAAAATATTTTGTGAAGGGTCCGTTTTAAAGTTAAAATGGTTTGTGAAGGGTCCGTTTTTATGAACAGATATTTTGTGAAGGGTCCGTCAACGGACCCAAATTTCTTCTAAACAGACCCCTGATAAGGTAGTATAATGTAAGTAAATAGGTACTATCAGTGTATGTTGATTATTCCATTCATGAAATGCCAAAATTAAACGTCACGACCTGCTTATATGAGACCCACTATCATTGACCCCCGTTTTAATTTCATGGAGCCCCAATTTTTTTTTTCACTTGACATGTACCCCTTGCAGGTTGTCGTCGATCCCTGGAGGTCGATATAGACCACTTTGGGAATCACTGATCTAAAGGATATGAAAATAGTACAACTTGTGTACACATAGGAAATTCTGATTTCTTTCTACTTGAGAGAACAGTTTTCCGATGTCTCGTACTGGGAATAAAAGATGCATGTGGAGGGGCAAGCGCGTAGAAGGATCGAAGGACTGCTGAGTCAGTAGTAGCTGGCTAGCTGTTAAAAATAAAGTGCCAAGGTGCTTTCGTCTTTTCTCCCAGACTTTTTAAGATATCTCTTAAGTAAATATATCCACTACTTTGTTGAACTTAATTTTTTTCTCTCCTTGTTTTCATTGATCATTCAAACCAGTCTGTTTATGAGGTAAACATTTCAGGAATAATTCTAGACTTTTTGTGAAATTGTGAAAAACATTTATTCATTTTGAGCATTCGCAAAAAATAAGGTCAGTTTTCGTGATATGGGATGTCTGTAAGTGACGTAGTGTGTTTATATCGATCCTGATTGGTTGCTGAAACGTAGCATTTGTTTACATTTGCTACTGTTTATTTCCATTCTGTTTCGGGTAAGCCAAGCCCGTCCAATATCAATTCTCTTAAGTGACACATTCTATATTCTCACACAAAGATTCTTTCATTAAGATTATTTCATTACATATTTCTTATCTCAAAGATAGGCATGAAGTCATGTAGAACATAAACAAACTAATTATGGATCGAAGTTGCCAGGTACATAAAACTTAAATATATCACGGTTACGATAAAATACATAAATAATAAATCTAAGTTAAGTAAACGTAGACGAGAAAGATTTGATGTGCGATACTGTACTGTATTTAATCAACCTCACGTTAATTAATATTCTGACTTATGTGGAGGAAACTTAGCTCAGCTTTCAGACGCCATTTTGCTTCTAAACGATCAGCTGGAGCTGACGTCATTGGTCACGTGTGTGCGGGTATTGTCATCTTCGTCTTGAACTGCAAGTATCCAATTGTGAAATAGGAACATTTATTCATTTTGAGAATTCGCAAAAAATAGGGTCAGTTTTTGTGAAAACTGTTACTCATAGTATAATATAATCATACATATAAATACAATTATAGTAAAAACGGATTTTAGTGTCGAAGCAGAAAAATAAATAAACACGCACACGTGTATTTATACTTATCGGTTACTGGGACCATAAAACCAAATTCGCCAACTCGTCCGTACACGTAGGTACAATTTAGTTAATATACTAGTTCACCTACTACCGATAGATACCGATACATAGGCACATTATCGGTGCGAATATATTGTGACCATTAATGAAAAGAATTCATAATAAAGTGGAAAACATCGGGATTATTAGTAACTATAATTATTGAAAACGATAGTATTGCGATTTTTATCAAAGAGATAATATAGGAATGCTTTTAAAATTCAAAAAAATCATTGTTTTGGCATTTGTACATTAAGAGAGATTTTTGTCCGTAAATTGCCTGACCGAAAATTAATTATTAAACTTATTAATTTGTTAAATAAGTGACCGATGTTAAAATGTGTTCCCGAGCTAGAGTTGCAAAAAAAAAAATTTTTTTTTTAAAGATTGCTTTGAATAAGTATTCAAGGCTGGGTGTGTAGCGTTTCTAAAAAGTGCTTAAAGGTGCTTATTTTCGATTTTCGTTTTTTAAAAGCCCTTAAAGGTGCTTTTTCCATTGGGTGTTTTTAAAAAGTGCTTAATTTTCACTTTTCCAAAATGACATTTTTTCTTTACCATGTTGATTTTTGCTACGAACTATGCAATGCTCTATTCAGCGTTTTCACAATTAATTCAACCACAATCTATTTCGGCGTATTGTCAGTCCGTAGCATATGAATACGCCATTCGTTTTACATTATTCAAAATTGCATGATTTTTGACAATTGTCAAAAGTTTTTTTTTTATACATGACGGTTACAATCAGATAAAACCGTCAATTGTCAAAAACTTTCCAACCCTGCCTAACTATAATATTTTTTTAAAGTGCTTAAAAATATTTTTTTAGTGCTTGAATAGTCCTTTAAAGGTGCTTATTTTTTGTTGAATAATTTGGTTACGCACCCTGCAAGGCTTTAAGAGAACTGAACTCTGGTGTACAAACTGACCCTCAGAATTGAATAAATTTATTTTCTAAAATAGTTATTTTTATCTGTATGCTTATTGTTTCCTCACATATGAATGTTTATTATTTTCAGAATATAATGTTTGAAAAAAAATCATTATTTGTTGTTATTTTGATGAAATTAAAAAGATTCTCTAAAAAGAAAAGACTCTCTAAATATTCTTTCTTTTTAATTTAGATCCGGCTGGGAAGAGTGTACAAAGCTTGCAATCATTTCTACTCACGGATTTCAGCGAAATACTCTACCAACTCTGAATTTTTACAAAAAAGTTAGTTTCTTTTAATATTTTCCATTGTAAAATAGAATCATTCCCTCTTTCAAATGGAATACTTTCCACTGTTAAATATAACATTTAATACTGTTAAGTGAAATGTTATTCTTTTTAAAAGGGCAATATTTTTCACTATAGAATGAAATCAATCATTAGTACCTATCCTATGAAACAGATCTAAAGTTTAGAGATTGTTCATTTCTAATTTTCAGTGCAAATCTACAAATTTTAGCTCCGCCTTCTAAGCACTATACTATTTTAACCCTCTGAACCCTGTAATGATTCGAACTATAACTCTCGTGTTTTTCTCATTGCCACACAGTAAAAAATTTCTGCACAACTTAGCCAAGTGGCTTTAAACCTGGGGTCTGTCCAGACATTTTGTGAAAGGTCCGTTTTTGTTAAATTTTGAAAAAAATTACTCGTAATTTGTTAATATAAAATAAACGTTAAGTCACATTCTTTCAACCAGGGTCCGCTTTTGTGAATTTGTGCAAATAGGGTTCGTTATTGCAAAAATATTTTTTAAGGAGTTTTTAATTTGTGAAGACATACAAGATTATGCTCAACACTGTAAAATTATAATCAAAAAAATTTAATTTTAAAAAATAAACAGCAATTGCAGCTACTAAATTAGCGATGCAACGTACTGATATTTGGTATTTAGCCTATATTGCTGAATGCAGAATATTCATTTCGGACGAATAAAGGAAGAAGCGTTTGCCGAAGACAAAATTTAGTTCGTTTACATGTCTTTCTCCCCCCCCCTTCCTGGGAAGGATTTATTCGATTAACAAAACAATAATGAAGACAAACAAATTTGTGAGGGGTCCGATTGAAAGATAAATTATTTTGTGAAGGGTCCGTTTTTATGAAAAGATATTTTGTGAAGGGTCCGTTAACGGACCCAAATTTCTTCTAAACAGACCCCTGCTTTAAACTGAAATGCAATTATTTCCCATTTTGCTGATGAATGTGTCGTTAACACTAGAAAGACTGAAACTTAGTATATACCTATGTAGCCCAAAAGCAGTCAAAATGACTGGATTGTAAAAGAATAAATAATGTTTAAAGAAACTTGTTTAAAATTAATTTTTAATATTTTTTTAAATATTATTTACAGTTATATAACAAGTTATTAGTAAATATTAACAATTAAAAAAAATTATGTGTTGTACAAAAAGTCACAAAATTCTAAGAATTTGTGTCGTTATATACATCATTGTTTTTTCTAATTGAAATTAAAAAGCAGTCAAAATGACTTCCTTAGGCAATCTAGTATTAAATAGAGAAATAGTGGCAAATTATCGATATTTTGTTATGAATTGAAACGCTGATTGAAATGAACACAATGAAAAATCGAACGCTGATTAAAAAGAATAGAATGAAAAATCTAAATTCGAAAAATCAAGTAGATCACAGCAAGTGAGGTGAGGCTATAATAGATGGATGAATTTATCAACAAGTGAATGGGAAAATTCAACAATTGTCCTATAAATCGGGAAGTGGGGGTGGTTGCACGTGTTCTCCCACAATCTAATCCTTCCCCTGAGGGTGGTAGGGGAGAAATTATTAAGCATATTGAGCAATTAGTCGGGCCATTTCGTTTTTTCCCTTCCACTCTAAAGGGAGATCAGTTCAAACTACGCCTTTTGATTATTTTCTTTTTTATCTATTTTCTCCCTGTGGATGCTTCTTTCTTTCTTTCCTTCCTAGGTTAGTTTTTTTTTCTTTTTTTCCTGCAGACTATTGTATTTTGCTTCTGCAATATAAGTAGAACTCTAATAATGATATTTAAGCTGATATACACATTAAAAATTTCGATTTCTTTTTATTGTTGCAGTCAAACCCCGCTATAGTGAATCTTCAAGAGACCAAAAGTTTAGTTCTCTATAACCGGGAGTTCACTATCCCTACTGCAAACAGTTTTAACTAATTTTACCGAACTGCTCCGTTTTATTACACATTATTTAAATAAATGACCAATGAAAAGAATTAAAAAAAAAACAATATGTAGTTAAAAAAATGTGTTAACTTTTATTTTTTATGCATATTTTCCTTCCGATTTTTGCGTATTGATCAGAAAATATGTGATTGTTTTTAAAACAGTTGCTTTGTAACTCTTGAAATCAGTCAGAAAGTAACTATGATTATATTTGCAATGGTTTTATTTTTCTTGACTCTTGCTTATTGGTCAGAAAATAAATGATTATTTTCGGCTCAGTTGCTTCTTGACTCTTGAAATCAGTCCGAAAGTAACAATGGTTATATTTTCAAGACTTTATCTCTCGCTTATTGGTCAGAAAATAAGTGATTGTCTTCGGCTCAGTTGCTTTTTAACTCTTGAAATCAGTCAGAAATTAACAATGATTAGATTTGAAAGAGTTTTTCCCTCCCCCTCCACTCTTGCTTATTGCCAGAAAATTGTTTTCGGGATTGTTACTTTGTGACTCTTGCTATTTGCCGGAAAATAATGATTGGTACATATGCCACAACATTTTCCCTTGACTCTCGTTTATCCGTGATACATATTACCAAAGTTTTCCCCTGACTCTTGCTTATCCATGATATATATTTCTAACATTTTGCCCAGATTCTTGCTTATTCGTGATATTTCCAACAAATCTCTTTACTTTTTCTTATTCGTGATATTTCCCCCTGACTTTTGCTTAGCCGTGATACATATTTCCAACATTTCCCCCTCATTCTAGCATATTCGAGATATTTCCAACGTTTTCCCCCTGACTCTTGCTTATTCATGATATATATTTTCAACAATTTCCCCACTTTCTTATTCGTGATATTTCCAACATTTCCCCTTGACTATTGTTTTTTGCTCAGAAAATATCAATGATTTTTCAGTGATTTTACGATGATTATATTGCAGCATTGCACGCTTTTGCTATTGGTCAGGAAATAGCGATGATTAAATTTGCTACATTGTTTTTCTGGCAGTTTTCTTTTAACTTTTTCAGACAGAAAATAACGATGGCTATTTTTGCAACAGTTTTTTTTTCCTTCAGGCTCTTGCTTATAGATCAGAAAATAATACAATTAATTTTGCAACTCTTACTTCCTTTTATAATCTTATTACTGAATTAAAAGACTAGATACGACAGTGAACTATCATTGTGTAAAATAAATTATTATTTTTCTTTAGACACAAAAAAAAATAGTAGCGTTATAACGGTAATAACTCAGTTTAAGCTATAAGTTTTATAATCTTTTATATCACACAACCCAAACGACTTAATGTTGATTGTTCAATGATTACTCTGCATTCACGATAATTAAGTGCAGAATCCCCCCCAGAAACCGCTGTTTACTTTTCGTATGGGGCTATTGTTGAATCATCGTGTTTAAAGAAGATCTCTTGCAGAGTATATTTCATCTTTTAATGTCTCCCTCCCACGTTCTAATGTGGGCGTCAGTTGAGAATATGGCATTTAATACTCCCACAGTTAGGGGGAAAAAAGTTGACTTTGAGGTGAAGATGTTCTGGGTGATGGAAGAAAAATTGCCTTCATAAAGAACGAATCGTGTGGGAGAGGGTGGGGTTTGGCGTTGCATTTTGAGGTAAAACGCCCTTAGCAAGTGGGTTTTTTACCTCTTGGCAGGTTCCCTAATGGTTGAGACTGATCTTTTTTTACCTTATCATTAGTTTCTTTAATAATAAAATTTCCTTTGTAAATGGGAGAGGGGGATTAATAGCTACTGCTTAATTTGTCAACAGTTACTGTAAGCAATCAATGCATTAGTCGACCATTTTTTTCATTGTTACGCAGGGTACGTAGCGTTTTTAAAAAAGTGCTTAAAGGTGCTTATTTTCGGTTTTCGTTTTTTAAAAGCCCTTAAAGGTGCTTTTTTTAATAGGGTGTTTTTAAAAAGTGCTTAATTTTCCCTTTTCCAAAATGAGATTTTTCCTTTTCCATGTTGATTTTCGCAACGAATTATGCAGAAAGACACTGTTCACATTGTTCTATTCAACGTTTTCACAATTAATTCAACTCCAATCTATTTCGGCGTATCGTCAGTCCGTAACATATGAAAACGCCATTCGATTTACATGATTTAAAAAATTTTGACGATTTTCAAAAACAATGCCGGAAGGATTTTTTTTTTTTTGACATGACAGTTAAAACAAGATAAAACCGTCAACTGTCAAAAACTTTCCAATCCTACCTAATTGTGATTTTTTTTTTTTTTTTTACAGTGCTTAAAAATATTATTTGAGTGCTTGAAAAGTGCTGATTTCTTGTTGAATATTTTGGCTGCTCACCCTGTTACGGTTAGTTTTTTTATTGCATATTGCGCATAACTTTCGTATATTAATTAGGAGTTAGAAATTGAGAAAATTTAGTCACTAGTCCACAGTACTATTAACTCAACAATATTACTAATCCGTTTACAATGCCTGAGGTGACCAAGTTCGAATGCCAACGATGGCTCATCGTTACGAATTCCTTACCCGGATCGTACATACCACAGTGCTGTCGTTAAATTTGCTCAGTGGTAAACGGATGATGGATTAGAGTATCCTTGTCGTCACGCTAACCGGGAGAAGGTTTCCGTGGTTTTCTCCTCCATGTAACGCAAATACGGGTTAGTTGCATCAAAAATTTTCCACGAAGGTAAATGTCTCCCGATACTTGATGCAGGATTGGGTTCAAAATTATAAAGCTACGGAGTTGAACATTAGTAGTGGTAAACTCAAAATTGGGTCAACGGTGATAAAATAAAATCAACTCTGTTTACATGCATTTGTTAGACTTTTTTTTCGAAACGAAGTTAATAAGGTGAGCTTAAATGAAAAATTGCATTGCGGAGAATATCTAATGTTTATAATTATTATGAACTCTGCTATTTTGGTTCACAGACCAAAAAACGATGCTGATAGTCATAAAATCAAAACAGCATTCATTTACATCGATTGCTACTCACTGATAATTATTTTAGGATGATCCGAGTTAAATTTTAGTGGTCCTAGACCGTTAATTTCTTGCTCTGAATTAATTATTGTTACTTAGTGCAAACCATCAGTGGTATAATCAAGAGAATGGTTGAAAATTCTTGCCCCTCAATCAATGTTAATTTTGCTTTCATATTTCGTCCTACATTTGTATCGATTTAAGCGATTGAAATTGCTAACAATTATAAAATTCGTTTATCCAAAGCATCCAAAAAAATGTTTAATCATTTTTATTAATGAATTTCCCCCCAATCTATGTTAATTTAGCTTTCATATTTCGTCATACATTTGGATCAATTTAAGCGATAGAAATTGCTAACAATTATAAAATTCGTTTATCCAAAGCATCCAAAAAAATTTTAAATCATTTTTATTAATTACTTTCCCCCCAATCAATGTTTGCTTTCATATTTCGTCATACATTTGGATCAATTTAAGCGATAGAAATTGCTAACAATTATATAATTCGTTTATCCAAAGCATCCAAAAAAAATTTAATCATTTTTATTAATGAATTTTCCCCCAATCAATGTTAATTTTGCTTTCATATTTCGTCATACATTTGGATTAATCATTTTTATTAATGAATTTCCCCCCGATCAATGTTAATTTTGCTTTCATATTTCGTCAAACATTTAGATCAATTTAAGCGATGGAAATTGCTAACAATTATAAAATTCTTTTATCTAAAGCATCCAAAAAAAAAATTAACCATTTTTATTAATGAATTTCCCCCCAATCAATGTTAATTTTGCTTTCATATTTCGTCATACATTTGGATCAATTTAAGCGATAGAAATTGCTAACAATTATAAAATTCGTTTATCCAAAGCATCCAAAAAAAAATTTAATCATTTTTATTAATGAATTTCTTAAAAAGAGTTCACGAGAAAGGGATAGTTTTTGTCGAATTTAATTAGATAATAAGCCCCGATTTTTTTTTTTTAGTGGTTATTTGCTATTCTCTGCTCTCTAAATGATTGCGCATGTTATTTTTCATTATGCAGCATTTTAAACGAGTTAGGCTCATGCATGTCGTCGGGCTAACCGTGGCTGATTTTCATATTGCAGTAGTAGTTAAATATCTTGCATTTTCTCCCGCATTGTCCATTTTTCTAAAAATAAACAATTATTGTTTTTATTAATGGTTGGTTTTGTTATGGTTTTTTATAATCGTTCATGGTGTCACTGTTTGTTTGATAAAACTAATGCTTTGTTTACCGTTTTATTTGTTGCAGTCACCGTGGCATTTACCATGATATATATACGGTTAAAAAAAAGAAGAAGAAAAAAAGATAAGCGACACGACGATAACGCAAATTGTGAAAACTTGCGAAATTTCCTTAAGTATGCAAAGAATGCTGTTTCCGTTATTGCGGAAATGCTATTGATTCTCCTTTTTCCTTTCTTAATCACGTTTCTGAGTCATTTTATGAAAGAAGAAAAATGATATCGTTTTTATTATTCGTTTAAAAAAAAAATACTTAGTATTTTTTCTGATGTAAACGCGTTTTTCGCGCGTTTCGTTAGTAATAATTTCTTCCAAAATGTTGGATGCAGTTGTCTGATAATAGAAGTCAACAAAAAATGGAAGTGTTTGCTTTTTTTTTTCTTCTTCCACCACAGACATGGCGTTCTGACGTATGTATTCCTAGAACGTCTTATGACGTGTAATGTCACGTGACTGATGCCACACGAGAGATCAACATCTACACACTTCTCTCCTTGTCCCGAAATAAAACTCTTAAAGAAAGTTCTTTGACAGTTGAGCTTTCTCTGTCTATGGTTGAGCTTGAAACAGAGGTGTCTCGTAATTGCCAAAACTTTTTTTATTTTTTCCCTTCCATTTTTTTTTAACCGATACTAGTTTTTTCATTTGTGTATTATTGCACCGTTATTGGAAAATAACACAGACTAATGATTTATGTAAGGTGCTTTTTCGCCAAAGAAAATAAAAAAGTCAAAGTCATTATTTTTTTTTTAAAAAAAAGAAAGATTCATATGCGGACGTAATTTTGTTTAAAAACTTAAAATGGTTTCTGCTTTCAAAAGGGAAAAAATAGATAAATTTTTTTTTTCCGAAAAAATATCAATTTGACTACATTTTTCCACGATAAAAAAAAAATTCAGTATTAGCAAATAACTTAAATATTTTAAATTTTGAATTCGTGATTTTGTTTAAAAACTGAAAATGGTTTCTGCTTTCAAAAGGGAAAAAATAGATAAAATGTTTTCGAAAAAATACCAATTTGGCTACATTTTTCTACGATAAAAAAAAAAAAAAAAAAAAAAAAAAAANGTATCAGCAAATAACTTAAATATTTTAAATTTTGAATTCGTGATTTTGTTTAAAAACTGAAAATGGTTTCTGCTTTCAAAAGGGAAATAATAGATAAAATGCTTTCGAAAAAATACCAATTTAGTTACATTTTTCCACGACAAAAAAATTTTCAGTATTATTAAACAACTTAAATATTTTAAAAGTTTTTAAATTTCATAAATATAGCGTTTTATGAAAATTTAATATTTAGTTACATTTTTCCACGACAAAAAAATTTTCAGTATTATCAAACAACTTAAATATTTTAAAAGTTATTAAATTTCATAACTGTAGCGTTTTATGAAAATTTTAATATTTTCAAATCGCTGTAATGTTTTCAAAGTCGTTATTGTTCTTGGTAATTTCGAGATAGCTGACCTATCAAGCAATATTCGCGATCGCAACGCTCGAGTACGCCGTCTAGCGGGAGCCTGTAAATATCGGACATTAATTTATCACGTTTTTCATTTAGTTCCATCAAAGTCATTGACTGAATCAGACGCCATTTTTTAGCAGCAAATAAGAAACAAAATTTCCCTAAGGAAAAGGCCGAAGAACTTGAAAAAAATCTCCAGAATATTAGTAAATCTTTCAGGAACAGAACACGCCAAACATTTGAAGAAAAATTCCTCAATAATTTTTAATTTCTATTATCAACAAACTTGCAACTGATGACTTCCGATTTCGGATACTGTTACAGATGTGTGTATTAAGGTAAAATGCATTTCTTCTGTCTTCAATTCATTACGAATTAAAGTGAAGTCAACATTGCTTTCGTCATTCCAGTGAATAAATATGAATTCAGAACATACAGAATTGTAATAGTTATAGCATATTCTTCTTCGTTATAGAATAGTATATATTTCTGTATCCATATAATTCGGAAAACAACAATAAAAAATTATCCAAGTTACTTGAAATAGTGCCATTTGTGCTGATTCTTAATTAATTTAAATCGTTTTCTTGGTAAGTTTTTTTTAATTTTGAAAGAATAAGTTCAACTAGAATTCAGCTATTCTGTTTTTAGCTACATATTCAAATTCATATCAATTATAAAATTTTGCTGTGTAGTATGTTATCTAAAAGTAATGAAGGTATAAACTATGTATCTATTATTTGAGAATAAAGTTTTCAAACAAGGAACTTATCATTTTGGAATTCTCCGGGAATCATAAATCAGGTAAGTGCAATGATTTTTACAATAAAAAATTTGCTTGTAAATATTTTTTTTTCATTTGATGATGGTTCTCTACAGAATGGTTTTTTACGTCTGATTAAGAACTATAAGAATAATAAAAAAAGAAACAATATGAAAGTTTTTATTTCAATGTAAAGAATTCTTAAAATCTTTTTTTTATCCTAAGAATTCTTTATTTTCCGTTTTTTAGTTTATAATTTTTTGATAAAAATTGTTCTCAAAATACTTTTTTTGAAAAATTAAATGGTATAACATTATGTGTTTATGTATACTTCTTGTATATTCCAATGTTTGAAGTAATATGATTCAGAAAAGTATGGAATAAAAATTCGGTACTTACGTATTAACGCCACCGCCGCTACAGATTTGGCGGTTTTTAAGTGCCGCCAATCTACACTTAAAATTTTTGCGACAATTCATAAAATAAAACACTTTATTTAAAATCAAAATAGTTAATCGGATTTCGGTGGAAAATGAGCCGATATAGAGTTTAGCATAGATTCAAAACAATCATATCGCCATATGAACTCTGATGAATAAGATTCCAAATGAAATAACATTTCCAAAACGTACGTTTACCAAGATAAAGTTTTATGTTGTGGGAATTGGTACATTTTCGTTTTTTCGGTAAAATATTTCCCTCCTGAAAAAATAAAATTGCATCTTGTTTTGTTTTTGGCAAATCCCAAAGACGAATATTCGTAGCACTAAAAATGGCGACAAAAAAGAATTGTCTTTTTTTTTTGTTTTTGTTTCGTCAGCATTCTTTATTTTACGTTTCTTAGTTTCTAAATAATGATTTTTATTGAAACTTGAAATTTTTTGATAAAAATTGTTGTCAAAAAACTTTGTTTACAAAATTAAATTTCATAAAATTATGAGGCTTATGTATACTTTTTGTTCATTTTAATTTTTGAACTAATATGATTCTTAAAACTATAGAATGTAAAGTTTAAATGGGCCTTTCATGTTATATCATTAAATTTAGTAATACTATTTCTCGGGCATTAGGTTTTAACTCTTATAAGAATATACATATTTTTTTCTGTTAATGTACAAATATTTTTCCGATGTGTTTTGGATATTCCTTCTCTAATAAAAAGAGATACCATTTTGTTTTCGGTTGTACAAGAAAGAAGATCAAGCATTTTTCTTTTTTAAATTTAATAAGCCACATTAAAGAAGGAACGTTGCAATGCTACACGCTACATTAACGACGTCTCCAGAGTAACTGAATGACGGTTCATATGGAAATCGCAGGTAAGCGTCTCATACAACAACGCCCCCTATAGTTCGTTGCGATCGCGAATTGGAGCAAAAAAGTTTGCAAGTTAACGTTATGTTAGTATTGTGCTTATGTTAGCTCTTTGGAGCAAAAATAGATGATGAGTCGGCCTGTCTAATTCAGGGGCTCTACTTGTACCGCTGAACTCTATGACGTCTGCTTTTTTTTGCCGTTTTTATTTTTTATACCATTGTTTATTTTTATAAATAATAATTAATTTAATTGTTACTATTTAGTATCCTCTTACAAAAAATTTAATTTGTCGTGGTAAAAGCTGTAACCCCATAGATCGGTGTATCAGAATATACCACTGTTCAATTTTGTTTGTAAGTGTTAAAAAGTTTCGCCAACACTCTTCCATTATATGCAATTAAAAATTTGATGAAATAATTAAATTTTAAAGATATCTATTTTATATAAATATAGATGCAAAACTACAATTGTACAAAACCATTATACTTTCAGTCCTTGACCTATGTATCTAAAACTTAATCGGCCAAAAAAGAAAAGCATTACCTGCCATTTGTGAAAAAAAAGTTTTTGCGACCTAATTTTGGCGAAGTCAAAGAGGGCATTTTTTGCAGAACAAAGGCTGGGATAGCCTGGTTGGTAGTGCACTGGGCCCATGTCCAAGAGTTCGTGGGTTCGATCCCAGTCTGCCGAAGACTCCCCGTGTAGTAAATGGTGACTGATGCTCGTTAAATCTGTGGAGTCGCAATGTCCTCCATGTTCCCTTAACGAATCAATACCTCTGGGGGTACTGATCCAAGAGTTTCCTTGTCTTCTGGATTGGGTTTAAAATTACAAGGCTACGGAGTTGAACATTAGCAGTCGTAAACCCAAAAATTGGGTCGGCTGTTCAACGATGGATTTATATATAAAAAAAGAACTAAATTCAGAAATTTACAAAATTTATAAGAGCATTGATATAATAAACCATGTAAAATTAAGCAAAATGAGATTTGCAGGGCACATTTGACTAGCTAAATACATAAGAACATCAAGCAAAAGCCAATTGATTGTAGATCTAGAGGATGTCGATAACTTCAATAGCTGGGCTCCATTAACTTACATTTCAAAACAGAGAACTGGAGAGATCTGGCGTCAAAGAGAATGGCATGGAGAAATATATTCCGGAGAAGGCCAAGACCCTCCTCTGGCTGTCGTGACAATAAGGATATCCGTTTTCACGTCTTTGTATCCAATTTGCTTGTTGTTGAATAGCTCTCTGCTTCTTGAATTCAGTAAGCATGGGGGGAGATTTTTGCTATTTACTAAATACGTCTGACTATGATATTTATTTTTTCCACGATGCGACGAGTGTGCGAGAAAGAGAGAAAAACTTGGCATGTTCACTGTTACTATTTTTTTTTTAAATGTGACCTCCCATTTCCCCCTTTTTTTTCCTCCTTAACCTCCGACCGTCGAATCTTGTGGTGCGATAAAAATAAACACTTCAACCGTAGATGAGTTTTAATCCTTACCTTCAAGTTTTTGGCACCTTCTGTTCGTTGTGAAAAAGCGTTTCAATTTACGGTGCAACAAACGGGTGTTAATACTTTGAAGCGCCATTTGAAAAGATATTATTAATCAGGGCTTGTTTTAGAAGAAATTTGGGTCCGTTAACTGTCCTGATTTTCCTGATGAAATATATTTTTTTCTGATTTTTAGTTTTTTGTCAAAAATTAATTTTGCGAAAGAAAAAATATCATCAAAAAGGCGCTTAATCGTAAATCATAAAAACGTTTTTTATTTATTTATTTATTTTTCTTTGTTCTCAATTTTTCCCCGTCTTTTTCTTAAAATATTCCATTTGACCTTAAAATATTCCATTTTCAGTTCTTGATTATTATTTTTTTCTGTCAGGCTTTCAGATTCTGTTTGATATTTTATTCTGTTACTCATATGTTTTCAACAGTTTTGAAAAAATGTTAAATTTTTTTTATAATATATTCAATAATAATTCAATATTAATATTCAATATTATATATTTAATAATATATTCAATATTATATATTTAATAATATATTCAATATTATATATTTAATAATATATTCAATATTATATATTTAAATACATATATATATTCAATATATTCAATATTATATATTTAAATACATATATATATATTCAATATATTCAATATTATATATTTAAATACCAGGGGTCTGTCCAGACATTTTGTGAAAGGTCCGTTTTTCGTGAAATTGTGAAAAAATTACTCACATTCTTTCAACCAGGGTCCGCTTTTATGAATTTGTGCAAATAGGGTCCGTTTTTGCAAAAAAAAATTTTTTTCAAGGAGTTTTTAAATTGTATAGACATACAAGATTATGCCCAACACTGTAAAATTGTAATTAAAAAAAATAAATTTAAAAAAAATAACAACAATTGCTCCTTCTAAATTAGAGATGCAACATACAAATATTTGGTATTTAGCCTATACTGCTGAACGCAGAATATTAATTTCGGACGAATAATGGAAGAATCGTCTGCCGAAGACAAAACTTAATTCGTTTGCATCCATCTTTCTTGTTTTCTGCCCTGGAAAGGGTTTATTCGATTAACAAAATAATAATGAAGATAAACAAATTTGTGAAGGATCCGATTAAAAGAAAAATTATTTTGTGAAGGGTCCGTTTTTAAGTTAAAATATTTTGTGAAGGGTCCGTTTTTATGAAAAGATATTTTGTGAAGGGTCCGTTAACGGACCCAAATTTCTTCTAGACAGACCCCTGAATACATATATATATTCAATATTATATATTTTAAAAAAATAAACTTATTGAAAAAAGTAACTAAAAAAATTAATTAAAAATTATTAATTAAAAGATTTAACTTAGAGTTACGGTTAAAAAAAAATATAAAAAAATTTTTGAAATAAAAAGAGAATTGGCAAATTTCATAAATACTGCCATGGAAGGTCACTAACGTTAAGGTTAAAAGTTCTTAAAAAGTTTTATTAACCCCTTCTTAATTTGATAATGCGAACCCTGTTAAAAAATACAAATCAATAAGTAGACTTTTGCGAATAAATAAATTGACTCATTGTTCTTTAAATGTTAAGTGACCAAGAAGTCCTACATTTAGATCCTACAAAACACTTTCCAAATAATTTGTTTCTTTCCCGGTCATTTCATGAATGATTACATTTGAAAACGCTGATTAGGCCTTCTTTTTTATGACTTAATAATGACGCATTACTGTGTGTTATATTCACGATTGATGAGTCTTCCTGTTTTACACTCGTTGGATTTTCGATGAAATCATTAAATGAAAAGTAAAAAAACGTTGTTTATTTTTTGTTCTTTGTTTAATGATACTTAATTTTGACTTCAAAATTTTATTTATTTTAGCCGTCCTTGTAAACGAAAAATTTTGAAGAAATATTTTTGCTCAAATTATTATTTAACTTGCCAAAAAAAAAAAGCAGGACAATGCATTGTATGCTTCATTTATGGTGACGGAACCTTACATCTACATACTGATGCATCAGTTAACATTTTCTCTCGCTCTCTCCTGTTTTTTTTTTTTTTTTTTTTTTTTTTTTTTTNTTTTTTTTTTTTTTTTTTTTTTTTTTTTTGTTAAAATTTTTGTTTTTTCTTTCAAATTAGGTTTTTTTTTTCAAAGGAATACTTTTTATGTTTAGACATTTTTTTTTTTTACTCAAATACTCGCTTATGGCGTTTTTAACTTCTTGAACAACGCCATAGCCAAATTATTTCTTGTAAGCTTAATTTTCGCTTTAAAATGAATTGTTCACTGTTTTAGATCTGTGAATGATTAGTTTCGATTAACAAAAACGCCTTCACTAATGAAAGTTATTGACTCATTTGGACCGCATAATTAATAAATGCACATAAGTGCACAGTTTGATTTTGACGAAGTTGAGAATCGCTGCGACATGGCGACATTGTCGTAGAACGTTACGGAGTTCTCGCAGAAGGAATTTTCCTTTAGAATGTAAAATTTTGGTTTTCTTTTCTGCAAAAATTATTGAAATTTGTTTTCTCTTAAATCTATATATAAAAGATGCCTTTTTCGCAAATCGAAAGGGAAAGAAATGTTCGCAATTTTTTGATTTTTAATTGAGAAGAATGAAAATTAAAGAATATTGAAGGAAAAAAAAATATTGTGCAGAAATGTCTGAAAGATTTTTTCCTTCAAAAATATTCCCTCATTGTTGTTTGGCGCTGTTGTTTAGACTTTACCTCAGCCCAATGTTTTGAATGAAAAAAATGGTCAAAAGCTGACCCATTACAGTTTCTCCAGATGGTCAACTCACAAAAGGGTTTAGATTAGCTTTTTACACTACTTCACCAAACAAGTGAAATTTTAACATACATTGCAAAATGACAGAATATTTTCTGAAATTTTTTTTTCTGGTCAACTTATGAAGGTTTTAGAATAGAATTTCGTAATACTCCTAGACAAAATTGACTTATTTCAGTGGTCAACATACAAGATAGACAGATGGTCAAGTTACAAAGGTTTTGCTTCTTTATATATTACGTAGGAAAAATTCCGTTCTTGATAATTCAGGTCAACTTATGCAGGTGCCAACTTACAAGGGTGGTCAACTTGGCAGGTTTCACTGTATTAGTTATTAAAAGTATCTTGTGCAGAAAGATATTAGTGCTAGGGAGGTTTGTCGCAGAAAACCCCCAAAAATTCTGCTACAGGGATTGCTAATTTGATCTACACGAACGTGTAAGAAGCAAAAAGTAAATCCACTTTTACTTGATCACTAAGAGTTTATTATACAAGAATATTTTCTTAATTTTTAAATCTGGAAATACCTAAAATTCTACTTACTTAAACGGAGATCAGCTGATATAACGGAGATCAGCTGATAGCCCTTGTGCAATTTAATTGAAACAAACTCAATAAGTTCAGAAAAATAAGAGAAAATGCTATTTTATTTAAATTTATACAAACTCAAAAATTTTGAGTACATAATATGATCTCCACGACACTTTATTAACATTTGGACACGATTCGGCATGGATTCCATTAATTTTTTACAGTCATTTATAATATTTGTGTCCTTGTACCACACATAAATTAACGCCGTGATTAGCTTCTCCATAGTTGTACAGTCCATATTTAATAGGCGATTCTTGCATATGGCCCAGAGATTCTCAATTGTTTTGATATCCGGAGAGTTCCCTGGCCATTCCAATGTCTCAATTTGATTCTCAGACGTGAATTTCTTGACAATTTTGGACGTATGGCAAGGAGCTAAATCCTGTTGAAAAATCCCTGTTCCTTCAGGGTATCGTTTCTTCAACTCTGGAACAACTTTTTTACCCAGAATAGTAATGTACTGCTCAGAACGCACCATACCGTCCATAGGCTGCAAAGGTCCAACCCCATTGTAACCGAAACAATCCCAAAACATCTTCTTTAAAAAACACGAAAAAAAAGTTTGTTTCAATTAATTTGCACAAGGGTGTATATACCTGTATATTTTGAAATAATTAATTTTATTTAAAATTAGATGTTCAGATTCAAATCTTTATGTGTGGTGAGTCAATAGTTTTTTTTTTCGGTTTAATTATAATTAATATTAATTTTGCAGGTTTCCAAGAAAATACTTTTTGGATTACATTTTTCTGATATTGTACTCTTCAAGTTGGATTCCGTAAGTACTAGTTATATACATTTAGTGCTAATGAGTGCTGGTGAGTTTTTGACAATTGACGGTTTTAGCTGTCATGTCCGAATTCCCTTTTTGACAGCTGTCAAAAACCTAAAATTTTTGTATATTCGTAAGGATAATTATTTGCGATTAAAAATATGATGTATTTATGTATAAATATAAATATTAAATTGCAGGTGAAAAATCAATTATGTTCTTGAATTATTTTGACATTAAATTCTCTTTTGGTTTTGACTAATTACTGTCAAAAACTGAAATTTTTTTTGTAGAAAATATTAAATAATTTTGAATGAAAATGTGTAAAAATGCAATTTAGCCTATCCATCAACTTGTTTAAATATTGAAAATAATAATACAAAAACAATCATCATTTAAAAAAACGCACAACAAGCATGATTAGCTATCACTGTAAAATCACTTATTCATTTATGTAAAACCAATTTTCATTTACTCCCATTTTAACCCTCCCCTCCTTCCTTAAATCAGACAATTCCTCCTCCCCCCGAAAAAAAAGAAGAAATTATATAAAAAAAAAACGTGAATAAGACCGAAATTCGAAACTATTCCTTTGTTTGATTTTGAGCTGTATAAACTAGAATGTAGACTATTATAACATGATAAAATAACATGTAAATAGGAAATTTATTCTAATAACTGTCCTAAATATTGATAGTAACTTAATTAAACCCTTGAATTAATTGATTGAAAAATTTGTTAACTCATTTAAGCAAACATTTATATTTTTTGTAAATTATAAATAATTTACTTGTCAAGGAATGTATTATAGTCATGATTTATTGTGAAATATTCATGTACAAATAAACTGGAGTGCAGGAAATTCTAAAGAATTCGAACTAATAAAGACACAAATTGGCATATAATATTTTTAACGGAGACAATTTTTGCAAATCGGCACATTTTCTGACAAAAAGTTAAGTAAGAATATTTTTTAGACTAAACATTACCTCATGGTTACCTAACTTTTCCGCATAGCCTCGTTTGCGCCATCAGACATTTTGCTCTCCTGCAATAACAACAAATATTTGGAATGAAACAAAAAATTTTATAAGTTGAGATCAGACAATTATTGGCGGCTTCTAAAAAATCTGCCTAAATTGTGTCATAAAAGAATTAAAAATCAACATTTAGATTGATAAATAATTAACAATATTGTTATTACATGTAATATAAACGGAATAGTTGTTTACTGTTAATTTATATTGATCTTGAAATATTAAAAATGCCATGTTTTTGGAAAAACCATTTAAAAGTTTGAATAATTTTGACTATATTTTTTATTTATGCTGAATAACATAAATTATAATTATAGTAGTATGTATTGCAAGTATTGTGCAGGGTTTAATATCTAATAAAATGTCCTCGATAACGAAAAAGAAATCTTGCCCTAGGACCCCTAGGTTTTTGACGTTCTTCCACAGGTTTTTGGCGTGTCCTGTCAAAAACCAGTTTTTGACATTAAAAACCTAACCCAGGTCCTAATGCTCATTTTATGACTAAAAATTCATTATGTTCGATAATGACACGCTTTTTTTCTTTTTTTGTGTTGTTAGACTTGGTTTCTAATCATTGTTTCATTCTGTTGCCTTTACGTAACTTTTTACCTCGAGTTTTACTCACTTAAACTCTTAGAGCTAACTTTAACAAAAAGTAGAATATCATTTGTCTTACGTCAACTGTAACTTTAACCTTATTTAATACCCCATAGTGATTGTTCAAAATTTTTCACGTGTGTGCTATTTTATTTCATATTATAACCATCGTTGAACAGCAGCAGACCCTATATTTTGGGTTTGCGGTTACTAATGTTCAACTCCGTAGCCTTGTAATTTTGAACCAAATCCAGAAGACAAGGGAACTTCTGGGTCAAGTATTGAGAGAAATTCGCCTTCGTGGAGGACTTTTTGATGGAACTAGCCCGAATTTGCGTTACATGTAGAGGAAAACCTACCACTGAGGATATTTTTACGTTAGCAGTATGCTTGGTGCAAGCTCTATGCTGAATTCGTTTTCGACCAGGAGTTTCGAAATTACTGGGCGCATACAACTTTTTCGGGTGAGCAGCTTTGATTCTAGCAATGAATTTTAACTCCACCACAAAATTTATTGGTCACAAATCGCTTGTGGTTGTCCCCTTTTTACATGGTGGACGCTATAGGATGGGGGCTCAGACTCAGACGTCGTGAGCCTTAGGCTGTTTGCGTTATCGAAAAAGCTGTTTACGCGTAGACAAATTGAACCACTCAAACAAATTGAAAAATGCAGTTCCCTACATTCTATAGTGTGGCTTTCAGGAGAACTGCTCCAGACACCCGTCTCGCTTCGTGGCCGGTACTATGGTTGCGAGAAAAGATCACTTCGAATAGGGGTGTGGGGTGAATAGTTTTGTCTTAATCTTAGCGTAGGTCGTCGTGAGTAAACCAAACGACACTTTCTTTCCTCCATATTACCCCCATCAGAAATGTGCTCTCGCTTGTTACCATAGCAGCAGACAGCTTCCAGTCTGTAGGAGTTCTCATCAAAGCCGTACTATATAGTACTTCATAAGTGTATCAATTTATCTTCCTCTCTGACCCTACTGGTGGTCTTCACATGATCCGAACCCCTATCTTGTAGCATCCGCCAGGTAAAAGGGGGCAACCATAAACAATTTGTAGTTTGCTAATTCTGTGGTGGATTACATTTCATTGATGGAAACAGCAGAACTGAAAGTTAGGAGTTTTGATTCGTAATGAAACCTTATCCACCACAATTTTTTTTAAAAATACAAATCGTTTGTGGTCACCCTCCTTTTTCATAGTGGACGCTACAAGACGGGGAACTGGACCATGTGAAGACCACCCGTGGGGTCAGTTGAGAGGGAGATAAGAATTGGTAGATTTATGAAGAATTAGAATGCTGGAAGCCTTATCTTTTAATTTGTTCTTGTGGAATATAAAATTTCTTTCCATTTGTTTTTGTGGGGTTTATTAAAGTTTTATTGACGAACGCTAAACCTGTGTGCCCAAAAATGGGTCGGCAGCGGCACTCCAGCGCCGTTCATCGAATATAAAATAAAATCATCCGTTCGAAATACAGTCATAACGGATACAAGTTGAAAGCGGAAATCGTAATTTTTTGATTAAATGCCTGGACGTAATGGAAACGAGAGCTGTTTTTGAAGTGATATCACTTTCACCTTGTGTTCGGTAAAAGCGTAGATTTTTATCTGTGAGGGAGGGGATAGCACGGGCCGTTAGAGCTACAAGCCTCGCGGCCAATTACCAACCAAAATTGACCTCTAAGCATTTTCCTATGCTTCCACTCTATATGCATTCACAGCTAAGCGAATTTCTAGGTCAAACGGAAATGAAGCGATACCTGCCTGCCTAGAAGCGTGTCACGGACAACCCCCCCTCCACTTCAGCCTATTCTCTCTCTCCCCCCCCCTACCTTTAACTGTCTCTCTCTCTTTTTTTTTAAATATTTATTTATATATATATAAATTTAGCTATATATTTACCTTTTATTCTATCTTTAAGAGAGAAAAAATATTCAACAGGTCGTCATGATGTCGTGACCATTTTTGTCTTTTTATTTTAGTATCTCGAATTTTGTGTGATGGTCTTGTGTCACGCGAAGAGTAAGACGGGTCTTCCTGTCACGCCAGGGGATGGGATCGGTGTCGCCTTTTTCTTGTCTTCCCAACAAAACGTCTCTCTGTCTCTTCATTGAATGGGGAAAGACGGGGCGTGGACTGGGGAAGGTATTCACGTGACTCTCTCGATGGCGATCTGTTGCTTTTATGTATTTCTGAGCAGACGATAGTTGTAATTTTTGCAGTTCTTGAACTCGTCTTCGCCATCTGTCGTTCCGTTTGTTTTCCCCCCCCCCTTCTCTAGCATTTCGAACTGGTTTAACTCTTTAAAGACCGAAGCAGTGGAAATTTTACCACCGTTAACATCCTCAGTTTTTCAGAAGAGAAAATTCACAAATGAACTCACCCTTTTTGTTGGGGGTTCTCTTTAGTCATTTGCTTCTCAGCAGGTCATTTGCTCCCCCACGTCACTAATAAATCAAAGGCGTGCTCTACTTGTCAGTGAAACTTCATGGCATTCAAACTGACAATCCGCTTGCTTATTTTTTCCCCTTGGAACGTTTTTCTGGTTAAGTATTCAAAAGCAGGAATTAAGTAAATAATGAGATTTTTTTTTCCTTATCTTCCTTTTATTTATACATAAATTTTT
>NC_092209.1:29062629-29071579 GCF_043381705.1 Parasteatoda tepidariorum | reverse complement strand
TCAGGCCACTTGGTCTTTAAAGAGTTAAGGCCTTTTTTTATTTCAAATATAAAATTAAGACCTGTAGTACTTTGACTGAAAATTAGCAAACCCTTTAAATTCTGTATCGCATAAGTTGTATTCAAAAATTATTTATTTTACCGCCATAGCTTGAGAATCGTTGACATGCAGATTAACTTGAGTAAAGTGTAGAATCATGAGCTTTCCGCAAAAGTAATGTCTGCGCATTGACAGTTCCTGTTTCGTCAAAATTTCAAAAGTTTGTTTCTCAAAAATTAAATTTCTTTAATAATGAAATTTTCTTCATGAGATTTTTGTCGAATTTTTATAAGAATGAGATTTTTATAAAATTCATGCCTTTTTAAGAACATCAAGACAATGTGGTGAAAGACAATACACTTTTTTTAATTTTTTTTTATCTAGGAGCACTTCGTTCCTTAATTTTCTTATGCGTCGTATATGTCACCACTAGAAAGCCGTTAATGTGCACATTCCCTAGATAATCTGCAGATTAACTAATTTACTCCGTTAAAGTGCAGAGTTCCTGATCATTCTTAGTTTTCTTTCAAAAAGTGTGAAAACTATCTAGAAAATTGCTTGAAACTTTTTCAATTTTTAAGGTATTTAAATAAAATGTTTCAAAATTTTTTCCTTGCTCGCGCAATATAAAAGAATTACCTTAAATACTTATCTTGCGCAGTTTTTAACGACTTTTTAAAAAAAATTTAAATAATTAATTTGTAATTATTTTTAGATTGGTCCAAAAATATCGTTTAATTCTATTAAGTATTTATAAAGTTATAGCAAAAAAAGTTTAATTAATTTTTTTTATTTTAAATATAAAAATGTCTATATCTCTATAAATATTTAGTCTAGATTTATGAAAATTCATGCAGATATGAAAAATAACAACTAAAGTAATCTATACAAGTTACAAGCTTATTGCTTGATATTCTGACATAGGGTGCTCAAAAATACTTGTCTTCTCTCTTAAATTTATTGTGGGTGTCTCCCAAAACTCTGAAAGCTTTAAATCTTATTGCTAAATATGAAGAAGCGCATGAAGTAAACATCTCTTAAGTTATAAAATAATCATTTACGCATTTCTTGAAAAATTTAAAAAAATGTCAAAACGACAAAGCGTTTCTTCCATTATTGTAGGATTGTTTATTCTTATATTGGGCAACTTAACTTAACATATAACTTATAACATATAACTTAACATATATAGAAAAAAAGCTGTTTTCCACAGTGTTACGAATACCCTGTTTTTTCTCAAGGTTAGGAAAAATCCCATTGTCAAAAAAAAAAAAATTTTTTTTTGAGGAAAAATATTCAGGGAAAGGTGCAATTATTTACAAAAAATATTGAAAATTAACTTTTTAGTTTTCATTTATTTAAAAATGATATTAATTAACTTGAAAATTTCTACTATTATTTAAACTAGATTGTAATTATAAACTGTTTGAAAAACCTTTTTTATATTTGCTGTTTTTTAATGCAAAGGTTGTCCTCCATTCCTTCCATCAGGTTGGAAGAAACTTATCTCTAAGCTAAACCTATCTCTAAGCCCTAACCTATCTGTAAGTAGTTTTTCTATATATATATATTCACTGTGGAAAAAAGGATGCCATCCTTGTATAAGACACATAGCTGCCAACTCTACTGGATTTGGCCAGTTTCTCCTGATCTACTGGTTTAATAAAAATTCCCGTGGTTTTTATACATTTTTGATAATTCCCTAGAATAGAGTAAGTTTCCTAAAAAAAAAAATCCCTATTGAAATAGATTATTGCTTGTTTGAATATTTAAATAAGTATTACTAATATATAATGAAGCGAGCCTCATTTATAGAAATCAAAACTTTTATTTTTCTAGAATATTCAGTTTATTTTTTATTTAGAGAACTCCCTTTTTAAATTAATAAAAAAAAAACTATCTTAACTATCTTTGTTGAATTAAATGCCTTTTACTATTCAAAATTATTAGTAAACATAATACATAACATTTTAAAGTACATTTAATGTCAGCCATACCTGGAAAATATTGCAGTTTTTTCTATTTTGGTGACTATAAAAATCCCTAAAATTCCCTATGTGTAAAATATTTCGTACATTCTGCAACAATTATCATGAAATTTATAATATTTCGTAAAACCTGCTGGATTTTTTCCTCTCCATATTGGCAGCTATGAAGACAAAAAACTGCCGGCACTGATATAAGTGCAGTCTAGAATTTTTATCGCATTTTTCAGGAAAAGTAGAGAATTTTATTTCTGAAATGAAATTGAAAATAAATTATTTTATTTGCTGGCATTCAGTGAAGACATTAATTATTATTATTCATGGGTATGTTGTGAGGTAGCCGTTGGCCAAATGTCTCTGACATAGCAGCAGGTGGTTGTCGAGAGAGGGGAATGGGGTCGAATTGTTGTGCCACCAAGGAATTGGGGGAAAGTGATGGTTCTTCAACCTCCAACATCTGCCTACCTATATAGCTTTTTACCTTGGGTTTCATCATTCTATATCACTGAATTTTTGGTTGGTTTGATTGAGGGGACGTTCGGTATTCACCCCATCTTCAAGTTCGTGACATTCTTTTTCATGTCGGCTCAAAAAATCTTTTGTGGCTTCGGATCCTAACAAGGCCGATCCTGTCTTAAAGTTCACCTCTTGGAACTTTTTCATGCCGAGTTTTTTTACCTATGTTTTATTAAAAATTTTAACAATTCATACGATTGTTAAAATAAACTTACGTTTACCGTCCTTGTTCTGAGTCGTGTGTATAAAACGCTACAGGAAATTTACAAAGGGAATGCTAAATACAATATTTAAGGTTACTTTTCGTAATTTCTGTCAGTTTACAAGGATTATTTCAAGTTAAGCCTATCTTTACCCAGAACTTCTGTGAATTTGCAACGGTTATTTCAAGTTAAACCTATCTTTACCCAGAGCTTCTGTCAGTTTACAAGGATTATTTCAAGTTAAGCCTATCTTTACCTAGAACTTCTGTGAATTTGCAACGGTTATTTCAAGTTAAGACTATCTTTACCCAGAACTTCTGTGAATTTGTAACAGTTATTTCAAGTTAAGCCTATCTTTACCCAGAACTATTGTGAATTTGCAACGGTTATTCCAAGTTAAGCCTATCTTTACCCAGAACTTTTGTGAGTTTGCAACGGTTATTTCAAGTTAAGCCTTTCTTTAGGTAGAGCATTCTATCCTGATTTAGAATGTGCTTCTAAACGTCAATATGAAGAAAAGACACAGGTATGTGAAAATGAAAATAGTTGGTGGTCTAATTTTTTAATATTTAGAAAGTTATCTGGACCAATGAAAGTTTGCAAAAATTAAGAATTATGTATTATTTCCCTTTGGGCAAGTGCTGTAAAAAGTTCTGTCCAACTTCCAACTTAGCTGAATTTTGCTCACCTTACCTAAACTTTTGGATTTTTTCTCCATTTCACGTTGACAACTTAGGTTTTAACTATTTTTTTTTAAAATAACAGTGCGCAAAAACGCGCAAATGGCGCAGTCACAGCAGTCAAAACGCACACACCATCTCACGAGCAAAAGTGCTCATGCCTTAGTCCGGTGTCATGAAACGCTGTTGTTCTAAACTTTTTCTTCGGTTGCAAATGCATTGAAGTGTAAAAATAAAAATCGAAATCGCAACAATGATTTGACTTATCTCAGAGATGAGTCTACATATAGCGTAGAAAATTATGGTAATGAATAATTTAAACGACTCTCTAGACAATCTTAATTTATTCTTAACTTTCACTTAAAAGAAATTTGCAATAGAATATTTTAATTCTCTTTCTAGACCATAAAAAGTGATCCTGGCATCCTTGTGCCTTTCTATGAAATTCCATCTGCTTTTAAAATTTGCCCTGATTTTCGATAGTAAACATTCCATTTCTATTCATGTTAGATCTACCTTTTTGTTCTTCGCGTGTGGAATGTATTCTTCTTTAGGTCTCATCTTCAGTGTTCGAATGCCCTCGAAACTCCATAATCCGTGTGACTCCGTAGTCCGTGACATCGTAATCCTTTCACTTTCTCCGCACACGCCTTTTTTCGATGACATTCTACATCCAGATTGCTCTCGGACCAAGAAATTATCCCGGATATTTCGATCTCACAATCTATTTCACTCCTGTCGATCGAACTTTTTTGTGGAGGTAAGCTTTATCACTTCATTTTTCGGTGAATGTGTCCCAACACTAGAATAGTTAATGCATTTCCTAATTGATCGTTTATAAAAAATTGTTAATGATTCCAAAATTTGTTTTGTGATAGACATTTCGCCTTATGTGTATGGTTCTTTTTCTTTGGATATTTGGCTGCTTTTTTGGTTTCTTTATAGATCTATTTTTTCCTTCTAGTAGTTACCTTAATATTTTTGGGATTGAGATTGATTTATAAAATGAAATTCATTTAGTTTATTACCTAAATTTTTTTTTATTAATTATTTTGGAGGGATGGGGAGTGGGTTTTTTAACAGGGTGCGTAGCGGTTTTAAAAAGTGCTTTTAAAGATGTTTATTTTTGATTTATGGTATTTAAAAGCCCGTAAAGGTGCTTTTTTTTAATTCGCTGTTTGTAAAAAGTGCTTAATTTTCTATCTTTAAAAAAAAAAAAAAAAGATTTTTTTCTTTGCCGTGTCGATTGCTGTTCTCAATTACAAAAGATGCACGATTTTCGCAATTTTCTCTGCAATGTTTATCAGAAACTATATATTTTATCATAATATGTGAAGTTCTTGAAAATGTTTTTGAATTTTATTGATTTTATGTTTATAAATTAAGAACTTCAAAAGATAGAAGGAAAAAAAAAGAATTTTTATTAGTGCACAGATCCTAATTATTATTATTTTATTTTTTTTGGATAGTGATTAAAAATATTTTTAAAGTGCTTAAAAAGTACTTAAAATGTGCTTATTTTTTGTTGAAATATCTGACTACGCACCCTGTTTAAAATTTTACCTACAATAAGAATTGACCATGAAAACGTGAGATTCTGTGCAAATAACCAATTTTATAATTTATTTGGAAGGGGAAAAAAAAAAAATGATCTTTAAAAATGTATGATTTTTTTTTTTTTTTAGTTTGTAAAAACACTTTATTTTATTGCCTCCAGTTTTTTGTTACTTATGGATGAATTATTACTTTTAAAGCTATGTTTCAATGTATTTTAACTAATTCTTATTCTAAACCTTGAATTAATTACCAAGCATATTTTATTATTTAAAAAAAAGCGAAAACTTAATGATAATAAATAATGTTTCTGCAAAACTTGTGGAAAACTATTTTTCCTTATTTATTGTTGCCAGAATTTAATTATTATGAAGAAAATATAGTTCTTCCACTTTGGAAAAACCATTGTTGCTAGTTAGCGTACCTGAATGATATTTCAATTTATCATTATCTTTGTAATTTTATTTTGTATTTGTAAACAGTATTCGAAGGTGCTATGGTAATAAATGATAAAATTCTCACGATTGACTATACTATATATAATTATTTTGTTTCATTTTATAACCAACGCCGTAACACTAACCCAATTCTGAGTTAACGACAATCAATAGTTAACACAGTAGCTTTGTAATTTTGAACCCAACCCAGAAGACAAAAAAGCAGCGTTTTTTAAAAAGTGCTTAATTTTCCCTTTTTCAAAATGAGATTTTTCCTTTACTATGTTGATTTTCGCTTCAAATTATGCAAAAAGACGCAGTTCACATTGTTCTATTCAACGTTTTCACAATTATTTTAAATTGAAATCTATTATGGCGTATTGTCAGTTCGTAGCGTATAAAAACGCCATTCATTATACATGATTCAAAATTTCATGATTTTTGACGATTGTCAAAAACAATGCCAAAAGGTTTTTTTTTTTTTTTTTTTTTTTTTGACATGACAAGATAGAACAAGATAGATAAAACCCTCAGTTGTCAAAAACTTTCCAACCCAGCCTAATTATGATAAGTGCTGAAAAATATTTTTTGAGCGCTTAAAAGGTACTTATTTTCTGTTGAATAATTTGGTAACCTGGTTTTTCAGCATCAGTCCGAAGGCTCCGTTTCATTTGCTGTGCCAATATCGAATAATGACGTAATTTATCTTTCTTTTTTTAAATCAACCTTCATATTTTGATCTTGATTTTTCTTTTATTTTTCCTATTTTTTCTTTAAATGCAACATATGTTATTGTATCGGAAACTTTTGCTTCACATTTTTCTGCTTGATACAGTTTGTTAAGAAAACACGAATAATTTATTGCAATCCGGCTGCCATTTTTAGTTCGATTCCATTCACTGGTTCGACTGTCGAAACGTAATTCTGGACATGAATGAAAAAGAAATCAGCCTTATCCTTTTCTATCTGAGAGACTGGGGGGGGGGAAGGGGGGAAAGACACCAACCTCTTAAGGGGGAAAATTGTTAACGTATACTTTGAGTACTAAAAATGTTCGGAATCGGAAGGCATGTCCTTTAAATGGAATCTTTTTTCCCACATTCTACCTTCAGCATAATATTCCTTTCGGAAGGCAAATCAAGGTCAGCCTCACCCATAGAGGACAGGTGGGAAGCCCAGTTACCGGAAGTGAGAGCCCCCTCTTCCCCATCTTTGTTCCAAAGAGGGTGCAGACGACAAAAGGGTCATTCCATTCCCCGGCGTGGCCTTTGCAACTATGCTGAGGTGCAGGTGATCGCTTCAGACGATTCCGTAAAGAGGCATCCCCCAATGCATATTTCGAAATGCTGAAATGTATGCTATTTAAGAATTTTATTTTATTTTTTGGTGATGTATTGAAGGGCAGTGACTGAAGAGAAGTTCAGTTTCAGTTGACTTTTATTCAGTTGTTTATTAACAACGTAGTGGGGGGGAAAATGCAAACGACTTTGTGTTAGTACTAAATCTTTTTTCATTTGTTGCTGTATTTCGAATATTTTCGTTTAGAGCTTTCTGGAACACAATTTAGATAATTTTTTTTTTTTTAAATCTAAGGAAGCATTCTTTTGTATTCTATGTTATTATGTTATTTAATGTGTGAATCATAAATGCTCATAAATATTTTAATCGTTTCATCGAATGAGTTGGCAACTAATATTCATAAGTATTTCAATCGCCATCGTTTAAAAAATATGCAGCAAATGATCACAAATATTTTAATCGTATCATTTAATGAGTACGCACACAAATGCTCTCAAATATTTTAATCGTATTATCTAATGAGTTAGTATACAACCAATGTTCTCAAATATTCTAATCGTATCATTTAATGAGTACACCACGAATGATCACAAATCTTGTACGATTATGAGTGTACAACAAATGTTCACAAATATCTTTTAATTACATCATTTAATGAGCATATGACAAACGCTTGCAAATCTTTTATGTGCCATTCAAAAAAAATTTTTTTTTGATATTTGTAATTTTTTATGTAGTTGAAAATATTAATTTAAAAAAAAAATTATTTTTAATTTTGTTTTGAATAAATTAATTAAAATTTTCTTTTAAATGTTTTAAAGCATAACAGAATTGCTGATTATTGATATTTTGGGGATACATTTTACCTTAGAAATTACCTTGGTTACATTTTATTCTAGAAATTACCCTGTGTACAATTTATCCTAGAAATTACCCTTGATACATTTTACTCTAGAAACTACCCTGTTTACATTTTATCCTGAAATTACTCTGAGTGTATTTTACTTAGAAATTTGGTGATAACTTATGTGATAGCTTATGGCTACATTTCTGTAATACTGTATTTCTAATTATTCATACCAAGCTACCATCAGTCATATTTCCCTTTAAAAAACTGGATCTCCCGTAGGTGTCACTTTAAATAACCAACCCTATCTTTTAGAATGGAAGAAGAATCGGTAATTAAGCGTTACAACTGACTGCGAGTGTAATTAGGAAAAGCCCTCTGGGCCATAGAGTAAAGAGTATAGGTAGAGTTGACATGAGAAAGTAACAGTGAAGCCATCACTGTAACCGGTCGGCCATATTGGTTTATGCAAAACATTCGAATGCTGCTATCTTCTACACGTTGAACTTGCTGATCAATGTTATTTTTATCGTTTTTTTTTTTATTTCTCTTTAACGATTTTCTTTATTTTACCTTTTAAACATTGAATTTAATTATATTTTGCTTGTAAAAATGACGAACTGCGTTGCATATGGCTGTACGAATGGATGGACAAAGAAAATGCCTGGAATTTCATTTCATAGGTAAGTGTAAATTCAATTCTCTTCATCATTTTCTAATTTAGTATTTTTAAATTCTGTTCTTACAGAATGTCAGAAGACTAAAGATTTTTTTTCTTCTTCTTAACTATTAGCTATTCATTTCAAACCTAACCTTGATTCTTATCAATTTTTATTGAAATGAATCAAAATAGAATTTCTAAGTGGCTTATAGAATATCAAAACTATAAAACTAATTGTAAATAAGATAATGTAATTTTGTTTACTTTTATACTGCTTAATTGACAATTATTATGGCATAATTATAGTATCATGTGTTATTCGAATTAGTGGGAATGGTTAAAAGTATTTATTTTATTTGCTACAATATTTTTTGCTTTTATGAAATTTAATCTATCATGAAGAGTTTCTCAAATAATTTTGTGTGTTTTTCTGTTATTTACTGTTATTGATCATTATTCCGTAATCTAAACATTAAAAATCAGCACTGTTGCTTTTTCAATTGTAATTCCAAACTGTTGCTCTGCTATTAAGTGGAATTTAAAAATATGATCGTAATGTCTAGTTTGTCAACAATTTGATTTTTATTCAACCGCTATTTTATTTATGATCACTCTTGCACTGATGAATGACATGAAATTTTTTGAGAGCTTTTAACACACAAACATAATTTAAAAAATCCACCCAAATTGTTACTTTTTTTCACTTTTATAACCTTGGTGGAAACCTTT
>NC_092209.1:29050760-29060811 GCF_043381705.1 Parasteatoda tepidariorum | reverse complement strand
GTTTTTAGTGCATGAATCTGAATTGAACAACCTGATAATGCTCACTCTGGTTATTGTTATCTGGTTGCTCACTACGTGCTCTTGCGCGCCGAATCCAATCAATTAAAAATGAAAACTGTTGCCAGCGCGAGAAAAGAAATATCATCGGTTTTATTGATACATACATACGTACGTATTAGCGTTTTATATAATATAGATTGTCAATCAGAATTACATCAACTTACAACTAACTATAATGGAGCTCAAATGGAGCTCTGTGTCTAATGTCAATGCAAGTTACAATCGTTTGATTGCCTAAAGCAGAATGCATCGCCATTTTATTGCAAAATAGAATATATTGTCAATCAGAATTACATCAACTTACAACTAACTACATTTTCAAATCTTCTCTGGAGCTCTGTGTCTAATGTCAATGCAAGTTACAATCGTTTAATGATTGCCCGAAGCAAAATGCATCGCCATTTTATTGCGAAATAGAATATATTGTCAATCAGAATTACATCAACTTACAACTAACTACATTTTCTGGAGCTGTATGTCTGATGTCAATGCAAGATACTATCATTTAATGATCACATATAGCAGGATTTATCATTTTATTGCTAAATTGAATTTATCGTCCATCTTAAGTTCATTTTTAGACTAATTACTTGAGAATGTTGCTTTGGGCCAATCTAAGCTGGAATTGTTTCGTAAGTGACATCAACGAAATTTATTGCTATTTGAAATTTTAACCCCTTTCTCAAACCAACCAACACTTATTAAACTAAAGAAAAGAAAATAATAAATTAAATCTTTCTAAAAATTCATATTTTAAGGAGATCGAAAATGAAGAAACTATGTTTTTCTCAGACCCAAAGCGTTGAGCTCATCAGTTTTATCATATCAAAACTCCCCAGTGCTATCTAACTCTCGAAAGCTCTGCGGTTTACGTTTTGAGGTGGTAAAGAAACAAAAATTCTCTTTTTTGGTATATTTTAAAAACTTGCTTTTTAATTTTTTTTATATGTTTTCAATTATTTGGTATTATGTTTAAATTTTTATGAATTTAGTTGTCTTAATGTCAAATATATTGTTCTTATGAATTTAAAATCCCCCTCCCTCGCTTACGTAAGAAAATCGCAATCTCTTGTTTTTGTTTTAACTTTGAAATTTACAATAGTAATCGAATTTTAGGATTAAATTCAAATAATGTAGCTTTGTATAAACAAAATCTATATTTCAATTCATTTTATAAAATTTAGACTAGAGCATTTTTTAAGAATCTTGACCTTTGTCTTGAAGAAATTATGAAGAAATTATTTGTAACTTTTTTTCCCCTTCAAACGTAACTTTTATTTCAAATTTAAATTTTTTTTCATGTGTAGCTCTTTTCCTAGTTTTTTGTGATATTTTATATATATATTTAACAGAAGATACATTTATTTACGAAAAATTGAAAATAATGTGATTTTAATGCATTGCCCATAATTTTCGTCCCCCCTTTCCTTATCTGCAAAAATAATAAAACCACAAACTGACTCTCCCTGTGAGATGCTTACGTGATACTGAACGACCCCTAAAGTTTTTACTTTTTTTTGCTAATTTTATTATTTGTATATCCCCCCCCCCATGTAATATACAGTACAATACATTTTTCAGTAATGTATCAATTTCCATTCTAGGTTATTCTGCTCCAAATAAGGCCGCCAAAATTTCTTCTTGGATATCAGCAGTGCCCGCCACGGGCCCACTACCGACAGGGCACGTGGCTCCTCCACCCTTAGCTCCTCCAGACCTCAATGGCTCTGAAGACGATGATTCCAAGGACTCTAGTGGAGGTGGTAAAAATGACCTCTCCTCCTCGGACGCTGAGGGTGTGTGGAGCCCCGATATTGAACAGAGTTTCCAAGAAGCTCTGGCCATTTATCCTCCTTGTGGCCGGAGAAAGATTATCCTCTCAGATGAAGGCAAAATGTATGGTAAGTATGGATTGCAATTTACGAAATTAAAGGCACATTTTCTAAGATCAACTTAACACTCTAGCTTAGTCCATTGTAAAAAGGAAATATAGATTCCAGATTCTTTTTCATCTCAATTACTAATTTAAAATTTTTAAGTGTAGAAAAAGTGAGTTCAGACAAACCTAGAGTAGGACATGAAGTTGCAAATGCTGATTTTTTTTTTCATTGTATCAAAATACAAATAAATTATGTCAAGATTCCTTCCTCACTGCGTAATCGTCCCATAATTTGTTTACATTTTTATATTTTGGGAGAAAAAAATTTCAGCAATTGAAACTTCATTACTTACTTTAAATTTAACAGAATTCTTACTTTTCTAAACATTTTTTTTTTCCAATGCCCGCCTGGGGAATGACCTATGTCATACAGGCATCTGAAGGGCAGATTTGTTGGCCACTTTTCCAGGGGCACCCTATTAGGTGAGCCAACGTTGCTCCCACAGTAAGGACAGATAGTACAGAGAGTGGAAGAACATCCATGCCTTGCCCGGAATTCGAACCCAGAACCTTTCTGATGCAAGGCCAATTACCTGACAGGCCGGTCGGCTCTTTTCTAAACATAAAATCTTAGAGCTTGAGAAGTGAATTTGCCATTCAGGCTTTCTAAAGTCTGTTTTTCGAAGGCCCTTTAGTTGCGTGAAATTTTTTGCGAATAAAAAGCTGCTCTAATAAGTGATGTGAGTTTTCAACAGTTAGTCTTGACCGTTACGTTCAAGTTTAGTTTATCTTTCGACAGCTCCCTCTACATCATTTTGAAAATGGCGCGAAATGTCAATATGGAAAAGCCAGTTTTGAAAAAAAATGAAAAGCGTTTGTGGTCTAATTTTTACATATTTCGAAACTTACTTACTGCATTATCGAGGTTTATTAAAGTTTGCAAAAAAAAAAAAAAAAAAAAAAAAAAAAAAAAAAAAAAAAAAAAAAANAAAAAAAAAAAAAAAAATGGAAATAAGGGATTGATTTAATAATTTTCATCTAGACCAAAAATATCGCCAAATTTGCGATTTTTAAAAAAAGTTTAATAACTTTTGAAATATTTTAGTTATTTATCCGTTCTAAATCCCAGATAATTCTTTACAGAAAGATGGCATATACAGTTTAAAATTACAGGTTTGCTTCAAGTGTAAGGCCCTTAAACTGTGACTTTTTTTTAATTTTCTTGGGCGAAAAGGTTCGAATAACCTTGTTAAGACTGCGTCACATCGTTTCAGAATTCCTGCCGGCATTTTACTTTAAGTGATGAAATTGCTTGCGATGCATAATTTAAATCCTGCTTATAGACAGTGACTAGGTTTTGGGTACCACAGTTCCGTGTAAAACATGATCTCTCTGCTCTGAAAGTTAAGTTGAAATCGTATATTTATCTTGCTTTGAAATAGTCTTTTTCGTGCATACAGTTCACAAAATTCAAATTGTTTTACTCTATTATATAGCTTTTTTATTCCAATTAATATTATATTTTTAAAATCCTAAACTTATCTCTTTTTACTCTAAATAAGGTATATTTTTAATATCCTAATCTTAAGCCCTTTTACTCTGATTATGAATAACATCCTAAACTTCATATCTTTTACTCCTAATAGTATTGCATTATGAACATCCTTAACTTAACACTTTTTATTCCAAATAGTGATTTTTTTTCCAACTTATAAACATTAACACCTTATACAGCGAATCGTGATCTTATAGCATCGTATTTTCACCATGACGTTATCTTTCCAAATTGCTATTTTCGAGCGAAACTTTTATTACTGTGCATCAGTGCACCTCAAATTGTATCAAACGAAATCAGTTGTTTGAATATTTCGATGTTCGTATTTAAAAGCACAAATAAAAAAGCAAAACATCTCTCTTTTGTGTCCTGGAAAATATTATTAAAATGAGCACATCTTTGGAGATGGGTTGTTCTGTTTCTCACTGCGAGAGTTTCTGGGAAAAGGAGAGAGAAGAAAAAAAAAATGAAAGATGCTTTCCTGAAAGGAAAAAGGAATAAAAAAAAAACTGGAGAAAAGGGATGTTGACATAGTCGGGAACCGAGTCACGCCTTTGGGAACTCGCATTCGAAGATTGGGGGAAAGGGGGATTGGGGGAAATAACGTTCATTCAGACCTGATGCAGACAAAGTGACGACTTTTGCGAAAAATGGCTCTCCTTGTTTCCCCCCAAACCCCATCCCCGTTTCGGGAATGGAATGCCAGGAATGTGCAATTATAGTTCGGACACACACATGTACACATACGTCCTCCCCTCTCTATCCTGGAATATATATAGAGATGGAAGGACCCTCTCCTCCGCATCATCTCTCTCTCCTCTGCGTGCGGGGGAGGATCCTGAAGTGGGGGATGGGGGGTCTTTGCCGAAGAGAGAGAGGGGGATGCTGGCAGAATGAAAAGGCGATCTAGATTTCGATCGCTTCTGGAATAGGCAGGGGGGCAGGAAATAAAAGAAAAATCTCGCAAAATCTCTGGCCCAGGAAGGAAGGCTTTTCTGTATTTATGAGAAAAGAAATTTTCTGAAGTATGGAAAGTGATGTGGACATTGCTTTGAATTTTAATGAAATCGCAGTCCGGTTGCTGGTCATTTAATCGGTATCAGCTCTAATCATCACTTAGATTTTCCGTAATATTAACTTGACTAATTATTACAAGGATTAAGTCAAAATGTTCTTTGTTCCATAATCATTCAACTCATCATTAATAGTAATTTTTTTGTTCAATTATCTGGGAATAATTCCAAAACTATAATTGTTTCACAATACCCATAATTTATACATTGCAAGTCAAAGAGTTCAAAACTCTTTGTTCAATGATAATATGTGGGAGTAGTCCTATAACTATAAAAGTGCATCTTTTTTATAATTATGAACTATAGTGGATCAAAAAAGTGCAACTTTTTTTTTTTTATCCATAATTATAACGTGATTACTAAGCATTTATAACAGTGATGTAATCACTGATTCAATTCACTTATCTTTTTTAAACCTTTTCACTTTTGCAAAAACAATTGTCTTGGTGTAAATTTATCTGTGTTTAAACTACCCCTTGTCTTCATTGCAGGCTTTCTTCTCAAAATTGATAATCCAAAAAAAAATTTGTTTTCCTTTTAGAAAATTTAGGAATCACTAATTTTCATTGAAATTAGAACTATTGCTACATTTGTACATGTACATGTTGCATAAAAACTACAACAGTTTAATTTCTTGTTTTATCTAGGATAAAGCTCTGTTATTTAGCTAGGACATCGCTCCAAAAAAGTCAAAGCTTTAAAAAAAATTCGTATTTTTAAAATTCTTTTTCTCAGAAATCATTCGACCGATTTAGCTCAATTTTTGTATTTTGATGTGTAAAATGATGGTCACATTCTTGAAAATGATGTAAAAATTGTATACCTTACAATTGAATTTTTTTTTTTTTTTTTGACTTATTACTAAATAAAGTAAAATTGAAAGAAAGAAATATTTACTAAAAGGTATTTTTTGCATGGGATTATTTTTGGATAACCGAATTTTTATAATTGTGTTTAAAAAAAATAATTTCTATTCGCTTAAAAACTTCTCGAGATATGGTGAAATACGAAAAAAAAAAAAAAAGAAAGAAAGCTAACATTTGATTCTTTCTCCTGACCAAACTATTGGGACCATATTTCTCACATTGCGGTCACCCCTTATATTTTGGGGGTCACAAAATCCGAAGTTACTTTTCTTTAGCGGAAATACGTTTTTGTGTCAGATTTTGTAATTTAAAATATCGTTTACGCTAAGTAATTAGCATACTTGAGATCACCCCCTAAACCAGGGATGGGCAAACTTTTTGGGTCGTGGGCCAAAAATCTAGAAAAAAAAGTTTGGTGGGCCGAGTAAAAACTTCTGAAATAAAATAAAGTCAATTCATCATTGAGTGCACGTCACTCTACATCAACTTTGCGTTTTTTAGTTGCCATTGTGGGATAAAAAAATGTTTACAAATAACTCAAAAAGGCAGTAGCCATTTTATGCATTTAATAATTTCACCATTATTTACAATGACATTGTATGTGTGCAACTTTTCCATACGCAGTAAATTATGTTAGAACTCGAGCCGGCAGAAAAATCCGTTCGTTGGAACTTAAAACGCGTAGTCAGCCTCATGTGAAGTACAATTCACCTATATTAGATTCCATATGTCTGCTCCTCGAGAAAGACAAATACTAGTTGGAGCTAATCTACAGCTATTCTATAAAGAACTTTTGCTGTCAACATTTTACCAGTTAAAGCTGTTTGTGCTAACTATTTTAATTAATTTATGTTTTGTAGAACAGAAATAGAGAAAGTGAAAAGGTCATCAGTACTTTGTTAAAAAAGAAATCAACAAAAATAGTTTTAAACAAAGTAGATATATTCGCCACTGATCGGCTAGTTAAAATTCTGTCCGCGGGCCGGATAAAATCTTCCGGCGGGCCACAGTTGGCCCGCGGGCCGTAGTTTCCCCATCCCTGCCCTAAACCATTAAGATTGAGTCCTAGATGGTGAGATTCCGATTATTAGATCAAAAGTTATTCAGGGTGGACCGCTAATTTTGCGCTATGTACAGATTATCTAAGTATTTAGCAGATTATCTAAGTAATTTAAAAAATTAACAAATTTTTGTCTGTTTAAATAACTTGCCCTAATTTATCCGCACATTAGTTTGATTATCTGTAATTATTGTGCATCACTCTTGGACGGTAAACTACAGCGCACTGTAAAAAAGTGGATTTTCAAATTTCACGAAACTTTCTTCATTTTTGACGAAACCGTTTCCTGGTACATGCTCCGAACGAACATTTTGCCAAATTGACGAAATAACAATCGTCACTTCTTCGAGGAAACGAATTTCGTCAAGAGAAAAGGAAAATTTTGTCATTCTAGTTTCTATTCGTCATTCTAATTCATTTTTGGTTACATTCCTATTTTAAACAAACATATTCTATCCGTTGCATTGTGTAATATTATTTCCTTTAAATTAAAAAGTTCAAAATAGTGTCTTTGAATGAACTTAAATTGGGAACTAAATAAACGTTACTTTTAGTAATATAACAAAGTAAAATGTTCAAATTTCAAGTAGTAATAAATGCAAATTTAAAAATCGAATAGAATGTTCTAGCAATAATTAAAATATTGAATTTCAAATAAAATATTCAAATCGAGTCAATTGTTAACTTCTAAATTATATAATAAATTTATGGGACGTTTGATTATTCATGTTTCAGTTTTCAAAGGGCATGCTCTTATTTTTTTTATCACGTCCTTGGAATGTTTTCATAATTTTTCCAAGTTTCCACACTTCTTGGAAATTTTCCATATCAATGTCATCAAACCAATGTCATCTGCCTTAAAACTGTCATTATTTTTATCCAGATTCACATTTAATAATTTAAAGGTAGTCTCTCCATTTCTCCTAATATTAGATAATGAGTCTCACGGTACTTAAATTTTTTAATTAACATTTTTTTGTCGTTCATGCAATTTAATTCTTTATAATTGGACAGTCTTTAAAACGATTAATCGACTTCGAAGTAGTTGAGTTGCCCTCAGGCAGAATTTTTTCGAGCTATCTGCGACAAAACTCTCTGGCACTCATATCATTCTGCAAGATACTTTTAATAATAACAAACATATATGTTACTCATTTAAAATAACAAAATCGTTGTGTTTACAACAAAAAAAAAACTGTATAATATTTTTTTGAAATTGGAACATGCAATAAGTTTTTATTCTAATATGATGGGTGATATTCTCGCATTTTGTTGAAGGGGTGGCGCACAAATTATTTCCTTCTTCGCATTTTGTAAATAGTCATCACAATAAAGAAAATAATTAAAAATCATGAAATCCGTAGTAGCAATTGCCAAAAAAAGATCGACGACCAAATCACGCGACTCCTCAAATGCGTGTTTCGTTTCGAGATTAGGTTGTTGTAATAAATAATATCGCATAAAAAATATCGGACTTAAAAACTATGGAGAAATCAACTGCCAAAAACTGATAGAATTATTGCCTTAAAAAGTAAATACTCAAATGCACGATTCGAATTTTCAATATCATTTGAAATATATCAGGATATTTAAAAAACCACGTGAAAATCAATATCAATAACTGCCGAAAATACAGATTTAAATATGATCTGCAAATTGCGGTAGTGAATAAAAGTAAAATTTTTTGCTTTTGAAAAGAAAAATCTTTCTGCAAGAACTCTGTAACGTTCTGCGACAATGTCGCCGTGTCGCTGCAATTTTGCTACGGGGTGAAAAAATAGAAAGAGAAAAAGTGTATGGCTTGCATGTAAATTGGCCTATAATAATTACCTTTGGTAGGGTAGAATAGTATCCTGTAATACAGTGTTCCCCAACCTTTTTATCACTGCGGACCTGTCAACGTTTGAAAATTTTACCGCGGTCCGTTCTCGATATTGACGTTTTACACCATTTTCAAAATAAGCATAGACAGCGCTGGCTTTAGATAGGCTTAACTTCACATAACAGCCATGAGTAACAGTTGCAAACTCATAGCAGTAATAAAAATAGCATATTATTCGCAAAAAAGCATCATTTCATATTAGCCTTTACAAAACAGCCTTAAAAGCGAAGTTTCCTCGCGACTGAACTTACCCGCCAAAGACGTTATGACTAAAGAGAATTTATATATGCTATTATTGCTATTTTTTAAAAAATTTTCAAATAAACTGATGATTTTACTCTTTTCGGTAGTATATTATCAAACTTAATACGAGGCAATCAGAATTCGATATATATTGATTTGAATTATGGTATTGCAGATTATTTATTACCTGCGAAAATGCCGTTCTGCCGTCAGCATTTTTTTTTTAAAAGTAGTTAACCAGAAAACATTTGTATGTTATTAGATTTTGGCAAGTATCTTTTTTTTCGCGTAATTTGCGTTAAAAAATGTTTGGCATAATGAAATCGGTTTTCATTAGGTTACATTGTATTTGTAATAAAATTAAATTTGAGAAAAAATCTGGAAACAGAATAAAGCTACTTACTGAAAACTACAAACCGCATAATTTTATTGCTTTGCAGTTTTAAAAAGAAAAATAATCTGTTGAAATTTCTCCACCACAATTCTAAATTTTAAGAACATGTCAGCTTTTTAAAATAAAATATTTCAAACAAGGCCGCCCAGAAAAAAAAAATACAGACTGCCCTAAAAAATTTTTGATCTAAGGATAGGATTTTCACGTTCTAGGACTCATTATTAATGGTCCAAGGGGGTGACCCAAATATGCTAATTAATTAGTGCAGACGATATTTTAAGTTACGAAATCAGACACCAAAAACATACTTTTTCTGAATAAACATACCTTTTTTTCTATGGATTCGGGTTTCAGACCCCCCAAAATTTTGCTGCAATTTAGGAAATATGGTCCCCATAGTTTGGCCAAGAGAGCGGTTCATTACTTTTTGCGTATTTCAACAGATTTAGAGAACTTTTTTGTAAATTGAAAATGTTCTGCACACACTTATAAAATTCGTTTATCCAAAGATAATTTCGTGCAGAAAAGAAATTTTAGTAAATATTTATTACTTTTTTATTATTTTATTCACTAATAGTCGAAAAAATTTTGAATTGTAAGGTATAAAATTTTTAACATTTTAAAATTTTTGATTTAAAGTTTTGCATGGCAAAATACAAACTTCGAGCGAAATCGGTTGAATAGTTCCTGAGGAATTAAATTTTGAAGAATTCGCATATTTAAAATTCAATTTCTCAGGAACTATATAACCGATTTCTCTTAAATTTTGCCATGTAAAAATACATTCTGTAAAATTTGTGTACCTTACAATTCAAAATTTTTTCGACTGTTATAAAATAAAAATAGTAATAACTCACTAGAAATGTTTTTGCATGGAATTATCTTTGGCTAACTGAATTTTATGATTGTATGCTTAAATATTTTAATTCGCTTAAGGTATCCGACTACCTTAAAAAAGAGGATTTTCACAAAAAATCACTTTTTTATTTTATTGCTTTATAATAATGCCCAATTTTTCTAGTTTTAAAAACTAGAAAAA
>NC_092209.1:29015261-29050340 GCF_043381705.1 Parasteatoda tepidariorum | reverse complement strand
TGATATTAGCTTCATTATGTTGTCCGGTTTGCTATGATAACAAATTGCATTTAGAAGAAAATTCTAGATTTGAGCTATTATAAATATTATAAAAAATATTTTTTACTTCTAATTATTAATAAAAACTATATTTAGACATATATATTAAAGTGTGAAAATACAGTAAGATGGTTGTTTAATAAAAAATTGTTCCTGTGTTAAATGCTTTATAAGTAGTAGACTTTTGATGTTATTCACTAAATACTTTAAAATATCGCTAAATAATACGTTAAAATATCGCTACGTTAAATAAAACTAAGAAAATGTGTGAAGGAATGTGCCCCCTATAAAATATAATAACTTCCTACTGACAAACATTCATAGTTTTTAGAAAAAATGTAATTATAAACTTTAATTGTGTTTTTCTCAAAATGACAATTTTGCTGTTTTTTGTCTACGGAAAACAAGATAACTCAACTAATTATAATAAATTTGTCTTCAAACTTTCAGAGATTGTTTCTTGTATTGGTGGTTATGTAACAGACCTCCAGAATTCAGATAACTGTATTATTTTTTGTTTTATGAGATATTTTGCAGTAGATAATGTGAAGAAAATGTGAAAAAAAATGGAAAAATATGCTTAACACTCCATAAATTTTTTTAATTTCATGCTATCATTTAAGTTGAGGTTCATAACACTTCAGAGGGTTATACGAAACGGCTCAAAAAGTTTGATAGCTGCATGTACAATAGTTTTTTGTGTAGAGTGTTTTCCGTTAATGAGTTATTTTCATTAAAATTATCTAAAAAATACTCTTTAAACAAAAAATTTCCTGTATATTAAAATTTTCTCTATTAAATATGTTTATTTAAATTAATATACAATATAAATTGCAATAATGTTGTGAAAAATATTTATTTTTCAAAAATTTTGTCCCGAAGGTAGTCGGATACCTTAAAAAGTTCTGGAAATATGGCGAAATACGCAAAAAGTGAAATTAACTTTGAGGGGTTTATATTGTGTACTGCTTTCCTGACCAAACTATTGGGACCATATTTCGGGGGCTCCGAATCCGAATAAAAAGAAAAAATTATGTTCTTCTGAGAAAGTACGTTTTTGTGTCTGATTTTGTATTAAAAGATTATTATCTCTTAAACCATTAAGATTGAGTCATAGACCTTGAGATTCCGATTATTCAGGGTGGTCCGTTTGTTTTTTTGCCCAGTGTACAGACAGATTGTATAATTATATAAATAAGTTAAATAGAAAAATTATCGCTATATATTGTTAAATATTGATATTTTTGACCATGCATCCCTTAATTCAAACTCGTAATTAACGGTTGCAGAAGCAACAAACGGTTATGGAACAACTTGCAAAAGCAGTCTCTATCATATGACCCGAAAAGAACTGTTTAACGTTTAATTATTTTCGTTTGCATTAAATAATAGAATCATAAAATTTAAAATGTGCCTTAAGAGAATTTACATATCTTAATCTCTTTTAATAAATCATCATAATAATAATCATCATTATAATCTTTTAATTTCTATTCGTATTTTCTGAAAGAAATTTTTCGGAATTAATCAGTCTAGTTTTTAACTCCAAACAAGATAAATAAATAATATCGTATGCTTTGTTATTTTGGGATCGAATCGATTCGAACCAAATTTTCCGCCCTTGCATCTCCCGGGAAAAACTCTCCTTTCATCCGTCTCAAAAGTCGTTCTTTTACCGCTTACAAGGAGTGTTGAATTTCGAAAATTCCTTATCGTTCCATTCAAATTCTCACATTACAACGCTCCTATAGAATTTTTTCGTAATTTGAAATTATATACTTTTTTAAATCTTTGATATAAAATTATTAAGAGAGGATTGATTTTTTATTCTCTATGGGAATGTTCGAATATTACGTAAGCACCCAAGAAGGGAGATAAGGTTTAGGATTCGCTTAATTTTGCTAACCATGGGTAGGAGAGCTATGAACAATGCTTACCTTAAGCTCTGATATTTCCTTATTTTAAAATTAAGAAGAAGAAAAAACACGTTCACGCATAAGAAAATGCAGTGCAGAAAAACTTGGAAATCAGCTCTGGATAAATTTTTAATTAACTACTTCTCGAAATGAATGTTTAAATATAGGAAAATCTGTACATAAAATATAGTTATCTGAAGACAGTTATTAAATTTTGCACAACTTCAAAAAGAGCCATTCTTATACAATGTTTGAAACGATTAAAAAAAACATTTCTAGTGAAAGCAAACATATAAAAGGTGGGAGTTTTAAAATTGTTTTCTGAATTGAAATTTAAAAAAAAAAAAAATTGAATGTGGTCAAAAGATAAAATTCGTAGCAAAATCAATCCATTGTTAAAAATTATCTAGAACCGCTGTTGCTGAATTTATCGAGTGAATCTTCAGCACTATCTTCACAAATTCAAATTTGTCTGCCACTTTAACACAGTCACACCGAGTTATTTATTGTAAATTCAGCTTAATCTAATATACATTAAGCAAAATTTGCAAATATAAGGTCCATAAACACTTTATGTTCTTTAAATTTAAATTGAATTACATACAATGCTGTTTGATAAATTCCATACGTCACTATTAAAGTAAGAGAAAGAATTTTTTTTTATGTGTTCTCAATTCAGAGTTTTAATTTTTACTGGGAACAAGTTGCGAGATGTTTTAAAAAGAGAGTTTCTACATTTTTTCCCCTCGTTTGTTTGTTTGCTGTTTAAAAATAAAAAAATACTAGATGCAAAATAATCTGCAGTTGCTTTAATAATTTGCATTTGCCTTGCAAGAAGATTTCTGCTTCTAGGTCTAGAACCATCACCCTATTAAAAATGTAACTAAATATTTTTATAAATGAATTAATGTTTTAAAGTAGGAGCCTGTTTGGGGCTTAGGCGACAGAGCGTTCGCCAGGTTCGAATCTCAGAGATGGCTGTTCGATGCGAATTCCGCAGCCAGTCTGCACCGACTACAGTGCTGACGTAAAATATCCTCAGTAGTGGACTGATCATATGTTAGAGTCCCGTTGCAGTCAGACTTACCGTGGGAGATTTTCGCGGTTTTCTTCTCCATATGCGGGTTAGTTCTCTCTAAAAGTCCTCTACGAAGGCAAAATTTTTTCCAATACTTGATCCTGGAATTCCCTCGTCTTCTGGATTGGGTTCAAAATTACATGGCTACGGCATTGAACATTTATAACCTTAAACTCAAAATTGAATCGACTGTTCAACGACGGTTATAAAATGTTTTAAACTACATATTTGGGTAATAAACAATAAGGGCTGATATAAAGATGTAATAAATACACTTATACCTAAAGATTCAATACCTAAAGAATTCTCCGTTTTCATGATTCAATAAATACACTAATACCTAAGAGACTGAGTTACATTACGACAAGACCAGAATTGAAGAGTCCGTTTTTATGATGAAATATTTTATGAAGGATCCGTTTTCATGATTCAATAATTTGTGAAGGATCTGTTTTTGTAATAAAATATTTTGGGAATGATCCGTTTTCATGATTCAATAATTTGTGAAGGATCTGTTTTTGTAATGAAAAATTTTATGAAGGATCCGTTTTCATGATTCAATAATTCGTGAAGAATCTGTTTTTGTAATAAAATATTTTGGGAATGATCCGTTTTCATGATTCAATAATTTGTGAAGGATCTGTTTTTGTAATAAAACATTTTATGAAGGATCCGTTTTCATGATTCAATAATTTGTGAAGGATCTGTTTTTGTAATAAAATATTTTGGGAATGATCCGTTTTCACGATTCAATGATTTGTGAAGGATCTGTTTTTGTAATAAAACATTTTGTGAAGGATCCGTTTTCATGATTCAATATTTTGTGAAGGATCTGTTTTTGTAATAAAATATTTTGGGAACGATCCGTGATTGAACATTTTGTATTAGGGTCGGTTAACGGACCTAGATTTCTCCTAAAAATAACCACTCTTAATATCATTTTATTTTGCTACCATTTATATACACAAAGTGGAATGTATGCGAAATAATACCTTTAAAAAAAAAACTCTTTCGTTCCTCTTTAACAAATGGTGAATAATTCTCATTTTACTTTAAAACTCTCCCTTTTAAAAAGCATCTTCAAACCTTTTATCAATTGACTAACAGAGTACGAGTCAATACATTATGGTTGATTCCGGGGCTTTTGTCCTCCCTTAAGACGCTAAGATTAACTTTCTGAAGGCAAATATTTCTCGCGTTCCAGGGCGTAATACGTGCTCCATCCCCCATTCTTGCATGTCTCCGCCCTATTCCTTGAACACCCCCCTTCATCTATCGATCCGAGTACGTATATTTATGTGTGCGTGGGGGGAAGGCTCTCAGATCGAAATAAGTGAAGCGCGTACACCTACCAACCGACTCCCAGCAACGCCATCCCAAAGGAATGTCTGGAATGTCCTCTCTCCTGCATCCCTCTTTTGCGACACGGACCTGCGCTTGCGCATCCCTTTGCGTCCTCCTCTGCCGCTTCAGAAATGATTATTCCTTTTCCCCCTACCCCTCTTGGATAGGGGGGGACAGAAAATGAGCAGCAGCTGTTGGGAACCCCTCCCCATCCTGACCAGGTGAGGGCGGGAGAAGGGACTTGATAGCTTGTCAAAATAAATATTCTTTTCTGGTCCCCCCGCCCCTTTCCTCATGCTGCTTTTGTAGGAATAGAGAGCCGAATAATCGTTGACGTTTACTTTTTAATTGCTTAACCCCGTCTACCTCACCCACCACCTCCTTGAAGTTCACTTTGTGAATATCCTTTTCCACAAAATGAAGTGTCGTTTCTGCTCCGGCAGAGATGACAATTTATGGGTTTTGGTGTTCACTTAAGCAGGCATGATTGTCAACTGTATTATAGTTTTCAAAACGAGTTTTGAGTTCTATTTTGTATTATCGTTTGCCCTTATGAAACCTTGCTTCATCAGAAAAATATTTCTCTTCTTAAGAATTCCATATTTTTTTTATTATTATTATTACCATGAGTCTTATTATTGAGGAACAAAGTGAAAACAAATATGTATTAGGCTGTTTTTTCTTAGTGCTCTTTTCTTTTGTCGTATGATATATTGCTTCTAAGCACATGATTTACTATTTTTATTACTGTTACGAGTTAGTTATTCCTAAGTAGAAGGTTAAGTTTTGAGTTCCATTTTGTATTATCGTTTGGCCTTACGAAACCTTGCTTCATCAGAAAAATATTTCTCTTCTTATGAATTCCAGATTTTTTATTATTATTATTATTATGAGTCTTATTATTGAGGAACAAAGTGAAAACAAATATGAATTAGGATGTTTTTTTTTTTAGTGCTCTTTTTCTTTTGTCGTATGGTATAACGCTTAGCGCATGATATGCAATTTTTATAACTGTTTCGAGTTTGTAATATTCTTAAATAGAAGGTTACGTTTAGCTCATCTCAATCTAACGCCCTCTAACTTGTTATGAAAATGGCGTATCATTTGATTTTGAAAATTAGCGACAACGAGTTATGAGTTCTTTTTTTTTTTTTCTATAAATGAGGAACAAAGGGGAAAAAAATGTATTAAGGTGCTTTTTTATATAACTCTTTTCGTTTGCCGTTCGAAATAACGCTTTTTAGCAAATAATATGCTATATCTAATGACTTAATCAGTTTGTAATATTCATAATCATTAGGTTAAGTTTTGATCATCTCTAGCTAGCGCCCTCTATGCTGATTATGAAGATGACATAATTGATTTTGAAAATTATCGACTAACTCTTTTCTTCTGTCGCATGACTTTTATCGAATAATACGAGTTAGCAATATTCGTAATTATTAGGTTGAGATTTGTTCTTTTCCAGTTAACGCACTTATTATAATAAAATAGTTGGCATCTAGTTCTTTCTTGCTTTTACTTTGGTACTCGTAAAAATATGCCAGAATTGAAAACTGTTTTTAATCTGAAAGACTTTAAAAGTCTGTAGTTTTAAGATAGTTTTTAAAGGATAATGTGCTATTTTTATGTTGATTTTGAAAAATGGCTGAAAATGAAAACAGAAAGAAATCGAAAATTTTTCCATTTTATTGATTTTAATTTTTTTAGTTGGGAAGATAACAGCAAAGTAGTGACATTGTACGAACTATTTCTTTTAAATATTTAATCCTTTTGTTCATTTTCATGCTCAGTCAATTGAATACCTGCAAGTGACGTCATGGTAGGTAAATCGTAGCATGTGTCGTTTCAGAAGCCAATAAGGTACGACACACACGCATATCTTCACTTATAGGTATCCAATTAAATCTGATTTAACTCACATGATTAGGCATAAGCATTCTACTTCTTGTTTTAACTTTATATGGTATAAAATTGAAAACTTTATACGCGGTGTAAAACAACTCAAACTGTGGCTTTTTAATTTTTCGTGTCAATAGATCTTTAAAAAGGATAAGTTAACTTTGTTCTTAATTTATATGAATCTTTTTTATTTATATAGGGTGCGTAGCGTTTTTAAAAAGTGCTTAAAGGTGCTTATTTTTGATTTACATTTTTTAAAAGCCCTTAAAGGTGCTTTTTTTTTTATTTGGTGTTTGTAAAAAGTGCTTAATTTTTTATCTTTTAATACGAGATTTTTTTCTTTGCCGTATCGATTATCGTTCTAAATTTTAAAAAAAATTCACGATTTTCATAATTTTCTCTGCAATATTTATCAAAAACTAGTTATTTTATCATGACTATGTTAAGTTTTTGAAAATGTTTTTGAATTTTATTGATTTTATGTTTATAAATTAAGAAAGATAGAAAAAAAATAATATTTCTTACTGCACAGATCCTAGTTATGATTTTTTTTTTGGGGGGGGGAGTGATTAAAAATATTTTTTGAGTGCTTCAAAAGTACTTAAAATGTGCTTATTTTTTATTGAAAAATTTGGCTAGGCACCCTGTTATATAATTGAATGAAGTAGCATTTAGGTCTTATCACGTATAATCGCCGTTCTTTCTCCCCTCCCCCCCTCTTTGCCATTCCCTGGCAATTTTCTTCGAAATTTAAGCAAGCTTCGACTGTATTTCTGATTAGATATTTAAATGCAAGATCGAAAACTTAATTATCGGGCGATAATATATATTTTTTGAGCCTTAATTTATAACGGCAAACAAGAACATTCCTACATTTATAGGCATGTATTAAGTTATTTCTAAAGTATTAAGAATGGAAAGAATAATTGGTAACTTATTGCTTGTGCTATCGTTGGGGTCTTATAATTTACACACATGTCAGTTTATGTTGTTGAAAATTAAATTTCTTTTTATAGATTACTACTTAGGGGACATTTAAAAAGTTTCTTTTTTAGCCAGTATTCTGCTTAAGCTGTTGTAAAAAAAAAAGTTGTAGTTTGAAGAACCAACCTTTCAGAGTATGTAAAGTTTTTGTAAAGAGCTACAGAATTTCATCAGGCTCTTTAAACTGTTGTTCAGTTCAGGGTAGCTGCTTTTCATCCAAAGCTGAAGAACTCCCCCCCCCTTTTTTTTTGTTAATTTAATGCCTTAAAGAATACAGGCTAAGATAAAAAAGCTGGCTTTTATTAGAGAACTAATATTTATCAAAAACTGTAATAATATAAAAGGGTTATGAAATTCTTAATTGTTGCATTGATGTTATTTTATGTTTAAAAAAAATTAGAGTAGCAAATTTGCACTTTAGAAAGCTTTATTTAAAAAAAAATATTTTAAAATACCTCGAGCTAAAATTAAAAATCAACTTATTTAACACAATATAACAGGGTTTGTTGATTTAAATCAACTGATATTTTAAATATATATATTGATTTAAAAAGTTAAAAAACAGTGTTTTAAATTATTGATACTTTTATTATTTCTTTTCTTAGTTTTAAAATTTATTTTAAATAAATTGCTATATTACTTTTGAAATTTATTATTGCTGCATTAATTAATTTTAGCTAATGAAATTACTTTCTTTCTTGGTGTGTGTTAAATTCCAACACATTTGAAATTACATTTTTAAAAATCTTGAGATTGAAAGTACAGATTAAAGTAAACATTTAAGTATTTTTTTCTCATAATATGTTTGCAGTTTCTTTGACATTATCAGATTTTCTATAAAGAAATTTTGTGGAAAAATTTTTTCAATGAGTACATAAATTTTTGTAAAAATTATTTTTAGATTAACTTATCTATTTTGATATCGAATTAAAAAAGAGTATTTTAATTTAAAAATATATAGATTAAATATTTTTTTTTTTTTGATGAATGACTACATTTATAAACACTATCTGTAACATTTATTTTGTCATTTTAAAAATCAAGAGAGAAAAAAAAGAAATCACAATTTTAAATTAAAATTATGGTTTGGTAATTTTAATTTACCTTTGCTTTAATAGTTAAAGAGTTCTTTAAATTCTCTATTTCATCTAGTCTTTAAATTTCAATCATGCATTTGTTTCAAAATGGTTGCTATGCATTCAAAGCTATGTATTATAATGAAAAACTGTTTTAGGTAGTTAGAGCTTCTGAAATATTCTTATAATATAGTTTTAATATTAATTTAATTTTGATTAAACATTTATAAAGTTTTTTAGTCCTAAGTCAAAGTTCTTACTGTGTACTTGAATTTTAAAAAAAATCCGACTTAAATAAAAAAAAATCTGATTTTTTAAATTTTTCTTTTAAAAGAATCAACAAAAAAAAAAATCACAAACCCTGCTATACTAGTATATTAATAATACAAAATTAACTATAATTATTAATAGTCAACTTTTTAAACAATATATACTAATTATTTTGAACTAATCATATGTACTTATATAGAAAATACTTAATTTATTAGGAATTAGTACATACAATTATAAAAAAGGAATTATTGCAACATAATACTATATCATGATAGAAAAATTTCAGACAAAAATGATCTGATTTTTCTAAAATCTGAATTCTGATTTTTAAGCAGGTATGAAAGCAATTGCATTATTAAAATTAATAAAATTTTTATCTATTTACGGAGTGAATGCCCTTAAAAGAAATTAAAATCATAACATATTTTGTTTTACTAAATAGTCATTTATGAAATTAATTTAAATACATGTATGTTAATTTTAATAAAAACCAGCCAGTTTGGCCTTTTCCAGAAAAGCACGTTCTTTTTAAAACCCTGTTGCTTTTGTATTCTAAAAAAAGTTTTAGTGCAAAGAAAGTTAAGGAACTTGTTAAAAAAAATTAGAATATTTATAAAGAGCTGTGGATTTTACATTTTTATTTGATTTTTAAGTATTAACTTAGAATTTGAGTTATTTTTGGTTGCCATCTTCTTTAATTGAATTTAAGGGCTGGTTCAATGCAGTGATTAGCCACAGTTTTCCTTAGTACAACATTTTCATCAAACTGTTCCTTAGTATTATTTCCGGTTATTTATGTCACAAAATTTTCACTAAATAACAGTACAATGCATGAAACATTTCAATGTCTATACTCAGTTCAGTGAGAACTGATAGTGGAAGCAAACATAAAGGTGTGCTGTTTATCATTAACTTTTCCTATTTCTACCAGTTTCTTAAGAAATTAATAATTCTTATTAATTAAGAAGTTAATTAATAAGAAAAGAATATCTGTTTCACAGATATTCTTTTCTTATTAATCATTAGTCATAATAGCTCTGTTTGTCATATCCTTGGCGTCAATCAGCCAAAGGTTTTGCCAAGTGTCAATGGGTTTGTTTCCTTTTGCTATTAGTATTTGTTGAACAGTGTATAGTTGCAAATTGTGTTGTTGTTTTCAATGATGCTCTTTAATCTAATTTGAATGTGTTTCCTTTGCTATTGAGTTGCTATTTTGTATTATAATGCTAAAAGATAGTTCTTGTGTTTTAGGTCGTAATGAGTTGATAGCCCGCTATATAAAATTACGAACTGGAAAGACGCGTACTAGAAAGCAAGTCTCTTCTCACATTCAAGTACTAGCCAGGCGGAAAGCTCGAGAAATACAAACCAAACTAAAGGTGCATGTAAGAGCATTTTCAATTACTCTCTTTAGCTTTAAGGAAAACAAAAGCGATAAAAACTTGACTATCCAAACATATCCAAATGTTAAGTTTCATAAAGATTTAATGATGAAGTTTATTAAGTTTTATATTATTTTTAAAAAAAAATCTTCATTCAATTTAAATGTCTTTGCAAAGTTCTCTTTCTCTCTCTTTGTAGTAATTTTTTCTTATTGTGAAAAGTAATGTTTTCTTTTTTTCCCGTTGTAATAAGAATCTCTGAAATTGAAATGCTGATAACTTTAATATTTTATAATAAGTTTATGTTTCTATTTTCGCTCCCCATATTTTTACATTGTAAGATATTTTCTTTTCTAGCCTTCGATTTACTTACTTTAATCAATGCTTTGATTTTATTATTTCATATTCTAACTTACTTAACATAAATCTACTTAACATTTTGTACAAATTTTATTTCCAGTAACTAAGAATTGGATAAACAAGTTTTTAGAGCTTTATTATCATTGAATTTTTTTATTGAATATTTTCAAATCAGAATATTTTTTTAGCCTGGGTTAGGCATTTCTAATATGATTGAAATTGTTCAGCCAATTAGTTAAAATATGTTAATTTTCATTTACATACCACAAATACTCATTCCTTAAAACAGCCAAAATAAAAACAAATTTTTATTATTTATTTATTTACAAACTAGTCAACTTTAACGTATAGTACTAAATAAATCTGTAAGGTGAGGTATAAAACAATTTTTCTATTTTAGAAGTTAAACAAATAAATCTGTAAGGTGAGGTATAAAACAATTTTTCCGTATAAAAGTTTTACAAATAAGTCTGTAAGGTGAGGTATAAAACAATTTTTCCATATAAATATTTTACAAATAAATCTGTAAGGTGAGGTATAAAACAATTTTTCTATTTTAGAAGTTTTACAATTAAATCTAAGGTGAATTATGAAACAATTTTTCCATATAAAAGCTTTCTATTTCAAAAGTTTTTTTATTTTATTTAGAAAATAGCCTAAAACTGATAATATTAAACTTTAATTCGTTTGCTGATTCGGCCCTGCTATGAAAGTGGGCATATGAAAAAATTAGCTTGATTTTAGGTTGTTACCTGAAAATCCCCCCCCCCCTTTTTTTTTAAGTACTGTGTATCCTGGTGTATAAGTCAACCTTTTAAATCCCCAAAATGTTACAAAAATCACGGTGTTGGTGACTTATATGCATGCATTGAAGTTGGTCATTCTTTCACTGTGAAATATCAATGCATTATAAAAAAATGAATAATTCTGTATCAATTTGCCCCTTTTAAAAACTATTTTTAATACGTTTATTTGTTCATATTTTTTTCACATATAAAGGTATTTTTTAATGAATTAATACTTAATTAATAAAAAAAAATAAGATCAAGAAAGGTAAAGATAATTCATTCTAGAACATTTAAACAGGGTGCGTAGCGTTTGTAAAAAGTACTTAAAGGTGCTTTTTTGGGGATTTCGTTTTTAAAAGCTTTTAAAGGTGCTTTTTTCAACTGGCGTTTTTAAAAAGTGCTTTTTTTCTGCATAACTTTTTTTCTTTCCTTCAGTGATATCTGGTGGATCCCATGCATTTCACGAAAAATGGGGAGTTTGCTACGTAATCATTAACGCGGACTTCATGTCGTACCCATGTTATGACTTGCGCATGCGCACACTTGAAACCGAAACCCGAGTGCTCCAATTCGGATAGAGAATATCAGATCCTTATGAAATGTTTTTCTTTTTAATTTAATTTATTTTTGTTCTTGTTTATTTTATTTTACTTCTAACACTTTTTTTGACGTAGGGGGTAAGGGTACTTTTATTCTGAGTTCAGGGTCAAGTTGAATTCACTCGGTGATGAGGGAAGGTACTGATTGTTTTGATTTACGCCCGTTTCTTTTTTGTTTGTTTTTTAACGCTAAAACTGTTTATAAAAAGTTTTTGTTTTTCAATAATATCATTGATTGAATATGAATTTTTTGAGTGCTTGAAAATTTTTGTAAAGTGCTTGAAAAGTTTTTAAAAAGTGCTTATTTTTGATTCAAAAATTTGGCTACGCACCCTGTTAAATAATTATAACGCAATGAAAACTTTTAAAACGTACCATAAATCAACAAATTTAAAAATTCCAGAACAATTGAATCATCCGTTTCAGATTGAATAATGCTAGCGGTGCCGTTATTCGAATCCCACTCTGCAACGGATTCTACTTCATCCTTGTCTGCTGGGTCAAGAAAAATTAGTCTTCACCCTCATTCCACATTTTTTTTTTTTAAATTTACCTTATCATGTGAATCCACATTTTGCCACGTGTCTAGTATCATTTGACACATGATGTCGCTAGGAGCACAGCAGATATTTTCTGTTTTTTGTGAGAGTTTTTTTCAGTGGTCAATTTATACACTTGACGTACTAGAAGTTTGTTATCTTGTAATCAAAAGTAGGGCGTTTTATTCAACGGGTCGACGTTGACTTGTAAACCAAGATATACAGTTGTTAAATCCTTTAGTGACATAGTTTTCTTCTTTTTTTTTTTTCCTGTTGAACAAAAAATTTTTGCATTGAGGCACTCAAAATATATTAAAAATGATGCTATAGTGGAACATTTTGATAAATTTTATTGACTTAAAGAAATTGTATTTGTTTTACATCCTTTGTATTCAGCATTACTTAGTTTTTTATTTCCCTATTGAAATTTAAGTATATTATCTTTATCTTAACAATAATAATGCATAGTGTATATTATCTTTATCTTAACAATAATAATTTAAATAGTAAAAATGCAAAATAAATTTTTATAACAATGTATTATTTAAAGAGCTCTGCCTTAATTTTTTTATGTTATGGAAAGATTAATAATTAAGACATTAATATTTTGTGTATGTATTTCCATAAGTTTGATCGTAAACTGAGTAAAAACTTTATGTGCTTGAAATTTTTACTTACTAACGATTAATTAAAATTTTACAATATTCTGCCTGAAGCATACGACATTCATTTTTATTTGGTAACTAGGAAGGACAATTTTCGTTCTTTTTCTTTTTTTTTTTTTTNTTTTTTTTTTTTTTTTTTTTTTTTTTTTTTTTTTTTTTTTTTTTTTTTTTTACTTCAGACACTTTTACTTAGCTTTTACGCATAGCTTTTATTTTAATACATGACTGACTAATTATTTCAAATAAAATAACAGACTAGTTTTTTAACATTTTTATCAAACGTTTTTAACATGAATGTACACATATTTTGACTTACGCTTATTTGAAATATTAAGTTTTATTTATTATTTTTTTTATAAATTGTAGCTCTTTTTAAAAGTTTCAATTAAAAGATTTTGATGGTTTGAATACTTGCTATATTCATTTTTTATAATTAAATTGAATTTTATTAACCATCATTATTATGTTCGAAAAAATTAAGGTAGGCAGGTTTAATTACTTCATATTTTGGAATAAAAGCCAATTCTATATGAAGACAAGGGTGCAATTTTTTTTTTTAGTAAGAAGTATAAAATTAATTTTTGTATCTTTAATAAACCGTACTTGCAAGTGCCTTGAAATTTAAGAAAAAAAAAATGATAAACCAAAGCACTAAATATTTTTGTCTTATATGTGGAAATATGGACAGCGGCAAGCTTAAAATTTTTGTAGAAATAATGAAAGGGGCTGTTTAAATATTATGTAAGGAGGGCATGCCTATTGCTGACTAGCTGGGAGTATAAACAATGTTTATATAAGACCCTGCAATTTATTTATTTTAATTTTTTGTAAATGACAAAAAAAATAAAATAAAAGAGTGATGAAAAATTATGCTTAGAACAATCTCAAATTTGGACGGAAAAAAAATTGGATAATTAGAGGAATTTCAAAATTTTATAAAATGAATTGAAACATAAATTATGCTTTTTGCAAAGTTGCATTTTTTATTTTTAGTTTAATCTTGAAATTTTTAAAATTTGATTACTATAGTAAAAATTAAAGTTTAAAAAAAAAAAAAAAAACTGGGGGTGAATGTAACTTTCTTGCATAAGCATAGGAGTAGTTTTTTAGTTTGCTAATTTTTTACTGAGGAGAGGGAAGTTAAAAACATGCTTATATAATATTTGAATTGGCCCCAAAGTAGAGATAGCATACAACCGAGGATGGCAAGCACACACCATCAACGGTTGTAATTATCTCATTTCAGCAGGATCAAACTTCAAAAGAAGCTGCTGTGCAGTCGATGTCCTCCATGTCATCTGCTCAGATCGTCTCCTTATTTTACTCACAGGACCAAGCTGCCAAGGAGAAGGCCCTCCAGTCACTAACGTCCCTCTCATCCGCCCAAATTGTCTCCGCCACTGCCATCCACAACAAGGCCGCTGGGCTCGCATCACTCGTACCTCCCGTCAACTATAGTGGAACGCCTGTAAGCAAGGTTAACATTTCTTCCCTTTTTTTCACCAATCTTACATAGATTGTTTGAAATGATTTATTGTTTCTTTTCTAATTACAACAAACATGATAATTTATTTCCCCATAAATGCTGCTATAGTGCGACTTTGAGGAGAACTCCTCCAGACTGAAAGTCTGGGGCTGTCTGCTGCTATGGTAACAAGCGAGAGCACATTTCTAATGGGAGTGAAAAGGAGGAAAGAAGATGTCGATTGGTTACGGCGGCCTACGCTAAAATTAAGACAAAACTATTCACCTTACACCCCTATTAGAAGTGACCTTTCCTCGTAACCGTAGTACCCGCCACGATGCGAGACGGGTGTCTGGGGGAGTTCTCCTGAAAGCCGTACTATAGTTCGGTCTGCATCTTTGAAAAGTAACTTTTTGCAAAAAATTACCTAAAATTAGTGGTAAATAACAACTATAATCAAAACATCTGTCTGTAAGGCTAAGCTCTCTTTTATTTTAAAACCTCTTAATGGTAAAATGTTTAAAACAGACATTTGATTTTTTTGCTGAATTCAGCTAATATGGATGTGTGCATAAATTTTAAATATATATATTAACTTGTGTTGAAACATAAATAGTATAAATTTCCTTTTAATTTGAGTGGAAGACTGTCTGTTAAGAAAACTTAATGTAATAAAAAAACTTTTCATTGCAATTTCTCTTTTACTCATTGCTATTAAGTCTATTGAAAAAACGAGTTCATGTTAACTTACAGTAAGCCATGAAATTTTAAATTGAAAAAAATGTATTTTTAAATATCAAAATGCTATCAAATTATTGCAGCATTACTTTCCCAATTTGTATTCCATTCGTAATTTTCTTGCAATTTGATAGTTTGAAAAAAAGTTTTCAGTATTTTTTTAAAAAAAACTACTCTTAATAAAGCCCATTTTATACTTGCTTAAGAATTTAAACAATTAATACTTCTAAATAATGAAATGAGAATTGAAAAGAAAAATTTAAAAAATGTTTATCTGCAGTTAATTTTTCAAAACTCCTTTGCATTTTTAAACTGTAAGTGAATATAGAGTGTTACGATAAACTTCTCTAAAATGCACCTTTCATTATTTAAAATTATGAAAATTAAAAAGGGAACTGTACTTTAGACATTTAATTTTCATACTGTGCCAAAAATTTTGAACCTTTATTTTATTCATTTGATTTTTTTTTCTCTTTCTCAGTTCTGGCAACCCGGTATTACTCAAGCTGGAACTTCAGAAGAGTAAGTTTGAAATAAAGGCATACAATTGCTTTTATAAATTTTCTGTTCTAACTTCTAAATTCTGTTATAATTGTTATAATATTGAGTCTCCACTGTCAACCAATGCTATTTTGTGTCACTTTTCCCGTGTTTTCCCTTACATATTCGTTAATAAAATTTTTTTATATAAACTTGAAGCATCCAAATTTAATTTTAACTAATTAACAAAGTTAAAGAAAATAAACTGCTAAATTTTAAAAAAAAAATCCCCTTTTTTTTTTCTTTCTACTATTTTTAAATTTTGGTCTAAAATAACCCTGCTTGGAGTTTCTTTGGACCACTCACTTATTTTAATAAGATTTGAATACAATTTGAATGTTAGACCCCTTGCAGAAGAATCTTCTAATAAAATGATATTGCACATCAGCAAAATAAGTAAATAAAAATAAATATTTTTCGTATTTAAAACATAACGAAAAAAAATGGATTTGAAATATATGACAATAACTTGAATCTTGTTTTTATGATTTTTAAATGCTAAAAATTTTATTCCAATTAGTAATCAATCATCTCTGGGGCATAGAAGTATCCTCGTTTATTTAGGTTAGGAAAGCTAATTTCTTTTTTTTTTTTTTGTTAGTCCACTCGCCAGCAAGAATGTCCTTTACTGTCAGGCTTGATTTTATAGTTTATGTTCATAAATATTTTTAGATGTACTGTCAAAAAACAAAAAAACAAAAGCTTTAAATGCTATTTATCCCATTTAAATCACCCAAAATTATTAAAATTTCCCTATATGATGCAAGCTATATTTTTAGCCAAAAATAAATACCCATATGTTTCGTTTTATTAATTTAGTACAAAAATTAAATTTGTTTTTGTTTTGTTATATGTTTTATCATTACCAAACATGTTCCATTTTTAGCTTTTTCTAGTTTGCTCTTAACTAAATAAAATGTATATTGATATGTTTTAAATGAAAATATTGTTGATTTTTTGCAGCATTAAACCATTTGCTAGTCAGCCTTATGGAATAGGGCACAAACCACCTGTAACCGTTCCCGCCTCTAGTGTTGAGCTCCTTAGTCCGCCATCACCCTGGGAGGGAAGAGCGATTGCCACTCACAAGTTAAGGCTTGTTGAGTTGTCCGCCTTCATGGAGCAGCAGAGGGATCCTGAAAATGTAATTGCCTATAATTATTGTTTTTATTTTTCATTTATTTATTTAGATTTTTCAGCATTTATAAAATTATATATTTATTTTATTTTTTTCAGTATCAAAAACATCTATTTGTACATATAGGAGGCCTGCCAAGTTATAGTGATCCTTTATTAGAAGTAATTATAATTATAATTTTTATTTTTATTTACATACTACGAGCTATGCTATAAGATAAAATTACGGGTCACCACCAGTTGCTGGGCGGCTAATATTACAAAGGCGATTAAAAAATTATCTGCCAATCGCCACTTCTTTGGTCAAAAAAGCATGTCACCTGCATTTTATTATTTTTTTAGCATTGAATTATTATGAATAGGTTATTATATTCTGAGAATAATTTTATTGACCATTTGTTTCTTCAACTTTTTCTTTATTTTATGTATGAACCTTGTAGTTCTTACCATATTTTGATGAATTTATCAAAAGATATGCTTTACAAATGCTTTACATTAATAATATCAACTGTTTTTTTCTTATTGTTTAAAATTATCTATTTTTAATAAAGTTGCTTCATGCTTTTAAAAGTGGCCACTGTTAAAAAGCCTACAAGCCCATTAAAAAATTCTTAATTTTGCCTTATAGTTAATGCCCAATCTTGATTTTTTTCACAGTAATTTTTGTGTAAAAAATAAATTGCGGGCATTAACTATAGGGAAAATTAGGATTTTTTCTTACAAAGGATTTAATTATTCAAGATGCCAAAAGTTATGTAGTGCATAGTTTTTGCTGGAAATATTTTAATTGTTCACAGATGCACACTTAACTATTATCTTCAAAAATTTATTTTCTAATTTTATTGGAGTAAAATGTTAACTTAATCACATTGCTACATTATCACTTTTTTAAAGAAGGTCCACCTATTTTATCTTATAAAAATTAACTTCTCAATTTAATTAGGATACTCTCTCAAGTTATATCACATTGCTTGATTGCACCTTTTTTTCTTCTGAGTTTGCTTTCTGTTTTTATTAAAGTAAGATGAACTAAATCACTTTACTCAGGAACCTGTTTATATATATATATATANATACAAAAGATATAAAAAAGAGGAATTTTTTAAAGTATTGTTTTAAGGTTTTGGAAGCTCTATTAACAAGCAGTAACTGAATTAACAGCTCCTCCCATTGAATAAACTATATATATATATATATGATAACAGCCGTGGTCGAATGTTCAGGAATGCAGGCAAACAGTTGGATAGAAAATAAAGTTTATTCAAGTCATTTTAAAGAGATAGCAGAGCTTCACATCCTCTATTAAAAACATTTTCAAGCACTGGCGGAGCCCAAATCTTGTTCCGAAATCTGTGTGCTTGAGTTTTTATCATAGGGAAAGTAGCATAAGTTTTTCCCTCTATTGTTTTAGGTCTCAGGGAAAAAGGGAGACATTAATAATTATAATTGGTCTGTTAAAAAATTGAGGGACTTAAGGTCTTTCTCACATTACCATGAAAAGGAGAATTCAAAAGTGTTAGTTAATGCGAAACTTTTAGCCAAAAATAAAATAAAAGACAGTATGTGAACATTAAAGTGTGAGAAAGAGTGTTTAGTTTAGAATAATGACTTTATATATATCAATGCAGTTTCATACACTCATAGTCAAATAAGTTTGTTTATGTAATATAGTAAGTTTTTGATTTGAAATTATGTCTGCTTTAGTTCTTCCATTTTCTCTTATTTTTGACTTATCATTTTGTTCCAGCTAGGATAGATAAAATAGCAAATAGCATTAAAATGGTCAAGGGGTTAAAAATGTAAAATATAGATAAGAGTTGATTATAATATTTGAATTTACCAAGAATACCAATTATTATAGTTTTTCAGTTATTCCTCCAAGCCCTTCACATCTTTTACCAGGATCACAGAAAGCTTTTAAAATTTGAGGACAAGTCAAATCTCAAGAATTTTTTTTTTAATGTCCTTATTTTAATAACTTATAAATGTAGCAGCAGATGAATATAAACGACATAACAAATGATACTATTATTTATGTAAATTCAGCATAAAAACTTTTTTTTCCTTAAGGGGTTTGAATTTACTTCTCTCAAAAATATTTGGATAGGTCTAATTCAGCAGAGATGGCCCCTTTTCCGATGGTACTTAAAAATTTTCTGTTCATTTATTTTTCTTGATCTGTCTTGTGCTCACAAATATTATAATTTTACCCCTTGAGATTTTAAGTTGTTTTTCATATTGTGAGCTATTTTGTATAAGCAATATTTGAAACTAAAGTTGGTTTAATCTATTTTTTCCTAGGCTGTTGCCATTCGGGAAATCTATGATAAATTTCCTGAGAAGAAAGGTGGTCTGAAAGAGCTTTATGACAAAGGTCCACAAAATGCTTTCTTCTTAATTAAATTTTGGGCAGACCTTAATACAAATATTGAAGATGAAGCAGGTGCTTTTTATGGAGTCAGTAGCCAGTAAGTTTTCATTTACCAATTTAATATTGTTTTACTAAAAGTTTTAAAGTTGTAATTTGTGTACATCAAATGTTTTATAGTTGTGTATTCCTTTTAAAAAAATTATGTATTACTTTTCAAATTTTAACTTTTTTTTTCTTTCAAATTTTAAGAAATTTTTGTTCATCAAAATTAAACTATCTTTGGCAATATTTAATTTAGATTTAAGGATTTGTGTGAGAATGGTTTTTGCATAATATTAGTTCTGAATAATAATTAAATATGCATGAAAGTAGCAGTTAGAGTAAAAATAGTTTTTGCATAATATAGTTAAAGTACAATGCTGGAAGCTGTTGTATTGTTTGTCTAAAATAAGAACTCCTCCAGACATTCATCTGGACCTGTGGCGGTGACTATGGTAACGAGGTATGACTATTTCAAGTAGGGGTGCGGGGTCACTGTTTTGGAGTGGTTTCGACTCGGGTCAGCAGGAGAAGGGGAATCTTTTTCTTCGATCTATTGTGTTAGTCCTAGAGTGAAGCTACCCTCTCTAAAATGCACCATTCTTGTTTCCATAGCACCAGGCAGTCGCAGACTTTGTGGCGGGAGGAGTTCTTAGCTTAAACAGACTATAGTACAGAGAACCTCTTATCCGGAAATCAGAAAACCGGAAAAAAAGTTTAATAATTTTTCCCGCCATTTTTTTAAAGAAAAGTTTTTTTCCTCATAAGATTTTAGGATTTTTCTTTCTTTTTTGAAAGATGTTTACCTTACCATCATTTCAGAAATAATCATTAGTGTATTACTTTATCGTTTTTTCTTTTTAAGATTATTTCTAAATATTATTATTTTTTTTTTAGTTGGGTTTGACAATAAAAAAACAGGTTTTTGTAGCGATTCAGAAAACCGGAAAAATCGGTTCCCTACTGTACTATAGAATTCTTGTATGTTTTGTAAACATTATCAAAACTATGTATAAAAATAATCATATATGAGTAATTCAAGCCGGCCAAAAATCAGAATTCTTCAAGGTTGATTCCGGTGTTAGGTAGAGTTGTACACTTTTTCCTACAATCTTCTTGATTGCTGTTGACTGGATTATGAAGAGAGTATCAGAGAATATAAGATGGACCCTTGCTGTTTATCTTTCTGACCTTGATTTTGCAGACAACTTATTCATGCTGACCCACACCCTTCAAGACATGCAGGCAAACATTTTAAATGAAAAAAAAGTGGAGTTTATTCTTAATCAGAATGAAACTACAGTTATAAAAAGGAATCCAAAACAATTAAATGACATATTCTTTAAAAATAACTTAACTGGAAGAAGTAAATAGTTTTACCTATCTTGAAAATATAAGTAACAATAGCGGAGGAACTGATGGAGATGGTACTTAATAGATACAAAGTCCAAAGCAGTTGCATTATTCTCAATAAATTCTAAAAAAGCAAAAAGTGTAACTGATTCAAAAAATTAAAATTTTTCAATACTAATGCTAAATTTGTCCTACTGTATGTGTTAGACATGTGGCGCTGCAATAAAAATAATGTAAAAAACTTATTCATTAACAACAGTTTAAAAAGAATCTTACCAGTTCATAAAAATTTGTAGTGCAGAAATACGTAGAAAGGCAAAACCGAAACCATACTGGAGATTAAAGTCTTAAATGGAAATGGATTGTTCATGCTTTACATAAACCTGAGAAATTTAAAGTAAAACAATGTTTTGATTGGAACCATCAGGGAAATAGGGAAAGAGTTAGATCTAAAAATACTTGGTGAAGGGCGATTATAAAGGAATTGAAAACAGTAGGCAAGACATGGAAAGAGGCAACATATCTAGCCACATATAAAGAGAGAGAGCTAGAAAAGATGCCTTATGCTCTTATTCGGAGTGAAGAATATGTATAATGTAGTTTTGAGTAATACAGTAGGGAACCGATTATCCGGAACGATCAGGACCATCGATGTTCCGGATAACTGATTTTTCCGGTTTTCTGAATCGCTACAAAAAGCCGTTTTTGTATTGTTAAACCCAACAACAACAAAAAAATTTGGAAATAATCTTAAAAAGAAGAAAAAAAGATGAAGTAATACACTAATGATTATTTCCAAAATGATGGTAAGGTAAAAATCTTTCAAAAAAGAAGAAAATACCTAAAATCTTATGAGGAAAAAAAAAAAAATTTTTTTTAAATAGCGGGAAAATTTATCGAATTTCGTTCCGGTTTTTTGGTTTTCCGGTTTTCTGATTTCAGGATAACGGGTTCTGCACTGTAGTTACATTATATAAAAATAGATGAGTAAATCGACCAGTGAATTAAATATCGATCATAGCTTGTTTTCTTACTTTTTTTAAAATCTGTTATTTTGGTGGATGACAGTATCAAGATATTTGTCATAAAATACAAAAGATATAAAAAAGAGGAATTTTTTAAAGTATTGTTTTAAGGTTTTGGAAGCTCTATTAACAAGCAGTAACTGAATTAACAGCTCCTCCCATTGAATAAACAGAAAATTTACCTGTTAATGGACAGGTAATTTGATATTTCGAAAGACGCTGCAACCGGTTGGGAGATGGCCTGAAGGTCAGACGATCGGAAGGTAGCCGGCACGCTCCTCGTGGGTGTCGTCTGTGTCCGACGATGACTCGTGGTGTCGCTAAGCCCTCTAGGGCTTCCCTGCCTCCTCTTTCAGAAGCGGACAAGTCTTTTTAGTGACTTATAAGTTATATAAATACCTGAAAGCAAAATTTCTCCTTTAATTGAGACATATAATGCTTATTATTTTTAAAACTTTTGACTAGGTCAAATTTTACATGTACAGTGCGCCAAAAAAAACTGGACCACCACGAATAGCTTTTGATCTAATGATCGGATCTTCACGTTCTGAACTCAATCTTAATAGATCAAGGAATTGATCTAAGAAATTTGCTAATTAATAAAGGCAGTCGATATTTTAGGTTACAAAAGCAGTCACAAAAAGCGTACTTTATCTGAATAAGCGTACCTTTTTTCGACGGATTTGTAATATAGGGGTAGCCGCAAAGTTTGGACCTCTTAATGTTAATTTTACTTTTTGCATATTTTGTTATATCTCACAAACTTTTTAAGCAAATTCAAAAAATTTTGCACACAATTATAAAATTACTTTATCAAAAGATAATTCCATGCAAAAAACATCTTTTAGTAAATATTTACTATTTTTTTCTAATATCAGATTTTTTAGTTGATAGTAAGATGATTTTATGAAATTGTTTTCTTAAAAACACTAATTCTTCTTCTAGGTATGAAAGTAATGATAACATGACTATCACCTGCAGTACTAAAGTTTGCTCATTTGGGAAAAATGTAGTGGAGAAAGTTGAAGTAATTATTCTTTAAAATAGCATTTCAAGTTTTCTTGTGTTTGTTGCTTGGAGAGTTTGAATTTTTTTTCCATAAGAAACCTAATTCGTCCAGGAAATTGAAAAAGCAACAAAATTGAAGAAACTTAAAATGACCAATATATTATATAACATTAATGATTATAAGAAAAGCTTAAATTTAATATAATACCTGGAAACTAACGGTTTTTAGCATCAAATTTTTAAAAAAATACTATTTTCCAATAGTTTATTTTCGTCTTATGCAGTTTTGTTTTGCTATTTATGCATATTTTAATTTCTTGAGAAATTCACTCAATTTATTTTTCTTTGAAATTGTTGCTTTTTAATTTTCACTGAAAATTAGATATTTAATAAATTAATGTATCATTTTTAATTAATGAAAATTAATTATAACAGGGGTCGCATTCCCCCTAAAATTCATAAAATTCCTAAAAGTATGTGCAAACCCTAAAATTCCTAAAAATCTGATAAAATTTTGTTGGTGTTCCTAAAAAATTAGAGTTATAGGCTAAATATAAATAAAAAAGCAATAATCTAAAATATAAGAATTTAACTACATTAATTAAAACTGTTTTAATTTTGCCACATGGGAATTCTGATCCTGAGAGAGGTTTTTCGATAAATAAAGCAATGCTTAATGTGAGTCACCATGAGAATATTATTATGTCTCTTAGACTAATCAAAGATACCATTCGAAATTATGGAGGAGTGTTGAAGATCACCACAACACTATTGAGGGCAGTAAAAGAATCTCACAAATCATATCAAGAATATTTTGGAAAAATGATCATGATTAATTTGTTTTTCTCTAACTTCTAATATAAATCGCTGATTTGAAATCTAATAATATCACACAATAGTTTTTCTTAATAAAGTAAGGTAAAGGGTAACAATAAAGTTTTGATTAAGAAGGTAAAAATTAAATAAAAATCCAAGTTGGTGTTAATTTATTTTTTCTCTTGATTTATTCTCACTTTTGCCTGTTCGAATTATGCACTTAATTTCTGATAGGTAATATGTAAAGTTGAAATTTCATTTTTACACTTTAGAGATTTCATTCTTGACTTAATAAATTTCAGAGCTTTATTTTATGGCTTGCAATTATTTATGATATGTGTGGATGAATTGTAATAATCTTCTGTTATGTAATAAACTACCGTGTGACCTTTTTTTATCCTAGCAAAATCATATATTACCCTTAAAATTTACCTAAAATTTTTTTAAAAAAGTTCCTAAAATTACCCTAAATTTTTAAAAAACTTTGCTGCTACCCCTGTTATAATTTTAATTAATGTTTGAAAATTAATATTTTAAACTAGATTACTATTGTAAACTGATTAAAACATTTCTTTAATGTTGGATATTTATTTTTGAAAAGGAGTTTCTTCCACTTGGGTTGCTAAGAAACATATTTCTTTTAGTCGGTTTTTTTCCACCATGGAATAAGCTTTGCCATTGCTGGTTGCTTGTAATATTTGTAATTATGAGGTAATAAAAAAGAATTATTACAAACACAAGCATACTGTGGCATAACAAAATACAAACTTTTTGCTGTTCTTTTGCTTCTTTACATAGACATTGATACCTCGCTCATGATACAAAATCAATTTCAAGAAGCTATCTTCATAAAAATAGATCCTTAATTGAGTAAAATATTCGATCAATAATATTGTGTTTATCCTTACTATAACAGGAGATCTATTCGACGCATTTCCTTAAACCCTATTAACTTTGAGGGTGTGTACAATGAATGAAGTTAAAAAACTTCTGTAACTAATAAAGAAACTTTATATTATTTATTATTTTATCTTCTAAGAGGTTACAATTTTAAAATCTAAGCAAACCAAAATTGATAAATTTATTTGTTATTAATTCTAATGCTCTAAAAATTTCAATTTTTTTTTTTTAATATATAGATTATAAATACTTAGGTGCAAGTGTTTGTGTTTTTAAGTTCTTGTATCTAGAAATTATTTAGGAACAAATTAAGATTGATTTGTTTCTGACTAATATTACCATGTTGAGTAGATAAGATATGTGCAATGATTTATACAACAAAAAATTCTGTAAGACACAAAGCCTTGTTTTTATTGTAAAGCCTTGTTTGCATTAAGATATGCTGTATTTTGTTGCTTAACAAATGGATTAAAATACATATCTATTTTTCTGAAAATGAGGGTTTATAACGCATTTTATTTATGTTCTTTATTCTTAAATAACATTCTTGTAGTCGATTATACTATTTTATGTTTGGTGATCACAAAATGTTCTAGGTTTACATTGTTGCTTGAATAGTTTCTAGTTATTTTTAGTTTTTTAACTTTCATTAAAAAGAATATTTTTAAGAGTTAACATCTTTTATTTTTTGTCCAGACGGAGTATGCAAGATTTGAAAATGGAAGGTTTGTGTACAGGATTCATCGATCTCCCATGTGTGAATATATGATAAACTTCATCCACAAGTTAAAACATTTGCCAGAAAAATATATGATGAATAGTGTGTTAGAAAACTTTACAATTTTACAGGTGAGAATATTAATATTTAAATTAGTTTATTTTTTCTACTTTATTGGAATAATGATAAAAAAGTATGAATAAAAACAAAAGTTGCAGTGGAATAAAATACTGTGACTATATACACTTATGGAAATAGTTTTTGATGAATAGCCAAATGAATAAATTTTTTATCTTATTGTTGTTCTTTTTATTACTGATAGCTAGTTTAGGAAGTTCACAAATTTTATTTGTATTGGGAGTACAAATTAGTTCGGTTTGTTTTTAAAATTTTTTTGTGTGGTCAAAAATGCATTTATTTCCCTACAAAATGAATGCACAGATTAATCAAAGTAATGTCCATCGCTGGCTACTACTTTTTCCCACTTCTTAGGCAATTTTCGAATTCCGTCTCGAAAAAATGTCTCTTCTTTTGTGGCGATCCAAATTAGTAGCCAATTTTCATTTTCTGCAAACGAAATGAACTGGTGACCTGCCAAATTGTGCTGCATCCGTCGGATCAACCAGTAATCAGAAGAAGCTATGTCCAGCGAATACGACGGGCCCGGTAAAATATCCCACTCGAGCGTTTCCAAATAATTTTTTGCGATATGAGGCGGAGCATTATCATGCAGAAGAATAACTTTGTCATGTTTTTGCTCATATTCCGGCCGTTTTTCTTGTACTGCACAGCTCAAATGAATCAATTGTAGCCTATAACGACCGTCTGTAATTGAATCGCCAAGTTGTAGCAGCCCATAGTGTACAACACCATTCACCATTCTTGAAACTTCGAAATCATTCCCTACATGATTTATCAGTTGGAGCATTGTCACCATAAACTTCTACAAGTATTTGATGCACTTCAGCTGCACTTTTCTTGCAATTAAAGCAGAAACATAAAACCTCCCGCAAATGGTGCTTCGTTACCACAAAACTTGACATACTCAACAAAGTAAAAAACAGGGTTTTTATATGAAACTCAAACCGATATAAACTGAATATTATTAACAGATGTCTAACCTCTCTAAAACCACCAAAACCAGCTGTCACTATGAAACATTTGTGGCGTAACTACCACTATGAAAATTAAACATCAATTCACTGGTATAAGACATGCTAACTTGATTCAATCACAAGGTACCTTTTGATAGATAAAGGTTGGCATCCGGACGTGATTTGAACATGCAGTAACGTTCACTTCAATCTGGTAACGCCAACTTCGTTGGATGATCCACATTGAACAGTTGACTTGCTACTTGTGACTGCGACATAATCAATCTCCTTACGCTGTTGCTGCTCAGTTTCAATCATACACACCGTACAATGTATACACTCGACTGCTAAAGACAACAGAGAAACGAACACAACCGTGAAGTTAATACACCTCTCACTTTCAGCACTAAAAAAAAGAAAGCGGTGACTCTCTCTTTCGGTCTTTCATAAGTACAGCAACTAGTGAGATCTGTTCATTAATTTCTATCCCTGATAAAATTCTGGTGGGGGAGTATTGTGGCGTAACTACCACTACGAAATTTAAACATCAATTCACTGGTATATAAGACATGCTAACTTGATTCAATCACGAGGTACCTTTTGATAGATGAAGGTTGGCATTGTCGATAACTCCGCCCCCACATTGGTGACCCGGGCGTGATCATAACAGCCAGAGCCATCTTCTGAAAACGGACCGAACTGATTCCCAATAATTAAAATTACAATAGTTGATTTACTTGATTGTTGTTGATTAAGCTAATCCTGAAATGTTTATATATGAAATTACTTTATCAAAATCATATGCTCAGCAGCATTTGTCTTCTATGTAATATTGTAATTTTTGCCATTTCTATTATACAGGTAGTGACAAACAGAGATACTCAAGAGACACTGTTGTGTATAGCATATGTTTTTGAAGTTTCAACGAGTGAGCATGGAGCCCAGCATCATATCTATCGACTCATCAAAGACATTTAATTTCGTCCACAAAAATAATCATTGTCGAACATCACTTCGAGTGCCTCTCTTTGAAACGGTTCATTGCCTTGTAAATAATCATCAATCTCAATGACTTCTGAAAGTGATTATTTAAATCACTTGTTATCAACATAGTGACTTATTTTTACATGTTTAGAAGCAGCATCTATATGTTTTTAATTGTAAAAAAAAATATTAAAAAAAATACAAATTTTTTCATTCCTCATCACAAGCATCGAGCAGCCACGCTTTTAACTGCTCAGAATAAAAGACATTCACATTTTTGGACGAACACCATTGTACATATTTTTGTATTAGATTTTTTTATTATTATTTTTTTTTTCTGTTCAAGTTTTAGCTGTATCTTTCAACTGTTGATTTTATGCTCTAAAAAAAGAATTGTCCACAAAAAGTTTCTTGGCAGCTAAAATAGTACATTTTTAATGTTTTAAAACTGGTCTGGTTAAGGCAAAATTCATTTTATAGAAATTTGATCAAAATGCCAGGATCAAAAAAATTGAGTGAAATTTGTTGTAATATATACCATGCAGTAAATTAATGAAGGGAATTTTAATATAGTGTGATTCGCCTTTAGTATTAAAATTTGTTTCTAGTTGTAAGTTGAATGTATCAGTATTTTTAATTCAAGAGTTTTATTTAGTAAAAATAAAATTCTCATACATTGGATGACTTATAAAACACTTATACTGCCTAATATATTCAACTTTTAACCTCTTTTGTTTAATTTTCTATAAAGCTTTTAGTGATTTTGCTGAAGAATAATGGACCAAAGATTTATTATAAAATATTGAAGCAATATTTGAATTTTATAATTTTAATAATAATTCATTACACTGATGTTCATCTAAAAAATTTAGTCAAATAATTTAAAGTTATTATTTAAAAAAAAAAAAATGAAGTTACTGGAATTTTAAAAATTGAGCCTGTAAAGCAATTATTTTATTTAAAAAAAATTGTTATTGAATTTTTTTTCTTCAATTTTTTATTGTTGCTGTATAGTAAAAATCTGTTATTTATTATATTCAATCCCATTTTTTTCATTTGATGTAAAAAGATCTCAGTTTGTTGTTTCGTTTAAATGTCAGAATGAATGAAAGTCATAAGTAAACAAACTTTAAAATCTTAAGTGTTTTCTCATTTAAAATGATTTCAATGCGAAATAGCAATTACATTATATATAATTTCATACAAATTGTTTAAATGACATTAAAAAATATTTTAGATTTAAAAATTATCTTCTATGCTTTAAGTTTATAAGGCATTAAAAATTTTAAAATTATTATCAATTATTAAAATTTTAGAATATATATTTAAAAATGTAAATATTTTAGAGAATCTAAAACAAGTTTTAATGCTTTTATTTATAATAATTTGCTAGGCATTAAAATTTTTATATTGATTTTCATTTTATATTTTTTATGTGTTGGTAAAAAATTTTAAATATTGTAACTCTAAGAAATATCTTGGATGCTTTTATTTTTAAAACATTTACAAAGGCATTAAAATTCTAATTCATTTATTTTATCTTATAATAAAAAATCTAGAATTTATGATGTTCACATATTTAAAAATGATTTAAAGCATTTAAATTTTTAGAAATTAAATTACTTTAAACAAAAAAAAAAAGTTGTTTTGCTTCTATTAAAACAAAATAGAATTTTAAAGAATCAAAATTTTTGTTAGTAATTCTTTTGGAGATGCTGACTGATCCAGTTTTTTCCTAATTTTCAATCTTTATTTGCCTCATTTAAAAAGAAAAAAAAGTTTTGATTAAATTTTTTTATTATTTTTCTTTTTTTTATATTTATGATGCAAAGCTGTGGAGCGGATAGTTGAAATGATCAACTCCAAACTTTTCTCAGAGTTTGACTGGGACTTGTGCTACTTAAAATACCCAGAAAATAATCTAAATTAGTACTAAGTTAATTTTAAACTATACAAGGTGTCCCATGATTATTGGGATAATTTTTAAGGGGAGGTTGGGTGCATCACAAGGATTCAGAATTGGGACAAGAATCTATCTCAAAGAAATTCTTTTCTTTATTGAGTGATTAGAATTAAAGTATTTGTAATAAAATTATATTCTCACATTTTCGTTACTTTAATTTTATAAATAATTTAATAAATTGATTTAGAGATAATTTATAATACAAATAATTGTCATAATATTCGTTTGAGGAGAATTTTTGTTCATACATTTGCAGGGTGTGTAGCATTTTTAAAAAGTACTTAAAGGTTCTTATTTTTTTACTTACATTTTTTAAAAACCCTTTATAGTGCTTTTTTTATTTGGGGTTTGTAAAAAGTGCTTAATTTTCTATCTTTTCAAAGAGATTTTTTCTTTGCCGTGCCGATTGTTGCCCAATTTTCTCTGCAATATTTCTCAGAAACTAGTTATTTCATCATGATTATGTGAAGTTAGTGAAAATGTTTTTGAATTTTATTGATTTTATGTTCATAAATTAGGAACTTTAAACGACAGAAACAAATAATTTTTATTATTGCACAGATCCTAATTATAATTTTTTTTTTTTTGGAAAGTGATTAAAAATATTTTTTTGGTGCTTAAAAAAGTACTGGGGTGCTTATTTTTTGATGAAAAATCTGGCTACGCACCCTGATTTGTAATTTTATATATATATATATATATTTGTCTAATATTGTCAAAAACTTCTTTTCTTTGTACGGCCTTACCCTTAACTTTTAAATTTATGAGAGTTAACTTAAAATGTTTCTGATTTTAACTTCTGCAAAATTATCTTTTAACTCCACATCCCTGGTATGAGCTAATTGCTTTTTTAATGGAAAGTAAGTTTACTGAATATCAATAAGCTTTAATTGTTTACATAACTACAGTAGTACTTATTTTATTGCTTAGAGAGTTGTAGTGAGTATCAAATATTTCATTGCATTTACAGAATTTCATCTCCACTACAAAAAGAAAAAAGAACTCTTGAAGTGTTTCCGTATTTTTTGGCATCTCTATTTTATCTCAAAATTTAACCTTTTTGTTTATTTTGTATCATTTGACTTTCATATTCTGGTACAATATTATTCCCCTTTGAAAAAGTAATTTGTTTTTAAATATTGTATTCCAAAGACTGTATAAAATTTAATGTATACATAAGTTTCCTTTTAAAGTTAATATAAGATTAGGTGTACAAATTGTGTGGCATATTTTGATGGGCAAACTGTATATTTAAGTGAAGTGCCTTCAAAAATATTTTAATAGTTTTTCAATAGTAAAATTAATTTACTTAATTACTGTATTATGATATTATAATAACTGTTTTTTGCCAAATATATACTTCCTGAATAAAAATGGAGTACAATTCATTTAAACTTTTTATAAATTTGTAATTTATCTGAAATCCAATGTATTTTTTGCTACATATTTTCAAGATTTCAAATTCTGTAATTTATGAAATATTTCTAATAATTTTTTATTGATTGTTAAATTAACTTTCATTTAAAGAAAATGTGTAACATGTCAAAGACATATTATCATTCCGAATTTGGAAAGAATATTTCTTTATTTTGTATTATCAGATTCATTAACTGAGCAAAAGATCTGGGTATAATTTGTTTTTCAGATGTTTTGTGTCCCTGAAAATAACATATTTTGTTTGTTCAAAAATAAATCTTATTGAGTACCTGAAATAACATAGAATATTTTTTTTCTTTTTTGTTCAAACATAGATTTTTTTTTTGTATCCCTAAACATTGTTTAGATATTTGACGATAAATTGTAGAGCAAGTTCATTTAATTTGAGAAAAATTAGTTATCAAGTATGTTGAACCAAGCTATTTACAAAACATGTTTATCTGTTGAAACTCATCTTATTAAAATGCTTGATAGAAAACTTAGCATGTGCTTTAACATAGAAAATTGTGTGTTTCCGAGATATCAAGATTTGTTTAAGTTTTTCCACTAAGCACCAATCAAAATTAAATTTAAAATATATAGTTTTGATTCGTTATTAAATTGCAAGAAATATAAGTTATCAAATTACAAGTTAATTAAATTGAATGAACAGGAAGGAACAGGATGTTTTTCCTTTTGATATTTATTACCTGAGAAAAATACCAGCTCAAACAAAAGATTTTTTCAACCAAAACGAACACAAATTTTGCCAAATTTAAAACTAATTATTCTTCTATAATAATTCAAACAAATCATAAGAATGTCCGAATTTTTTTTTTTTACCAGATAACATAAACTAGCACAAATTAATTCTATTAAATTTAAAATTTAATTCTATCCTATTAAGATAAGATCTTTTTTTTTTAAATAATTTTTTCTGTTAAAATAATGAGTATAATTACATTGGTTTTTCTTACAATAGAACACAATATACTCATCACATGACTAATATTTATTGTTGAATGTGATAATAAATTTGGTTGAAAAATTCTAATGTATTGAATCTGGTAAAAAAGTTTTACAAATATTTACAACTTTAAAATTTGGTAACCGTATTCAATAGAGCGTTTTTCCTAATGAATATTATTAATAGTTATTTAATAATTAAGAAATAGCTTTTATATGATCTTTCATAGCCATGGGTGCCACTCTTAAGTCCTGGAGACTGAAAAATCAGTAGACTAAATTTAATCAATTGATCTCTTTTCCATTAGGTTTTATTTAATTAATCTTTTTTTTTTTTTTTTTGCTATAAGAAAATAAATGTGAAATTTTTTTTTTGATAAAATAATACATTTCTAGTTGATTATGATATAGGAGCCATTATCATGAAAAATTACATTTTGAAGTTGATGAGCTATAAATTTCAAAAAATTCTGGTAAACAATGCTGGACTTTAGGTCTTAAAATTCTTTTAAACTGGCACCCATGTTCATAGCATGGAGGAAGAAAAGTTCTATTATTTGTCCCTGTGTACCATTTGTACTAGATTGCAATTATAAATAATTTAAAAAGTTGTTTTAATATTTAATATAGCACTTTTCATTTTTTTTTGCTATAAAAAATACATTCTTAATAATAATATCTAATAATAAATTCTTTAAATAATTTTTTATCTATAAAAAAGTTTTTGCAAAGAATTGCTCCAAATTGTGCAATAAAATAAAAACAAAAATGTAGAAAAATTCAAAAAAACTTTAAAAAAAATTTTTTTAACATACTAGTTTTCTTGTGTGTAAAAATGAGAAAATTGATTTGCCAAATCTAATTCAAAATATTTTTCACAAATTAGTTAAAATCTGCTGCAACAAAATGTAATTTAATTAGTCTTTGCAAAGACAGGTATCCTCAAATCTACTTTAAAACAGACATTTTCTGTTAAATAGCTCCAAATTTGTTTTTAAAAAAACTTCTTGTTTATTTAATTTTTGAGAAAAATAAAGAAATTGGAATGATAAGTTAGAATTTTGTTTTTGACAAAAATTTAAACTTTACGGAATCAATGGCATTTCATAATTTCTCATGATCAAGTGTCTGAATTTTATATTTTCATAATAATTTTTTATGAAAGAAAAATGAATAAAATATGTGAATAAGCAGTAATAAAATGAATGTGATTGATTAGTAGTGACATTTTAAACTCATCTCTTTAAAATAAATTTTCCAAATTTATTTTTTTAGGAAGTGACAATTATGTTAAGTTTTTTGATGTTTTTTTAGTAAGTATTTGTGTATATTTCTTTTAATATTTTGTTAAGTTAATCATTTTCTGTTAATGTAAAAATTGTATCGGAATGTTTACTTTTAAAATTTGTTTAATATGATTCCCTGTAAAATAAATTTATAAGTGAAATACAAAAATATTTGAAGAAAATCTAAAATATTATTTCTATGTTAGGTAATTTAAAATACACCAATGATTTGGTTTTTTGTGATTTTATGTTCAAGCTTTGACAGCTACTGAATTATTTATTTCGAAATTGGTTATGCTTGTATCTGCTGACTTTAATATGTACAACTTATGAAAAAGTGAACAATTTTGAAAGAGAAGTTTAAAATACCTCCAAATAAATAAACTTGTATTTATGATAGGTGAGTCTTCATTTTGTATTTACTAGTTCTCATAAATAAATATATACAGTAAAAGTCCTTTATAATGACAATTTCCAATAGCAAACGGAATTGATATTTTACTAATCAATAAATCATAGAAACTGTAACACATAAAACAATAAATATGAAAATAATTTCTCAAAAAAAAATTTTATGCCAACCAAAACAATCAATTCACTGAAAATAAAAATTTCTTAAGAAAAAGAAAAATTCAACAATAAATAAGTTTCCGAAATATAAAATTTAACATATCTGTTAAACAATGAAAATAAGATAAATGCAGAAAAAATAATTATTTCAATTGAAACATCAAGTATGAGAAAAAATGTTTTTTTAAAATTATAATCATAATCTATTATTTTTATTTATTTACATGAGTGCTTTTTTTTATTAATCAATAAAATTTAAAAAAATAAATGTTTTATGAGTTTTGCAAAAAAAAAAAAAAAAAAAAAAAAAAAAAAAAAAAAANAAAAAAAAAAAGAATGCCACAAAGGATACGTGAAGAAAGTTTGAATTAGTCCAAGAAGATATTTTGAAAACCGCAACATCACAGATATGAAAGTTAATAAATAAAAAATTAGCTTCTTCTTTAAGAGGAATCGAATTTCTCCTTGAATGAGGCATGGTGAGAACAAATCATTGACGATACAATTCAGAGCACCACAGGGATAGGCATATCTAAGCTTTCCAAAAGTCACTTGTAAAGGAAAGGTATGGGATTTCAAATCGAAAACTTTTTAATGTCTATCAGGAGTCCGATGCAGTTTTTCGTTTTAAACCAAGGAGGGTATTGAAGCTCTGCTCTCTCGCAGCATTCATCGCCTTCAGAACGTGGACATAACATGCAGCATACACAAATGGAAAGTTGATCGTTAAATGAAGTTCCACGTAGGTACCATTTATATAAACGAAAAGTTTGATGATTGAAGAATTTATTTTTTGTTAAAGATACTGGATGAATTACGAGTTGAAGAAGAATTTGACTGATAAATTTCCAATTGTCCATTTGAATGAGATAATCCATATTTTTGATGAACCTTCTTTCGATTGATTTAATTTCAAATGAGATATTACATATCTTTGATGTACCCCCTTCCCTACCGTTTTATCCTGACGACTTATAAAGTCGTTGCCGAGTGGAAGGATTAAAACAAGTCTTAGGCAGGGAAGGAGGGTACAAAATTTATTTATTAATTATTAGACAGAGAACGTTTATCAAAGTGGTCACGAAATGTGCTCCTCAATAGAAGCTAGGGAAAATCTTGCAAAGTAAATCCATAAAATGTTTCATTTTAGGGAATAAGGGAAAACTTAGTAATTGTAATTGGTTTATTAAATAGGTCGCGCGATTCCCGCAAATGGGAAAATGTCTTACTTTTAATTAATGCATATTTGAGCCAAAAATAGATTTAAGGACAGGATGTTAATTTAAAAGTGTAAGAAAGCGTTTCGTTTTGAATAATGAATTAAGAAAAGGATTTACGGAAAAGGAATAATATAAAAAGATTAATTAAAGTTTTTTATGTTACTTATATATTCTTTTGACCAAAACATGATAAATCTGGTACATAATATAGAGTTATATGAGGTTGAATATTTTGCGAATTTTCTATACTTGTTCATCTCATTTTGTTCAAAAATAAACGACTCATAATCTTTTTGTAGTTGTGGCATCCATTAATAACAGTCAGAGGCGCAGCAAAGTTAGTTATTTTTGAGAGGGGGAGAAGAATTTGACCGAATCATATCAAACAATCATTCTTTTTTATTTAATAAATTTGATTTAAAATGTTCTTGTTCATCATAAATACCTTATTAATTTAAACATAAAAAATTCATCTGATAATCATTGATGTAGTATTCAGGGATGAGATTTTCCCGCTTTTTAGCG
>NC_092209.1:28987431-29014761 GCF_043381705.1 Parasteatoda tepidariorum | reverse complement strand
GATTGAGAGGAAAAACGGTTTATTTCCATGTTTTTATTCTACCAAAATTACGATTGAATTTCTATTTACATTTTGAAGATGACTAAAATTTGGCAAATCAATAAAATTGGTACCTCCTGCAGAGTTATTACCCAGTGAAGATGGACTCAAGGGTACTGAGTTCGAATCCCAGTGTTGACTGGTCGATACGAATTCTACAGTCGGCTTACACCAGCCACTGTACTGAAGTAAAATATCCTCAGTGGTAGACGGATCATAGGTTAGAGTCCCCTAGTTGTCAGACTGACAGTGGAAAGCTTTTGTGGTTTTCCTCATAATCTAACTTAAATGCTGGTCAGTTCCATCAAAACGTCCCCCTTCAAGACAAAAATTTCTGCCAATGCTTGATCCTGGAGTTGTGTTCTGAATTGAGTTTAAAATTAGAAGTCTAATAAGTTGAACATTAGTAGTCGTAAACTCGAAATTGGGTTGACTGTTCAATGACTATTGTAAAATAAACTAATAATTTGGCCGTTATAGTCTGGTTGGTAGGGTGTTGAACTCGTGTTCGTGAGAATGGGATTTCGAATCCAGCAGGCCGAAGAATACCCATGTATAAAATGGTGACTGGTGCATGTTAAATCTGCCGTGGTCACAAAGTCCTCTAAGTTCTCACAGCAAATCAATACCTCTGGGTACTGATTCAGTTCTTTTGTCTTCTGGATTGAGTTCAAAATTATAAGATTATTATTCAATATTATACGGAGTTAAACATTTGTAGTCGTAAACTCAAAATTAAGTCGGTTGTTCAACGGCGGTTACAAAAAAAATAAAACTAATAATCAAACTGTATTTTCTTATGTTCTTTCTAACTCCTTGCTTATTTTTGACACACTTTCATAATTTCATGTTCCTAAGTCATAGAGCAGCAAAGCGAAATGTAACGTTAAAAAAAAAAAAATGAAAGAAAAGGGAAAAAAAAAAAATTCATTTAAAATTCCAAATAACATATATTCAGAATTTCAAGAAAAAAAAAACTCTGTAAAAAAAACTCTGTTAAACATATAATGGTTCTTCTAACATGCCAAATCTTTACGCGATGCTTAAAATGTGCTTATGATGTTCTTAAAATGAGTTTCTGTTTTTTTCCTCGTTCAAAAAATATGTGCAATAATAGAAAGGCTCTACATTATAGTCCCATCACAACCAATATATTTAACAATCAAGCAATATTATCAAATTTTTAATAATATAATTCAGCAATAAAAAATACGACAGTTTACTTTAGGTGTATAGAAATAGAATTGAACTTAAAAGGGCCCCATCATTTTCAGTAGCTTAGGGCCCCGCCAAGCTTAAATCCGGCCCTGGGTATAGGTTCTGGATTTAGTCTATTCTGGACAAACGATTTATTGCATGGTATGGTATTAAATTCTTATAAGCAACCGGAAAGGGAATAAAATTAAAATTTATTGACGTTCAGAACAAGAAATAAAATTTGAAATTAAAAATGTTTAAATGTTACATTTGTATTTTATACCCTATTGTAACTCAAAGTCATCAGAAAAGGAAATAAAATTAGGTTAACGTATTTATGTTTAAAATTTTAAATCATGTAGACTCAAATCGAAAAATAATTTTTTGCGAAATATCCCCCAATCGAGAAGATTTTTAAAATATTCATCCCATATGATAAAAAAATATTCTGCTTAATTAACTAAAGATATCCGTTAAGTTATTTTGGCAGCTATAAATTGTAAAAAAATATTCAAAATATTATAAAAAATATCTCTTCAAAATGACTATGGTGACTTGCTCCTCGTGATACATTCTCTTTTGGAATCTACTAAACCACTTTTGGTGAATGCAGTAATAAAGTTCGATACAGTTTCCAAACTTGAAATTTTTTTATCAGTTTTAAAGTCGAAAGTTATCGCTAGTTGAAAGCAACTAGCGGTTTCGGTGAAGTTGAAACGTGTCATATGATGGTTGCCCGGTTGCTTTCAACCTGCTTTCAACTAGCAACTGAAGTTAAAACCTTTCAACTTTAGTGGAGCAACCAGATTAGTTGAAACGTGTCATATAGTAGTTTCCAAATACTTTCAACCTTAACTAGCAACCATTTAGTAAACAAAATACACGTGCTGATTCTGACGCATCCTGAATTTTTATCTTTTAAATTTAAACTTGGTTTAATCTTCTAACTATGACTAGTTTTAAATGGAATTCTAGTGATATATGTATTTTTTTTTGTTGAAATTTTTCAAACGTATCCTTGTCTTTGGGACATAAATAACAAAGATTATGCGAATAAACTAATTCCCTATAAACTAATTTCCTCTGTGGAGATATTAAAAGTTACAAATTATTATTGAATTTTAAAAGTGAATGAAAAAAAAACTAGCATATTACTAATTACAAATGTTTAAATATTTGAAAATTCAAAATTATATAGCTTGAACGCTAAGCTTTTTAAACTCATTTTGACAGATTTTGATAGATATTTCTTTGACAGATATTTCCGAGTACTAATGAAATTTTGAAAGCAAACGAAAGAAATTATTTTGCTTTTAAATCACCTTTTTTCTGTTCTAGTTCTTCTTTCAGAACCTCAGCTATCAGCTCAACGCCTACTTCAAGTACATCGTCAATAATCGCTTCCATGATAATTAAAAGAGCTTTTAGCAATAAACTTTATTGAAAAATATAAGTTCTGGTATTAGACTGTTATATACTGTAATAATCCAATACCAGTGCCGTTCTGGTATTGGACTTGGTTGAACAAGCGAGGGTTGTAACGTGTGATCACAAACGAGAAACCAAAAACCGGTTTCTTAACTAGTTGCCTCCACTTGGTTGCCTAGTGTCATCAGCACTTTTTAGTCCTCATTCGCGAGTCTAGTGTTGCCATAGTAAAAGTATTCTGTAAAGCGCCGTCTATAAGTGAATTTGATCCCGAAGCAATATTTGAAAATAAAGCTTAGAGCAGTTTTTATTGCTTAAATAAGCAATCCATTCAAAAAAATTTAATAAATCATGAATATTATAGTCTAAATACTCAGAATTTAAAAAATAGTAAATTAGTGTCAAGTTCCACATAAGCAGCCAAGCGGGGGATTCAGGAATCTACTTCCAAACGTGGAAACGATTTCGACCAATGGGAGGGAGTGTTGATAGCTGTGTTTAAAGGTCTGGCTGCTTTTGTAGTCGTGTAGTGTAATTTCTTTCATCTATTTTCTTTTTCACTACTTGTTTTGTTTTGCAATCAAACTAACAAGCACCCAACTATGTCTGTAAATATGGATGAAAGCAACGACAGTGTTTTACAAGAATACGACGATTATGAACCCTGTATCTGCATCGTTTGCTTTCAAGAATTCGAGCATTATGACGAGCTAGAAGAACACTGTCAAATCCACAACGGTGGCAAACCACCCTGCTGCGAAATTTGTAACCAAAGTTTTCTGAATGAAGCGGATTTAAACGAGCACCAGGTTGTACATTTTCCTGATAAGCTGATCGTCTGCGATATTTGTGGTAAAGGCTTCAAATCTCGCAATAGCTTTCGGGATCATTACATTTCTCATACAGGGGAGCGGCGACACACATGTGATGTTTGCAATAAAAGTTTTACTCACCTTAAAACCTTAAAAAACCACTTAATTACCCACAGTGGGGAGAAGCCTTATGTCTGTAATATATGTAATAGGAGCTTCACGCAAAGAACAAACCTTAAACGTCATTACCTCATCCATGCAGGGGAGAAACCACATATGTGCAATATATGCAATGAATTATTTCCTGACCCTGATTCTTTGAAAGATCATTACATGTCGCATACAGGTGACAAACCAGTATGCGATGTCTGCAATAAACAATTCGCAGATGTCAGCTGTTTGAATAAACATTACAGAGTTCATTCGAGTGAAAAGCCGCATTCTTGTAGTGTTTGCCATAAAGGTTTTGTCTTGAAACAACACTTAAGGCTCCATTACTTAAGCCACACCGGAGAGAAACCTTTTATGTGTAATATATGCTACAAGGGATTTGCTAGCAGTAATGGTCTCAAATCCCATCGCCAGAGCCACGTCGATGAAAAACCCTACGAATGTGATGTCTGCCACAAAAAATTCAGAGATAAGAAATATTTCAGGAAGCATTATAAAATGCACGGCATTGAAAATCCTCCGTGAAAAGATGATATCTATGCAAGGATGAAAAAAGCTATTAATTAATTTTTGTAGGAATTTTGTACGGAAGTGATGCATTTATCAATATTAAAAAAAAAAAGAATGCAATGCTTTATTTGTAGTTGTAGAGGGAGAAAGTTTTGATACAAAGTTTTTTATACATCTGATTTATTGTGTATACTTTTCTTTGTGAAGTTTTCTCTCTGAAATTATCATACAAAGTGCATTAATATTTATTTTTGTGTGTCCAGGAAGCATTATAAATGCTTTTGCGACTGAATCAGAAGCTTCCCTAGTTATCAAGAAACTTGAAATAGTCCAGATAATTTCAATTTTATGGAATGTATGTTTAGTGCTTATAAGTAATAATCAAAATTTTTGTATATTTGTAAGCAAGACGGATACTAAGTGACTGATATGATGAACATAGCTTTTTTTTTATGTTTAGTGTATTAAGATATTTTATTGTTATTTATTTTATGTAATAATTAGGAATGTAATATCTTTTTCTGACGTAGAATGAATTAGTTAAATTTTTTTATAGCCTTTTCGTGCTTGTTATCATTATAAGCTGCATTCTGAAAAGTTATTTTATTTTCTCACGGACTCAATATTGTGAAGTAAATATATCTATAGATTGGGGATTCTTAGCCTCTATCTCATTAAATTTTCATGAGAAATTTTATTGAAGCATAAATATTTAAAGTGTGAAGGAATATTTCTGTATCGATACCTGATCGTGCTCAAGCCGACTACCATCGCCAAAGCGAAAAATGGGGAGTTTAACACTTTCAGTCCTTAAAAAATCTATGGCTTGTTAGATTATATATAAGTATCTTAAATGTAAAATTTTATGATATTCTGCAAATTACTTAACTACAAGGTATCTGGTCACCTGTAAAGTCATGGATTTCCTGATCACCCAATTTCACAATGTTCTGAATTTGTAGCAAAATCTGCACTCATAGTCATATTTTATTAAAATATAAAATGTTTTTATCCTGTTCTTTAAAAATTGTGGTGTTCTTTCAAAAAATGAAAGAAAGAACATTTCGAGAGCGAATTATCTTACTAACTTGTATAACTTCCACGATTTCAGAATTTTTTTTATCTATTTATTATTTTTTATTTTATCAATCTAAAATGCTAGTTTAGGCTTTTTATGTTACACTTTTAAGAAGAAATAAAACAGCTGTAAATAACAACATATAGACTGTATTTAGTTATTTGCTTTTGTATTTTTTTAAGCTATTTTATTGCTTCAACTCTTTCTTCACTCTGTTTTTTAAGTTTAAAATCAATAACTATGAAGATGCAGAGTATAACAGTTTTGGTTATACCTCTCTATCATTTCAATTAATATTATAATGCTTTTTCAAATTTATTGTTGTGTTGTTGTTGGAGAAAATAGTAACTTCATGTAAATTTCAATAGTAAGTCATGAAAAGTCATGGATTTGAAAAAGGGTATGTTACATTTTGAAAATCTAAAATGTAACATACCCTGTAAGTATCTTAAATGTGAAATATTCTGATATTCTGAAAACTACCTAACCAGGGTTGGGTTTTTGCCGTCAAAAACTGGTTTTTGACATGACAGTGGTAAAAACCGTGTTTTTACCGGTAAAAACTGTCAAAAACCTACTGATTTCTTTCATTTGTGGCATATAGCGGACAATATATTATTTTCACATAATTGCCTTCATAAATGAGTGTTGTAAATGATTGCTATAGATTTTGCAACTATATACATGTATTCTTATTGAAGGATGTACATTCATATAGAAATATTGTAATATACTTATTGAAAATAGTGATACTTACTTTTATCATTATAGCTTGATTTGCAAAGGATTCAAAATTTTGCACATCTTAATTGTTAGAAATAAACAGACAAACAAAAAAGCTTGGAACTATTAATAAATTCAAGAACTGAAAAGAAGAATTTAAAATTTGGCATTTCTTAAATGTTAGAAATAAGCTAAACAAAACTTTCAAAACTAACAAACTCTAAGTCAAGAATGACTTGACATTCTTCAGTAATGTAATATGCCAAACAAAATGATGCTTGGAAATGTTGAAAATTTTGTTTAGTATCCTAATATTTTACTTCAAATAGTATGTTCTGATATAACCATGCTGGGAAAATGCAAGAATCTGTTCTTAAATATCTTTTAACAACTTTTTTTCTAATTTTATTGCCCAAAAATGAATTAATTTTAAGCAGTTAAACTCAAATAAAAATACAGTTTCACCAAAACTATGGGTTTTTGACAGAAGGGTTTTTGACATGACGGTATAAACCGGTAAAAACCGTCATGTGTCAAAAACTTGCCAACCCTGTACCTAACTAACAATTCCTTTGTGAGCAAAAACATAAAAATATTTTACATTTTTCACAAACCCTCCATTTGCGTCTTTGTAAGGCCTAACAGCTGGATATAAAGGCAATAAGCTTATGCATATTCCCCCTGAAAAAATAAAATTAACTAAAATTTTCTGGCCCGAGTTGGCGGTGAGTTTTACCATTAGAGTTGGCCTCCTTCTGTGATGTTTTTTTTTAGTTTCTTGCAAACCACTGCCCCGAAGTCAGCAAAACTTGGCCATTATTTTAATGCGGGTACTGATACAGAAATTTTCCTAGTTAGTATAACAAGAAAATTTGAGCAAATTTGATGTGTTTCGCGATAGATGAGATCAAAGATTATTTTGAGTTGTTTAAATAACCAATGAATTTTCAAAAACGAAAATTATTTTAATTTTTTTATTTGTATTGAATTTGCTTATTTTTATGCTGAAAATTTTTATTAGAGCTTATATATCGGTCATATTATGTGTCCTTATATTACAACATACATGTATGTTTTACTCTTCAAATTAAACATGTAATAGTTTGGGTGATTTGACTAATGTATGATGTCTTGTTCCGTGAATCTTTTAAAATATTTTTTAATGTACGTGATATTTCTTAGGAATAATTCGCTGATGTTCTGTTTATTTAATAAAATAAGTAATTTGTTTTCTTTATTGTATTTATATTGAATTAATTTGTTATAACACACATGATTAAGATATTTTTTATTCTTTTCAAAATTGTTTGTTTTTGAGGTGTAATGATTTTTCTAATTTTTAAAAAAACAATGAGGCATTTTTATATGACATGAATAGAAAAATATTTTAAAATATTAGTCTATAGTTTCTGAAATAATACTTTTCCCATGACCAGTGTTTCCCAAAGTGTGGTACGTGTATCCCCAGGGGTACAGGTACAGTTTAGCGGGGGTACGCGTTCTTATGCGAAATATCTTGCAACAAACAAAAATTTTAAATTTTTTTTTATTTAAAAACAAAGCTGGCCATGAAAATTTACGATTACGTATTTTTCTATTGGCTATTTTTTGCAGAGTTGATAGTTTATAATTAGTGGTGTCAACAGCCAGTTGTGATTTTTAACTTTTGTGCAATTTTTTTTTATAGCAAAAAATAAATTTTTTTATTAGTGGTACACAGCGTTACGAAAAATATAGAAAGGGTACACAAAAGTCATAAGTTTGGGAAACACTGCCCTAGACCAATGTTGAAGGTAGAGTTATGTTTCTCACAGTTAGGCAATACAGAACAGAATATTCATATCACTCGATGGAAACCAAATTGTACATCATTTTTACTATTTGATACATTTTTGTAATTTTTCACTTATTTCCAATTTGAATACTTTGTATGCCTCTTAGAAAAAGATTAGGTATTTTATAAAAATTAACAGGTTATTTCTATAATTTTCAAAACTTTGCAATTATGTATCATAATGATTATTTAAATTCATTATTTTTTAACGTTGATATTTTGTTGCTGGTTAAATATTGGTTAAGAATCCCTGTTCTAAAAAAAATAAGGGTGCACAAATTTTTTTTATAGGAAGGTTACTTAGCTAAGCATTAGCAACTGAGCAAAACTGCTATATAATACTCATTATTTTAATAATTACCTGTTTATTGATTCCCTAATAACGGTAATATCAATTTATTTCAAATATTACAAAATTAAGCGTTTGTAATATTTATTAAATGTATACTAGCAAATAAAATAAAAAATGCACAAGATTTTTTAATATTATTTCTTCGTTGAAGTATGGCAATATTTTTTATTCTCTATGGTAGTACAATTAAAGGTCTATAAATCGCAATTCTTCAACACCTGCAGTAACTTTGCAGGTGTAAACATTAAAAATCAGACTGATGACATTTTTGATAATGAACAGAAATATTAACAGTTCGCAGGCCGTAAGAGAAAAAATTATTTGTTAAAAGGTTACTATCTCTTACAGGTAAAAATTTAAAATTTGGTGCCACTCTTATTTTCAGGATTTTTTTATGCTTTTTTGGAAAGTTCGTTTTCGAAATAATAGGAAATTTGAAGATTTTATGTGCAGTAAAAGCTCCAAGATGCACCCAATTTTACTCGGTAACTTAGATACATTTTTTTTTGTTAATAATTCTAATGTTCTTCATAATTTCAGCTTTTCTTTCTTGTAAAGAAGAAATACCTAAGCTAAATGCATGTTTTAGTGCTTTAAAGTAATTTGCATCTAAAAACTATTTTAAAACATTTAAATTTCGATCTGTACCAGATATACATGTTCCAGACAATGTTTAGTAAATACCTCTTATGGTATGATAATTGATAATGTAATTCTTTATAATATAAAGTCTATAATTTCAAGGCAAGCAATATAAAGATCTTATGTATATTTTAACACATTTGGTGTTGAAAATTTTCTTAAAGTTGACATTACAAATTCTGATAGTTTGTGATTTCAATTTTATAGATTCAATGTTTTTTTCTAAAATTTATGTAACAGATATTTTAATTTATTATTCTATATCGGTGAATTAATAAATAGCTCTGGACTTTTTTCTTTTTGTTGATGTCCTCAGATTGTGCACCGTTACTTTAAAGGAATATAGAATCTTTTTTTTTAATCTTGCTTGTGTATTGTAAAATCTCCATTTCTGAAATTGTACATTGATCTTTTTTTAAGTCAATTTATTATGATAATCATGTTTTATTAGGATTAATGTGTTATTAAGGTGTTTGTATGACTGTATTACGTATAGAATGTGACTTAAGGTGTTAAGTTTTTTTCCAATTGAAGTGATTTTCAAAGAATTTTTAAATGCTTTGTAATAAGCGTGAGGATTCGACTAGGGTATAAAAAAGAGTTGAATGAAATTTTTTCTTTGTGAAATTGTTATGATTTTTTTTCTTATTAAATAGTAAGTTATTGTTTTTAAAAGTTCTGCATTATTATCTATCTTCTAATAGAGTTTTGCGGGATCATCGTGCTATCATATCTTTGTCGTTTTTGATCGCTCTTTTCTTTTTTTAAAAATTTTTTATCATGTAAAATATGTTTTGATACAAAAACATTTTATTGCTGTGATCTATCGTCATTTATTTAAATAGTTATTCATTTATTATAAAAATATCTAAAACGTAACTAATTAAGTGAATTTAATAATAATTAACTTAGCTAAAATAATTGTTTGCTGCTAAACATTTATGTATTCCTTGGTTAAATTTTTCTATTTGAAATAGGACTTAAAATTTGGCGATGTTTTGTGCAGTTTTTTAGAGCCTTATAACGCAAAAGAACTGTTTTTACAATTATTTTTTTTAAGAAAATTTAAAACTTTTAAGTATTCAAAAGCAGTGATCAAAGAAGAACGTTTTGTTTTTTAAATTTTTGTATGCATCTTATAATAAAAAAAATTCTTATAGTTAGTTTTTTCAAGCTTTGGTAAATATTTCTTTAATGTATTACCACCCTATATTTAGTAAATAATGAGTACTAATGGAAAAAAAAGGTAGGACTAGGTAAATAAAAGCTATTACCTTGGTCTTCAGTAACAGTATCACTTAGAAGGTGGTTTTGATGATGGTGGTGTAAATGATATGAGTGGAAAAAACGACACAAAATTATTAAAAAAAAAGATATGTTATTTTATCTCAACAAGGCCTTAAAAGAAAGCTTTGACTACATGTTTGTGTCTTTGATGGGTGATTCGCAAAGAATTATGGGAACAGTTTAAATTTGGTATAGTTGGCAGCAGTAAATACTTCAATGGATGGTTGACTGAATGCAAACAATAAACAAGCTTCCTAAAACGGGAAGAAATTTAGCAAACTTACAGTGTATCTTTCCACTTATGCTATGCTTCCGAGCCGATGTGTGAACAGGCTTAGTATTCTAAGAAGTTTTATTATGATTTGTGTTTAAATTTACGTATAATTTTACTATTAAGAGTCTTCTGTAATTTATAAATTCGTGACCTTAAAACAAAATTAATATCACAGCATAAATGAAGTGAAAGGTTAGTCCTGTTTTGAGTGTTATCCCTTATTTGGCTAAGCCAGGGCTGATTGTGCTCCGGCAAAAATCCGGATTTCCGGATTTTTCGCTAACAGTGATATTAATATCACATCATAAATGAAGTGAAAGGTTAGTCCTGTTTTGAGTGTTATCCCTTATTTCGCTAAGCCAGAGCTGATGGTGCTCCGGAAAAAATCCGGATTTCCGGATTTTTCGCTAACAGTGATCAGGAAGTTTCCGGAGATCGAAGGTCCAAACGTTTAAAAAAATCATTTATCGTAGAAGTTTCCGGAAATCTAATTTTCAAAGGTGGAACTTAAAAACACAGTTTGTTTTATTTCTTTGTAAGGGAGAGCCAGATACTTTATTCATGATTAATATACATTTTTTATCAGTAAATAGTTATTATAATCATAAACTCAAGAAAGAAAGACATATTTGTAAATTTTAATTACTTCTCCAGGTCATCATAGGTATGTGTAAAATTTTAAATATATTTTAGGTAAACTAAGAAATATTGAGAAAAAGGAAAAAAACCTTGTTTAAATTTTTTTCTAATTTTTAAATTTAAACTGTTTTTTTTACTCAAGAAATTTTCCGGAATTTTGACTTGGGCTTACAATCACCCCTGCTAAGCCCTACTGCCATTATCTTTACTCAGTCAACAATCCATAAATGGTTCAAAATTTTATAAATGTACCTTGTTTTCTAATAAAATTAAAATTTTTATTTTTTATCTTTGCAGAGATTTAAAAAGAAAAATCTCTCTTTACCTATATTTGAACTTTTCCTATAATGCTTTGTTGTTTGCCAGCTGATGGAATGATTGAATATTACTCACTTTTTTTTTAAACCATGTAGTTGTCTCAATCCTAAAAAGTTATGTATGAATTTTAGGAGCTATTTATATTGTACAATTTGTGTATGTGTTGTTTGAATTTTTATTTATTTTACTTTTTCATAGCTATAAAAAAAAGTTCGAAAAAAAGAAGCAAAAAGAAAAATTTTATTATAATTTTTCAAATTTTATTATTTTGTTTTATGTATTTTTAAATTATGTTTTTAGATTATAGATAAAAATTATTAAAAAAAAAGAATGATGATTTTGCATAATTTAAGAATGCATATTTATTATAAAATGCAATTCACAACTTAATATTTCAAAGCTTTTCATAATCCATAGCTTTATAATTTTTCTGAATCATTTATTGTAACTTTTATCAGAGTTTTAAGGCTATGTTTTAAAATTCTGCTCAAGCAATAGAATTTTCAATATATTCCATTAATGTGAAGTAACTCATTCTGTGTTATTAATCTCATATACATAATTCAAAACTTGTTATAGTTTTATGTAATTTAAGCCTGAAGAAGATGGTTTTGTGAATCATAGTAATTCTTGTAATTTTTTTTTTCATTGTGGGAGTTTTTCTTTATTGTATCCTTTTCGCATAATTCATTATGTTTGTGTGGTAAATCTTATTCTATATTTTATTTGACTTTTCACTGGACTAGTATAAAAATAATTAAAGAACAATAAACAAATATTTTGATAACTTCAATATTCATTTAATTTGTTTGATACAAAATTCCTAACATAATTTTGTGTGTCCTATGTGAATTAAATTTGAAATTTTGAGTGCTAAAATTTTATTTAAAAATTATAATTTTAGAAATATTTATTTTTAAACATATGGCTTTATTTACGTGGTTATGTAGCTTTTTAGATACCACTATAATTAAATAGAATCCCTGCATCATGTTACCAACATTTAACATTAACTCCCAATACCCATTTTTTAAAGGCATCATTCTATACCTCAACAAAACCAAGTAAGGATCTTTAAACTTTTTGAAACTTAATTTTATTATCTTCACTACCACTTCAACAAAACCATTGCTTTCGAGGTTATCTGGACTTGAGGTAATATGGTTAAAGCGGCACACTTTTGCAAATTCTTGTAACTCAGTTCATCTGATAACTTCAATTGTGGTCCATTATTGGACCTTACAGAACTCTGTGTCTGGCAAAAATCACTTTGCAGTGTAAAAGCACTTATCTTGGCATTAACCTATTCAGTTTTTCCACTTCTGGATAATGCAAGTAAATATCTGTTACTGATAAATGCCATTCTGCATAAAGTTTAAATAAGTCTATAGCTACAATTTCTCATGGCCTTTAAGGAAAACTGTTTTCAAAGGTTTATAACTTTTTAACTTCCTGTGAACACGAACTAATTTCTCTATTTGTTTACTGATACCTGGCCAATATAGTGCATAATTCCTGTATTTGTTTACTGATACCTTGTCCTGATCTAGATGTATACCTGACAGAGAAGTAACACTTTTTGTTTATTAAGGTGTGATTCCAGTTTCTTTCAGATGGGTTAAAGTGGATGTTAGATGTTCGTCATACTAATTTTATTTTGAACTCCAGATGAGTATATTGTCCTTATGACATAATACCAGGAAGACCTTCTGAAGCTTGGGATATTCAACGCTGAAGATTTTCTGGAGTTGATGACATTCTGAATGATAGATGTAAGAAAGGAAATATGCCAAAAGGTGTGATGAATGTTGTGAGATATAAAGACGCCAAGAAGTATTTGACAGAATCCAGAATCTAATTTTATAAAGATCTTGACTCCAGCCAAAAGTGATAAATTGCATTCTGCTGTTGGCAATTAGTGTCATTTTCTTCTGATGCTTCTATTGAGGGCTGTCAAGTCAACACATTTCCATCTTTTTTTCTTACTACAACTGGTGGAGAACACCAATTAGTAGATTTTTTTACTGATTAAATAACATTTAACTGTTGTATTCTATGTATCTATAGTGGCTAAGTTTGTATCTTTAGATTCAATGTGGAGAAGTTAGAGCATATGGCTTAAGATTATCATTAAGTTCATCATGGTAATTTCCATTCAGTTTCAGTAAGCTTAGTCCTTGAAATAAAGAAGGAAATTCATGAAAAGAACCGAGACTGGCAATGTTGAGCAGCGACTGAGGTTGGTTATTGGGTCCTAATCAAAAGAATTTCCTAAGCAAGTTTTCCTAATAAACATGTTTAAAGTCCTTTAGTAGCATACGTTTCTAAGCACATTCAATTAGTTTCCTCATTTATTTCAAGGGTGTTTAATCTGGCCAAAAATCACTTAATCAGTATCTTTTAGTTTAGCACGTTTTGCTAACTAAAAGAATCAGCACTGCTTCTGATAACAGTGTGGACTGGACAGCACCACATTCTGTTTTAAATTGAATAAATTTAGAAACAGCTCAATTTTTTCTCTGACAATTAGCTTTTAAATCTTGATATTTACTTTTAGAATCATGAAAATTATTTTTGTCTGGAGGAGTTGTTTTACTATATATTTTCTTTTGACTTAGAGCATTGATAGTAAGGGTGTATAACATTTTTTAGAAAGTACCTTATTTTAGTTTTTTTTAAGAGCCCTTTAAGGTGCTCTTTTATTGAGCGTTTGTAAAAAGTGCTTAATTTTTTTCCTTCCAAAATGAGTTTTTCTTTACCATGTCGATTCAGGCATATTGTTGGACCATAGTGAACGAAAGTGCCAATCATTTTACATGTTGGAAAAATTACTCGCGAGTCCACATGATTTCTTATTCTTGATTTTAGGTTTCATTTTCTGTCCTCTGAAATCGAACCGAAAATCTTGCAATTTTTCTGATCATGGGGACCAACTAAACATTTTATAACTGTCGTTGAACAGCCATCAGTCACCATTTACTACACGGCGAATCTTCGGCTGGGATCAAACCCACGACCTCTTGGACATGGGCCCAGTGCCCTACAAACCAGGCTATCCCGACCTCGCTCTTATTCATATTTTATAACCGTCTTTGAACAGCTGACCCAATTTTACGGGTTTACGACTACTAATGTTCAACTCCATAACCTTGTAATTTTGAAAAGGGAACTCCTGGATCGAGTATTGGGAGAAATTTGCCTTCGTGGACTTTTTGATGAAGCTAACCGGCATTTGCGTTACATGGAGTGGAAGATCATGAGAACCTCCCACGGTTAGCCTGACGGCAAGGAGACTGTAACCCATGATCCTTCTACCACTGAGGATATTTCACGTCGGCACTGGGGTCAGTGCAAGCCGGATGCGGAATTCATATCGACTGGGATTCGAACCCGGTTCGCCTCATTGGAAGGCGAACGCTCTATCCTCTGAACCATTTTATTTTATAACCGTCGTTGAACAGCCGACCCAATTTCATGGGTTTACGACTACTTACGTTCAACTCCGTAGCCTTGTAATTTTGAACCAATCCAGAAGACAAGGAAACTCCTGGATCAGTACCCCCAGAGGTATTGATTTGTTGTGGGAACATGGAGGACTTTGAGACTCGACAGATTTAACGTGCATCAGTCACCATTTACTACCTCTGAACCATTGTGGCTCCGCTCTTATTCATAATGGCAAGTTTAAATATTTGTAGTAATTTTTATTAACATTCAACCACATGGGCAATCTCATTGCGCCCAGTGATGCATAAGCAAATATTTGAACTAACCATATTTGAAAAATTAGTTTCCTTTGAACCTTATTTCTTTGCTAAACTCGTGTTATAAGTAGTTGCCAGGAATGGCAACAAATTATGGTAATTTATAATGCACTGCTCACTACTCTAGTTTTTTATTTTATTTTTAAGTAACACATCTCATGCAAACTAAACTACTAGAGTAGTTTTGCTACCTGTAGTGTACTACTTCCGACCACAGGAACAGTAACGATCAAGTTAGGGTGTCGATAATAAATGTATTTTCGGTTGTTTTTTTATCGTTGTAAGAAACTATTCTTGATTTTTTTGTTCATTTCTTCTTTTACATTTTTCCCTTTTCTATAAAATTTTTTTTATGAACTTTGAATATTTTTCATTTTAAAAGAATGCTACATTTGATTTTTTTCTTTATAAATTCATTAGTATAAATTAGCAAAACCTTTTGCATTAAGTCTTGTTATTTTCAATATCCTCCAATAAAAAACGTTGGTGTTGAACAGTTTTTCAAGATATAAGAAGTTGCTTTTGGATAACAGGTAATCTTTCAAATTTACGAAAATCAAAAACATTTGATAATACAATGCAATTCTAATGTTCTTAAAGTGTTATTAAAAATTAATTTACTCTACCTTTTTCAGGTATTTATTGATATTTTATTTTATTCATAAATTACATATTAATTTTAATTATTACCTTATTTTTTGTTAAAAAAAATTAGTTATATACAGGATGCGACAAAAAACTCAGGCTAAGTTAATGCATTATTGAATAGAATTTCTTTTTGGCTACTACTTTAAATATAAAATATTTATAATATATCTCTTAGTTTATGAATTGCTATTTGGCTTTTTTAGAGCTTATTAAACAAGGAAAACGACAGTTTGAAATTGTTCGTTTGGTCAGTACACAATTGTTGTTTACTAAAGTTTGGATTCCTTGAAGCCTTCGGCAGGTATGGGATAGATTATAGGGTGACTACTTTCGGTCCATTAATAAGAATTTCAATAAGTGTTTGCACCTTTTCATTGCCCCAAAAGGTATTTCAAACCATTTAAATTTATTTATTAGTAAAAGTCTAGTCTTATTATTATACATTATATGTTGTTAATTTATTTAATTTTAATTAAGTTCTATTAAAAATTGTTAGTCCGTTTTTTTTGTGTGTGCCATGTCCTGCAATATGTCTTCAAACATTTTTAAAAGCATTATTTTATTTTTAGGTTATTAATCAAAAAACTCTGGTAATCAATCATAGTTCTGCTTAATGATAATAAATTAACTTTTAAATCACTTTATTGCTTGTACAATTTATTAAGGAAAAATACAATTGTGTAAAATTTAGTGTTGCGGCCCTTTACTTATTAAAAATTACAATTGACCACTTAAACATAATTAAATATTTTTTTAAGAGAAAAGTGTCCTTACATTTTAAAGTATAAATTATGTTATTAACATAACAATTATTACGGAAGAATAAAATGAAATTCATAACTTGCTTTACGATTTGATATAACGAAATAAAATGTAACGTAATTCCGTTACATTTATGTAATTCTTTATGCTCTCTATATGTAATTCATTATGGAATTCTTTTGCTCTCTTTGGCCAGATTTTTTTTTAAGTGGTAGTGAAATAGAAATTAATTGGATTAGAAGATTGATTCAAAGAAAAATTATCTTAATCCATCATTAATATTAACATATGTAACTTTAATAATTGATTGTTACTTAAATAGGTGCAATTAGTGTTAACTTTTTTTTAGAAAATGATTAAACAAATCTATATCAGATTTTGCCAGTCAATGCTTACGCCACAATTTGATAAATAAAAAATAACAAAAGTATTATTATTTTTTATTTATCAAAATGCAATTTTTCTTCATTTTTTAGATCCCCCACTTGTTAAATTTTCTAGTGTAATAGAGTTAAAAACACTAATTAGAACACCATCAATGTATGCAGATGTCAAATATAATTTATCTTAGTACTATTTTTTTTTTCACAAAAAAAAGAACATACTGAAATGAAAGGAAATGTACTGACAACTTGTTTATCAAAGACAAAAACACAGAATGTAACATTTCATAAATGGCACTTGGATTAAATACATATTAAGATATGAATTATATTTACATGCAAATTACACTATTTACAGTATTTAAACAGCAGTTAAATTGAAATATTTATGTATCACACTACTGTGAAGATGTAAGAAACGTATTTCGTTTATATACAATAAAAGACACAGCAACAATCAAGTTTGTGCCCACATTCAAAGATCGATTATAATTCTGAGTGCTCAAAGTGGCTTGCTTCTTTTAACCATGTTTTATAAACATCATAAGGATCCACTAACCAATGTTTGTGAAAAGAGATATGTTTCACACTTTTCAGGAAATTCATTGAGTAGTCGGATGGTCTACCCTATAAAGAGATTTTTTATGAATACATTATTTTTTAGGAGGAGAAAAAAATGTGAACAAAATTCTAAAAGAATAAACAAATTGTTCATTATATATTGCATAATATAAATGATACTCTCAGAATATTATGATTGATGATTTCACATGATGCTCCATGTTAGCTTAACATTGTAATGTGAGATGTCTTATTAAAGCCTCCTAGTGGAGCATTTTATTAGCATCGCTCACATTGCAGGTTGGAGAGCCAGGGGTTGGCCACCAGGACCCTTGATCCTGGTGGCCAACAAAGCAACTGGTGTGTATCTGCAGCAAGGTGCATTGATCCTGCTATAGCTGAAAACCCTCTTGTTGGTTGTGGTGTGGAAGTTTGGAGAAAGGGGTACCAGCTCAGGAGTTGGCCTCGTCATCTGATCTGGGGCATGATTATGTGGCATTCCTACCATAGCCATACAAAGATAGAGCCCTTAAAATGATGCCAACAAAGAATTCTTAATTTTTCTTACATGCGAATAATATTTATTATACTCTAAAACTTCATCTGCTTCAGCGAAATATTTTCTTGCTAGAATATTTAATTTTATTACAAAAATTATAGTAACAGTTTCAGTGTCTTTATTCCTCCATTAGATGTTCAAACTAGCAGGATGGTTGGAGTCATTACCCTCTTCGTCCCCCTATCTGCAAGGCCAGTGCAGGCAAAATAAATTAGAAAAAACATGTTAGCCATTCAAATGAAGTGGAAAATAAAAATAAGAATGATACCTGGTGAAAGAGTGGAGAATGAGTGATTGGAATGTTTAAATTCTTCAAACATAATCCAAGGATCATGTCGTCAGGTGAATTGATGGATGGGCAAAAACAGCTTCTCACCAAGAGTTTCACAGTCGGCATAGAGAAGACCATTCTAGATATGGAGGAAGAGAATTATATATTCTGTTTATATCAAATAAATAAGTTGGTTCCCACCATACAAAAAATGAAAAAAGGTTACTGTCTGAAAAATAAAATAAAAAGTTCCTCACTAAATTGCAAAAAGGTTACAAAAGTAAAGGTTATTAACCCACTGGCGGTTTAGCGAAATTGGGAAAATGTTTCTCCCCAATACATCACTTTTCTATCTAATAACGTGGGAAAACCGGTTTTGCAGTGAGGAGAAGACTGCTGGTTAAAATACGACTTTTTACGTGCAGAACCGTCAGTGGGTTAAAAAAAAATATTACCAAAAAATAAAGTTTTATTTTAAAAAAAAGGAAATTCGTTTTTTTTTAAAAAGTTTTTCTTAATATTTTGATCCAAGACTAATGCAAAGAAGACACAGTTGTCAATCCATAGCACCAAAATAATCAATGCGTTCTAGTTTAAATTTATAATATGTATTAAAGGATGAGAAAGTTAATGCAATTCATAGGATAAAGTTATCTATCCTGGTGTAGAGAGATACGCAGAAGAAAAATTTATCAATACTCTAATATTGATTGTTTAGGAAATTGTTTATGGTGATAGAGTGTTTGCCCCCCAATGACGTTATCCTGGTTTGAATCCCGGTGATGGCTGGTCGATACGAATTCTACTCCTGGCTCACTTCGTCCACAGCGTTGATATCAAATATCCTCTGTGGTAGAGGAATCATGGGTCAGAGTCCACTTGCAGTAGAGCTAACTGTGGAAGGTTTTCCGCTTCATGTAACGCAACTCGGGTTAGGTCCATCAAAAAGTTCTCTAGGAAGGCTAGTTTAGTTTGCCTTAATGCGTTATTCAGAATTTCCATTGCCTTCTGCACTATGTTTAAAATTACAAGGCTCAGGACTTGAACATTGATTGATAGCATTAATTCAAAATTGGGGCAGCTGTTCAGTGTTGGTAATAAAATAAAATTATTCTGATTGAACAAATTATCATGTGTTTTATCATTTAATTTGAGAGGATTAAATAAAGTTCATTAAGAGCATATTTAAATGTTTTCTTTCTCTCAGGGGGTGAAGAGTAGAGTCCCCTTAAAAAACAAACACGAAATATTATTTACCCACTGCCTCCAGTTAAGTAATCATATCCACTTTCATCGATGACACTGTATCCGTATCTCTCACCAATGGCAACAAATTGTTCCGGAATATAGCATGATAACAGTTTTCTTAATCTAGGAAAGCTGAAATTATACACATTTTAAAATAATCATGATTTCAAGAGTGGAGAGCAATAATATAAGCAATGTACATTTCAACCATAAGATTATCTCAACCTCTGTTTTAACCCAGAAACTGAATAATAACAATTAAAAAATTTTTTTAATAAATATAATAATGAAAGAAAGTTTGTATGTCTGTCTTATAATTAATTATAGCAAAACCATACTCGAAGAGGGGGGGGGGTAATTGTTTAAGGGCCTTTCAAGACTCCTTACAATATAAGTAGAATTTTAAAGTATTTTTTCAAAAGGAAATTGCACAGTATTTTCTTATATATCAATAAAAACGTTAATTTTGAATAAAGACTCCTTAAAAATTCCAAAAAATATGAAAACAAAACTTTTTTGCTAAATTTTGTGCTCGGGTCCATAATTAAAACACTAATTTAAATTATTAACATTGTACATTGTAGCATTTAAAATGCAGGCAATATAATGCATGCTGAATTACTTTTGTTGAATGAAAACTGATATCCATGACGGACATTTTGAAATTGAAATGTATCAAAAACTTAATAGAATGGTAATTATATCAGAGGTAGGAATTAAGAAAATTGAGTCTGAAGACCATGAGGCTATTAGATTGTTTAAAAGCAAAGTTAATAAAGTCAATTTAACTGAAAAATTGCAATGCAGTGAATGATGTGACAAAAATACAGATTAAAACATGAACCAAAAGTTAAAAACAAACAAACTTCTCATCGATTGCTGTTGTGGAAGACCACTAATATTTATTTCACAGTGGTCCCAGTAAAATTTCAGTGGTCAATGGAACCATCATTAATTTCATGCTCAGATTATATAAAAAAAAACTTGCATTTCAATATTAGTTTACTCTCCACTGTATAATATTTATTATTTTTCAAAGATGTAAACATGCATAAAAATTCAAAATTATTGTTTTACCTAAGTAAAGTATCGTCATCAGCAATAATAAGCCAGTCTGCTCTGATGTTATTATGGACGTAATATTTCATGATGGCTAAAGTTTTCTCACAATGTCCTGATTGAACATTTTGAACTGGTAATTTGATGGTGGGTATGGTTTCATTTTTAGCATCACTGAAGAAGTTGATATTCTGCACATCAGGGGCCCAAGTGTTCTTCACTACATGTACTAAATAAAATTATCAATTTTAGTTACGGTGTTTTCTCTAAACATTGTCAAGATCGTCTTGTGCGGCACTATTTCTACTAAAGGCTTCATTACAGGGTTGCAAAAAACCCACCTGCCCAATAAAACCCGCCCGGGTTTTACTGGGTATAACCCACTCTGAAAAACCTGGTAAAACCCACCCTAAAGTGGGTTTTTCTAAGATTGATTTCTTTTTTCATCCCCTGTTATATTAAAGAGCTATTCTATTGAAATATATATGTTATCTAGCCTAAAAAAAAAATTAACCTACAGTGAAGAAACTAATTGTGTTGGAGACTGGAGAGTCACCTTGCTGGCTAGATTTGACTGTATGGCCATTGATTTGCTTTCTATGCAAATAAAAAAATTTCCCCTAACATTTTTTAAGATTAAAATATGAATAAAAAGTAATCCTGTGTTAAAATAAGTTTCAAATGTGTGACGTTTGTGAGTACATATAACATTTTGTATCATGATATATGAAGAAACTTTTTTCAGACTTTCACATCAATTTATTTGTATTAATTATCTATATGAAGTCAATTTATAAATTAAACTTAATTATTAATATTAAAATAAGTTTTTTTAAAATAAGGTACTTATCCCTGCCCTCTCTTTTGAAAACCCTCCCATAAAAACATGAAAAACCCAGAAAAGCCCAATAGAACCCAGAAAAACCCAATAAAACCCAGAAAAACCCTGCCGGGTTGGGTTTTTCGACAAAAACCCGGGTTTTTTGCAACCCTGCTTCATTATCTCGAATTTTTAGGTCAAATTTTTGAATTGTGCTTTCATGATGTGTTTTGTACTTAACCCCTAACAATCAGTTAAAATTAACAATCAGTTAATTTTCAAGAAAATGGTCATAAAAGTGCCTTTTTTTCTGACATCCAAACATCTTGCGCTGACATCTAGTTTAAAATAAACTAACTATCTACAATTACCTAAAAAATATCCTGGCACTGCCATCTGGTGTGTAAAATGAGAAATAAAATGTTTTCCGGGCAAAAGAAATTAATTAGTTTTATTCATCGTTTAATAAGAACTTGCAATATAAAGCATGCAGTAATTTAGATTCTCTTAATTTTTTCCAACAAAATTATATTAATACAGTTTTTACAATCAGTAGTTTTAGAAAAGGTAGTATAATAGTATGCATTTGACAGTTTTTAAATTTTTTTTGATAATTATCTTTTTTTTGGGTGCAATTTATGTTATAAGAATTATTCAAATCAGCTTTCATAAGTTTAAAATATAATAAAATTAAATCTAAAAACTGACAATTGTGCAGTTTTAAATTACTGATTTAAAGCCACAAATCACAGATTTTTATTGCTTTAAAGTTTTGAGGAAAATTTGAAAGAAGTTCTAAAAATTCCTCCTCATCTAATAAAGTGACCTCTTTACCCCCCCCCCCTATTTTGAAAGATATTATACTGCAAAATAATGCTATATCATCAAACATTTTTGAAGTACAAAAGAACATCAAGACTATGAAAATCAAAAATTTGACCTAAAATCCAAGATGGCAAAGGTAGAGGCCTTTTAACAAACTTTTGATGATTTAGTGTCTATTGACAGTTCAATTCTTTAAGAAAAAAATTGAAAATTGCTTGTTTATTAGTTAAGAAGAAATAATGTTAAATAAATTTTAAAGCATTATAATTATTTTCAAAAAAGTTTAAAACTATCTGTTTTCAGATTTTTTTTATTAGTTTAAACTGTAAAAAATTTAATTTTTTTATAGTTTAAACTAATCAAAGAATTTTTAAGGTTAAAGAATTTTTTAAACATAATTAGTGAAAAACCAAAAGATTTATCAAAAATTAAAATTATTGAAATTTTTAAAACAAATAGTTGTAACAGATGTTAGATAAACAGATTACTGTTACTGACAATTCTAAAACTGGTCATTTTCCAGGTATGATATAAGAATTTTCCATGTTTTTGTAAAAAATTGCAACTTTCTCTGACTATTCCCTGCTTTTCAGAGTAAATATAAAATTCTCTGACAATTTCAGGTTTTACCTGTTCTCCCTGACTTGTGGGTGTCCTGTTTTAATTTGCATAACAAATACATAAAAAAAAAGCTTAAAGTATAGCATGAGCCACAATGGCTCAATGGTTAAAAGCACTAGATTGTTATTGTAATGAACTGTGGGTCTCTGGTGACGGCTCAAAGCTAACTCAGCTTCAGATCGATAGGTACAAGCTTTTCTGGAAGTAAAGACAGCTGTTAAGCAAGGTTTACCACATTGCCACCATCATGAAATTGAGGTGTCTTAACCTCCATGAACCATAATGAGCTGTTGTGGGAATGCCTTACTTAAAATATAACATCATATGCTTAATACTGAACATAGCAAATAAGGACCCTACAAAATATAAATTATGCTATACATAAGGAATTAAGGATTATACAAATATAATATATACAAGGACTTAAATTATATATAAGGATCTTACATTCGAAGAAGTGAGAAACCTTTAAGCTCTTAATTACCTCTATCTAGGTGAAATTTTTCACAGGTTTTGACAGCAACAAACAATTTATCTGATTTTACTGATTGTCCCTTAAAAAAATACAATCATTACTTAAAACACTGTACTCATATCTCCTGCAAGAAAGTTGTTAAAATTAGCTTTTCTTTTACAACAAAAAATTACAAAAATATGCAAAAAAGCACTTTGAAACTTTTGATCATATTAAATTTACTTATTTAAGTAAAAGTTACAAATAAAATGCAATAAAAAAACCATAAAATGACTTATTTTCAATTAAAACTCCACCTAAGATTTAAAATACAGTTATTTTTATTCAATAACAAAGTAAAAACAATATTTAATTATTCTCAGGGATAAAATAAATTATTTTTAACATAAAACATAACTGAAAGGGCAAGTTGAAAAAAGATAATTAATTAAAAAGAAAAAATAAATTAAACAATTCTAAATGGGGTTTTACAAAAATGAAACAATTGCAAACACCTCAAAAATAAAGAGTTTCCAATAAAAATTAAAATGTTAAAAACTTGACAGCATTTTTTAAAATTATTTTAATTAAAATTATATAAATCACCTGAAAACAAAAGCTTTCATGAATATAAAACTTTTTAATTTTCAAAACTCTTTCGTAAAGAATAATTTATAATTCTTTTCTTACTAGATTAATAGTTTACAATGAGAACTCAGTTATTACATTTATCCCCTCTAAATAAAAACATTCTACAGCATAAACAATATTATATAATATATTTAAATTTCCCCATGTCTGCATGAACTGCATACCGTGCAGCAGCAACATGAAGGAGAAAAATTTAAACAGGATCCGCTGAATCGAGTATTTTTGGGGTAAATTGCAAAGTTCGAAGCAAAATTAAGAACATTTTCATCCCACAAAGTAGCCGAATTGCAATATTTCATGCTGTGCATTACATAACATTACAATATTTTGTAAAAAAAAAGAAAAACAGGCATAAATATTAAGACTGACACTTACACAATTTGATGGCTCTTCAGTCCATGTTGCACAACCTGGTGCCTTCTTTAAACACAGTTGAGACTCATGCATCAGTTTAATGTGAGCTGTATCCCAAATATATTTAGCTAGCTGCAATAAGAATGAAAACAATTTTGAAACTTAAAACTTTCTTTATTGACAACAAGAAATACGTCAAAATTATTATCAATAATGTTAAAAAAAAAAAACCAAACTGAAAAACACTTTAAGTGCTCATAAGCATTGACAACAAAAATAACAATGGAATGAATATTATTCAATTACACGGGTGTCCAAAATTAACGTCACAAACATAAAATCTACGCAAACTAATAAAATGTGTTGTCAGGAAATTTTGAGAGGGGAAACATGACAGTGGGAGAAAGAATATAAAAACATAACACTAAAGAAAAGATTTTAACTGCGAATTAAGTAATGAAGTATATATCAAAAAGTGTTAAATCATGAATCAAAGATAAACTCTTCATGGCAGGAAAAGTCTATTAGCGATTGCGACCTCTATGTACTGCTATACAAGCATCACAACAAGCTCTTATACATTCACAGGGGTGATTGTGAGCCCAAGTCAAAATTCCGTAAAATTTCTTGAGTAAAAAAAAAAAAAAAAAACAGTTTAAATTGAAAAAAATTTAAACAAGGTTTTTTTCCCCTTTTTCTCAATCTTTCTTAGTTTACTTAAAATATATTTAAAATTTTACACATACTTATACCATTTACACATAGCTATGATAACCTGGAGAAGTAATTGAATTTACAAAAAATATGTCTTTTATTCTTGAGTTCATGATTATATTAACTATTTACTGATAAAAAATTAATATTAATCTTGAATATAAAGTATCTGGCTCTCCCTTACAAACAAATAAAATAAACTGTGTTTTTAAGTTTCACCTTTGAAAATTTGATTTCCGGTAACTTTTGTGATCAATGATTTTTTGAAACGTCTGGACTTTCGATCTCCGGAAACTTCCGGATCACGATTAGCGAAAAATCCGGAAATCCGGATTTTTTCCGGAGCCCAATCAGCCCTGCATTCAGGAGAGTGCAAAAAAATTCTTGTGGCAACAAAGACCATTTTTCCAAAAACGTAGAGGGTCCTGGGAGGGAATTCCGCTGTGAAACAGCTCTTTCTAGATCATATCAAATATGTTCAATAGGATCGAGACCTCAAGGGCCAACTCATGGAATGAATAGCTTCTCCTTCAAGAAAATCCTTAACAATGTGAGTTCAGTAAAGACGCATACTACTGCCCATAAAAAAGAAGTCTGAGCCATTAGTATCCCAGAACAACCTCACATGGGCTTTAAGAACCTCATCTCTGTAGCAATGAGTAGTGACAGGACCCACATCAAAATCATGCAGTATTATGCAACTGTTCAACATTTCTATTTTTCAGATAAAGAAATTGTCAATTCACCAAATTGTCAATTTCTTTTTCGTAAGATGGATGCTAGCAAGCTCAATGTTCTCTCCAAATGCAGATTAAACAGGAATCACTCAATGGGGTGATTTTCGATTCACCACTGAAAAGAACACGCCACATTTTTGTTGTATACAAGATAGATGCGTTTTGCTCCAGAACAACCGGGCTTTCCTGTAAGATGTAGTTAAAGGGACACAAATGACTGAATGCCAGGCATAAAGACCCTTTTCTGGGGGCGTAAATGCCCTATGCAAGGTTGTTCCAGACTACTTTTTTATGGAGGATAATGCACAGTCACACAGAGCTCACGTTGTTGATGATTTTCTTGAAGGATATTTGCTGTATGAATGGGCTCTCGAGACCTCTGAATCTTGATCCTATTACGCATGCTTGTGATGGTCTAGAAAAAGCTGATACATAGCGACACCTCCTCCTAATATCCACCAGGGGTTAAAAGTCGCCCTTTTGAAGGTATGAGCTTCGTTGCCACAAGAATTTTTGACTTCTTTATAAACAGTATGAGTACTCGTGGTGAGGCTTGCATAGTAGCACAAGGTATTCCCACTCCACATTAAACAGACTTTCCTCGAGATAAAGGCCTTATCATTGATTCATGATTTAACACTTATTTGATATAGCCTGTTTCTTAATTCACAATTAAAATCTTTCTTTATTATTAACTTCTTATATTCTTCCTCTTATTGTAATACATCAGTGTGACAATGAATAGTTCATTAATTTTTACAGATTTTATGTTTGTGACCTTAATTTTGGACTCAGTGTTTGTTATCTGTGTTTAAAAAAAAAAAACCCAACAGAGAAGCATTTTAAATAAGTGCTTTTATTGCATATAAAATTAAATAAATAAATGCTTTTAAAGAAGCAAAATTATATTGACTGAATGTTATTTTCTTAATACATTTACCGCATGTTTTCAAAAGAGCCAGGCAACAACATTTGGCTATTAAATATTTGATAGAACTCAATACTTGTCTATGATAGTTAAGAAAACTGATGTACCTTCAAAATAAAATTTTAATTTTATGCCTAATGGAAACATTTGAGTTATATTATGAAGTGATAAAACTTTTGTAATAAAAGTAATTAATTTTAGTTCTTTTGTAGAATTCCTTTAAACTAATAAAGCATTTTAAATGTTCATAAATTTAGGCTATAAAGTTATAAACCTCAGGTCGACTTTATTTTTAGTTTAACGTCGCCAATGCAATAGCCCATTGTGCAGCTTTAGTGTGATGCAAATAAAGTACTATGTATTACTTTTAGTTTAAATTTTTGTATTCAACAATATTTTAAATCACTTAGGTAATATGATTCGCGATATTACACTAATATCGATTGAAAATGATAATTAAGAAAAATTTTTAACTTCTGATAAATTTATAAGCAAAATTAAAGGAAATTACATAAATAAATACCTCATACATTGGATCAATGGAAAACGCACAATTTTCACACTTTTTCTTCAGTCTGAAAAAATCATCGAACATCATGCATCATAATACAATTTATATATACATATATATATATATATATATATTGGTTTATGGCGGGCACTTGGG
>NC_092209.1:28938304-28986957 GCF_043381705.1 Parasteatoda tepidariorum | reverse complement strand
GTGGGAAAGACTTTAAAACAAAACTTACAACAGTTACTTTTCTCAACAACTGAAATTTAGAATAGTGTGATTAAGAAAAATATGTGAACTGTTTGCAATTTCAAATTAATATTGAAATGTACAGGTTTAGAATTTTCTACAGTGAAAAGTTTTCGGAACTTCAGTGTTCAAATAAGTATACAAAAGCTAGACGTTAAGAACGTATCCAATGAGCGAGTAAAGCGATCATCGGATTGCGAAGCAATCCGAAATGAACTGCGAAAGCAGTTCCGGGGGTTGGCGAGCACCAGCGAGCAGGGGGCGAAGCCTCCTAGTATATATATATTTCTAAATATAAACTTAAAATTGAATAATTTTTGCAAGTAAGCTAGCGTAAAAAAAAAAAAAAAAAGGCACACTGTGAGCTACCACTTTTGTTTTTTGTCTTATTATTCATATTTTGTACATAGAGAACTGATAATCTGAGACATTGGGCAGCCAAACACAACAAATAAACGGATTTACTTGTATGTTCTATCATGTCTTTTTCACTGGTTCTAAAAAATTTTTTTTATCACAGCTACAATGACTCAGGGGACAACATAGTGTTTACCTCCCAATGAGGCGCCTAAGATTCAAATCCCAGCGATGAATGGTCAATTTGGATTCTGCTCCCGACTTACATCCCTCACAATGCTGATGCAAAACATTCCCAAGAATAAGTGGATCACGGGGTAAGAATCCCTTTGCCGCCAAGTCAATTGCCAGAAGTTTTTGTGGTTTCTCTCTCTACGTAATGCTAATTAATTAAAAAAAAGACATTTATGAAGGCTAGTTTGTCTCAATGAATGATCAAAGAGTTCCATTATCTTACGGGTTGGGTTAAAAATTACCAGGCTACAAGTTGAACACTGATAGTGAACCTAAATACGTTCAATGTCAGTTATAAAATAAGATAAAGAATATTTATCAATGAAAAAAAGATTTTATAATCTTTTTAAATAAGAAGCAAAATTACTCTTGAACAAAAAGGATAATATATAATATTTAAACATTGTACTTGCTTCAAACTTTATCTCAGGACAAAATCACATATAATCAGGAGTTCCCAGTAACTTCAGAGCAAAAGAGTAAATAACCCTAAATTTAAATTATGGAAAATTTTCCTTAAAAGCAATAGAAATATCAAAATTTTTAAACTATTAAATTATGATACATAAAAGGGGCCGCGGTAGCCTGGTGGTTAGAGAATTGAATTTTGGTTCTCTATTAAGCAACATACATGCTTGTAAAATCTGTGGGGGAAAAAATCCTGTGGTCGGCTGCTGAGAAAAAATATGGGTACAGGGATTTGGAGAAAATTTCCTTCCCATTCAGACCTAAGTCTAAATTGAGGAAGTGGCTTCATGAGTATGTGGTGCTGCCATCTATCTGTGGGGTTCTGTGCTAAGACATACTTTCACCCTTGCCTTGCTCTCTTGTCAAACAAAAGGTGCAACCTCCTCATTTAAGTCACAAAAAGGCCAATTGCTGACGAGCTTGGCTACTATAAGCGTCATTATTGAATGAACAAACATGATACATAAAACTTTTTTGAAAACCAAAAATTGAAATCAATTGTGTGAGAAGAAGTGATCTTACTTGTCGATTAATGTGGAACTGAGAAAGAAACCGGTTGAAAAATGTGGATAAGAGAGGGCAGAATCTTCTACTGCTGCAAAATGATGAATAATAGTAGGGTTTTCATCAACTAAAGCATGTCCAACAAATACATCCTAAAACATAGTAAATGAAAAATGCATTTCGAACTATGGCAAAAAGTTTGTCTGTTGATTTTAATGCTTAGTTTTATTTTAAGTATTTTTCTATAGGCTGCTCATGCATGGTGGACAGAAACACTCAGAAATTTTTTTTTTTTTTAACTTTTCCATGCTGACTTTATTAAATTTTTTTGATTTTTGCAACTGGTTATATAATTTTTTAATTAATCAATTATAAATCTTATTCATAAACATAAAATACTATAATAAAAAGCATTTATATGCGCTATTTGAAATGAAAAATAAAAAAAAAATTGAAAATATTTTAAAAAGAATTGTTACTAGACCAATTTCCATGGGAAAAATATCATTTTTACAATCATTTTTAAATTGTGAGATACAAATATGTGCCAAAAAATATCACATTGAGGGCAAACATTAACATAAAGCTGTAATTATGAAAATTCAGGATGTTATTAGATTCTGCTTGAAAATAATATGACTGACTTATAAATGTACAATAAATTTTCTAAGTGGATGCATATAATAAAAATAAACAAAATAAGTAAATAAAATCTAAGACAAAACAAATCTGAACAAAATATAACCCTAAGAACACGAAGCAAATTACAATGATATATATATATATATATATATATATATATATATATANTATATATCTATAAACATATGAACAGAAAACTAAAAAGATGATATTAACCACAAAAAGTAATATAATTTATAACTCAAATGTAATTTATAGCTAAAGTAAAGTATTAGAATAATATGATGGTTGTGATTGGAATTTTGAAAGCATATTTTATTTTTGAAAGCATAACTTTTTTACTTAACTTTTATTCATTTAACTTTTTTTTCAATTATTAAAAGAATACATTTTTTTTTAATTAAATTTTTTTAAAAAAATTTTCTTATAATTTATTTGCATAGATTCACAAGAGATTACATTTTGCCACATTGTAAACAAAGTTTGAAAAAAAATTAAAAAGAGAAAAGGTTACAACCCAGTATTTTGAAAAAGCTAAGTTAAACTAGATCAGTGACTGTTGCAGTATATGACAGAAAAAAAACTTCCTGTTTTCCCTTTTTATTTACTATTTAATATATTTTAAATAATATTAAAGGTAATTCAATTATCAAACCAAAAAGCTAGATGGGTTATACATTCCAGACAAAGACTGTAATATACTTTTATTAATCAAAAATAATAAAATTTTAAAATATAATTCAAATACAGTTTTACAAGATGATACATACCTCAGATTTATTATAGTTAGAGAGTAATTTAATCAAATTATCTAGGTGAATATTAGTATTTTCTTCCATGAATATAAACCAAGAATACTCTTGTAAACTTTGCAACCTATAAAAAAATACAAACATGAAAAATTTGGAAAACATAGTAGATAGAAAAAAAATCTACTAATATGAAACAAATTACATAATTTTTTTTAGACACATAAAAACTGAAATATCACAAAATTGAACTGTGAGATGCATGGGAGAATTTTCATCTTTTATGAATACAAACATAATGAAGACCCCAATGAATACAAAAACAACTGCTAGTGCCAGGATACAACTTCGGCAAAACATGTAATTTTTTTATCCTCTTCTACCATTGAGATTCGCTATATTACATATATTTTCTCGTTACCTTTAGGCTTGCACAGTTCTTAATTTTTTTATTTCTAAAAAATGGTGTCAATCTTGTCACTAAGAAGTTATAAGTTCCTTTTTACTAGCTTTTACTTTAACATTAAAATTTGACAGGATACATTTATTTGGAAATGTAAAGTAATGGGGAAAATATTACTAATTTAAAAAAAAAAACATTTGTTTTTTTAATTTTGCTCAGATTTTTAAAGATGTTTAAGGATTGAATAGACCCTGTTTTCTTTTGATGGCAAATTTTGATTGATTTTGTTTAATTTTGATGGCAAAAACAAGCCAACCCCCTCCCCCCTACACCAAATCTCTGAATATTAACTACAGTTAAGCACATCCAAAAAAGTGTAGTTTAGATATTCCCCTCTTCCTTGTAACCATTAGTCTTATTATCTTTGTAACCATTAGTGATATGATTGAAAAGGTTCATTGAAATGAAATGTAAAAAATGTTTTCCATTGGATCTGAAGTCTATAACTGTTAACATGACTCCAGAAGTACAACACATTGCCAATTTTACACATGTGACATACTGACAAAGACATTAGAAATTTTTAGCATACCATTCCGCAGCCTATTAGGGAGAAAGAATAAGGGGGGAAGGAAATAACACACATTAACTCTAGGGAGATTTTATCTTACAATTTTATAACCGCTGTTGAACATCCGACGTAATTCTGAGTTTATGATCGACGGCAAGGGGATTCTAACCCATGATACCATTGGGTATATTTTTTGCCAGCACTGTGGTTGGAGCGAGCCAGGAGCAGAACCTGGTTCAACAAATCGGGAGGGTTGTTGATATCCGGTATCCACTTATACTGTAAACATGCCGGCGTGATGACAGACCTGATGAAAAAAATCACGAAAGGAAATGTACACACCAATCAGCTAACTTATATAGATAACCTTGATGATGATGAATAATAACAAGAAAGACAATCATGATGACTCCGTATAACAATAGCAAAAGTAATAGAAAAGTAACTCCTTAAAAGAAATGTAATTTTCAAGCTATGATATCAAAAAACACATATAATAATTCTCCTTCATGGTGACAGACTACATATTCGCTTAAACAGAACAAAAAAAGAAACCCAAATGCAAATTAATGTTAGAATTTGGTTAGTAATGTCCATAGTTCAGTGCATCGATCAAACATAATTATAAAGTTTATAAATATAAAGGGTTTATAAATTAAAATTCATAGCATAATATCGAACATAATTATAAAGTTTATAAATATAAATGGTTTATAAATTGAAATTCATAGCATAATTATAAAGTTTATAAAATTAAAACATTCAATTAAAATAAAACTCTGGTTACAAAAAGATTCATTAAAATTAAGGAAAATTTTGCTGATTTGATTGAGTTTTTTTTTTTGAGAAAAAACATTAAGTACTAAGTTCAGAACTTATCTTATAAGACTTATTGCAATTTTAGGTAATAAAACATGTAATTTTTATTTCAATAATAATAGTGTTAAAATATTTTAAAAAGATAAATTGAAAAATGAAACTTGAGAAATGAAAGACATAAATAATGAAAAAAAAAAGTTCAGATATTTTTAAGACAGTCATACAATTAGGGTCGAGTGCGCTAAAGTAAGTATAAAATCCAGTTTTTTTATTTTTTTTTATTTTTAAAGCAGGCTCTAAAGTCAAAACTTTAAATTTATATTACCAAAATTTTTTATGCATCTTATATATATTGCATCCATATAGATCAACTATGAAGTATAACTTATCTATTTCATTTGATTATATACTTACAGTAATGCATTCAAAAGAACATGTTTTGATATACCCACTATACCAGTGTATATTTCATTAAAAAATTTATATAAGTATTGTTTTAGAAATAAAAATGCTTTTAAATAAAAGCATTTTTATTATATTTAAGAAACAAATGCCAAAAAATGCTTTTTTATATTATTAAATTAAAGAATTAATGTTAATGGCTAATAAAATTAGGTTTCACTTAGGTTTTCATCATTAGGTTTAGGATGCAGTACATTTTTCTGAAATCAACAAATCTTCATTAAAGAGCAAGAAAAGTGTTATAGTTTTAGGTATATTTGAAATATAAATCAGAGTTTAAAATTAATATCTATAGTGCTATTTTATTGTGTTATAATTGTACTTATAGCAGTCATGTTTTTTTTTTCAATTTAATTATTTTAAGGAAATTGTTTTTTTTTTCCAAGAAAAAATTGCTATATGAAGACAGAAACTTGTGCACCAAACTCCATGTATCCACTTTACCTAACCTGACCCTACACTTAAAAAAAAATTTAAAAATCTGTATTTATGTAAAAAATTATGAAAAAAAATTTAACAATATAAAAAGAAACTTACTTTTTAAATAATGGCAAAATGGTCCAATGCCCTGGAGCATTCAAAAAATCTTGATGAGTTTTAAAGACACGAATTTTTATCTGCAAAACCAATACATAATGTTGAGTTGTAAAGTAAAAATATTTCTCTGAAAAATAGGTCATAAAAATAAATATATTTCTTTGAAAAGTAGGTAATGAATATAAAAATATTTCTTTAAAAATAGGTCATAAAAATAAATATATTTCTTTGAAAAGTAGGTTATGAACATAAAAAATTTCTTTAAAAATCGGTCATAAAACGTAAAATACTAACATCGTTTGGAATTTTTTCAGCTTGCTTGAGAATATATTTCTTTTTAAAATCAGCCAATGCATTGTGGTGAGGATTAGACTGACTTCTTATAATTATTCCTATAAAAAATAAAAAGTTAAAACAAGGCTACTAAAAAGAAACTAACAACTTTGTATTTTGAACTTACTATAATACAATTAAACAGATTAAAAGCTTGATATTATGAATACCGCATATTCTGAAAAGTCCTATTTACAACAAATATGCAAGTCGAGAAGTCTGCTATTATAACAAATTTGCAAGTCACCATCAAAATGCTATTATTAAAGATACAGAAATTTCACGTTTTTAAACAAGTTAAAAATGAATTTACTATAACTACTTTACTAATTACTTACTTTACAATAATTTTTTGTAAAATAATAAAAAGAAGAAAAAAAAATCAATTTTTTTTCTTCGAATAATGTTAAACTTCAGTAGTGAAATGATAAACAGTCATTAACTAGTACAGTGGGTGATCGGTTAACGAACATAATCCGTTCCAAGACTATGTTCGCTATCCGAATTGTTCGTTAACCGATCATCGATTCACCATAGACTTCTATGTGAAATCGATTAATTCGTTCTGGAGACCCTAAAAATTAAATTTAAAAAAATTTATAATTTCTTATTAAGTTTTTAAAAAAATAATACATACATATAGTCTTGCATATTAATCAGTCCTTTTCATTTCCTGCTTATGGAGCATTGAAGAACACGTCCAATGTCGATTGCTTTTCTCTCTTTTTCAGGATTTTCCGGAAGTAATTAATAGCGTTGTCATTGTAAAAATCCCCAACCCTACTGACATCAGCTTAGTTTGGGTGCCATTCTAAGACCATTGCTCTGATATTTTCCCACTTTTTCAAAAGATCTTTAACGGCAGATGTCGGCATTGGTATCCTCTTTCGTCTTCCTTTTGTTCGGAAGGAGACACATTTCGCTGTGTTTCTTGGTGTTCTTTATTCAAAATTTCTTGGAGTTCTTCTGTCGTCAGTTAATCTTCATGTCCCATTATGAGCTCTTCTATGTCATCCTCATTCACCTCCAATTCCAGATCTCCAGCAGTTGTCAAAATTTCAGGGGTGTCTCCCTGATCACCTCTGTCACCTTGAACGAAGGATGGACACAGCTTCCGCCAAGCAGAAATCAACTGTCGCTGTGTGACTTCTGACCACGCCTTTTGAATGATACGAATAGCTTCAAGAATGTCAAATTTTTATTTCCAAAAGTTTTTTGAAGTCACTGTTGAGGAGAATTGGCTTGCTTCAAAACACCGACGAAACAGCGCGCGAGTGTACAATTTCTTGAAAGCCGCAATAACTTCCTGATCCATCGGCTGAATCAGCGAAGTCGTATTCGGAGGTAAAAACTGAACTGTCAGCCACGGAAAGTCTGTCAACAAATTATCTTCAAGATCCTTTGGATGTCCTGGTGCATTGTTCAATAGCAGCAGTGCTTTCAACAGCAAGTCATTGGTATCAAGGTAGTCCTTGATGCTCGGAGCACAAACTTCAAATAGCCATTCTTTGAAAAGATACTGCAAGACCCATGCCCTCTGATTCGATCTCCACATTACTGGCAGTTTGTTCTTAATTATAGAATTTTTTTTAATGCTCTGGGATTCTCAGAGTGGTAAATGAGAAGTGTTTCAAGCTTTATAATAATAATTATTGAATGACCTTTAAATTTAAATTCATTGTTAATTCAAGTTTCATTTAGTAATTATCAATACTAAACATGCTTTAAACATTTCTCCTTTCAGTGATCTTATTTTGTATTCAAAATGATAACAAACGCTTAATAATACTTTTTTTCAGGCCGAGAAGTGTTCGTTAGAATTCGTTTTGTTCATTATCCGAATATGTGTTCGTTGTCCGAACACAAAAAATCTTTCTTGAAAGTGTTCGTTATCCGAACACAAAAATCTTTCGTGAAAGTGTTCATTAACCGATATGTTCGTTAACCGATCACCGACTGTATTAACAGGGGTCTGTCTAGGTTTTTCTGAGAGGTACCTATTTCGTGAAAATTTCGACATAATTTGTGAAAATTATAAATTATATTAAAAAATCAACACAAAAACATGGTACAAATATGGATTTATCATATCTTATGGGATACAAAAATAAAACTTTAAGAAAAAGTTTTGTGAAACTACCGTTTTTCCCAAAGTTGAATTTGTGAAGGTACCGCTAAACGGTAGTAAATTTGACCTGGACAGACCCCTGATTAAGGACTTTTTTTTTGTTTTTATTTTATTCATTAAAATGGATATTTTGGAACTAGTTCCCAAATTTTCATTCTTAAGGTTTTAAACAAAAAAAAATTTTCAAAGCTACAATAATATTTTTTATTGAGAATGGCAAGACATAAAAAACTTAAAGCATTACAAAAAAATATTAATTCATGAGAAATAATGAATGAATTGGTAGACAAATAATTTTCCATAGGCTAACATGGGAGAAGTAAAATCTAGGCAGAAGTTCCAGGATAACCTTAATACATGCAAAATCATTTTTAAATTGTCACTAGTTTAAATGCTCCTTATAGCACAGCATAATAATAAGCACTATCTATGTTGTTAATAACTTAGTTTTCTCAGCTAAAGTTACTTATAATTAATTGAAAGATGTCTAAACAAATATTATGAACATTTCTAAAAAATTTTAATTTACTTATTCAAAGTTTCTTAAAATTTTAATTCGCTTAATAAACTTATAAAAAAAGCTAAGACAAATAAGACAATTTTATTAAACAAAACTCCTAACTAAAACAACTGAACAAAACTAATCTAACTTGATCTGATCAAACTGAAACAAAACTTTTCCTAAACTAGTTTGTTTAAAAGATTTCATAATTTTATTTTTATTTTGTCATTTAAAACTACATAGTTAAAAATATATAAAAATTTTTATAGTTTACACTTCATAAATTTTTGATCATTATTAAATAAAACAATTATCTAAAATTGTTTTTTCTTTTTACATGTAATTAACTATTTTTAAATAACAAATTTTATAATTTTGTTTTTTTTCCTTTCAAATTTTATTTTCTTACCATAGAATTAGTATTAGTTTATTTATAAAGCAATTAAAATTATTCTAAACTTTTAATATGGAAAAATCAATCCAGTTTATGACTAAAATCATCCCATAAAAATGTTATTACTGGAGGTTTGTGATTATGGAATAGATTATTACCTATTGTCAATTCATTTGCAGGATGATTTTTCGAGCACTCTGTTAGCAAAATCAAATCAGTTAAACCTGAAATATACAACATTCCATTTTAATATTGTTTGGGCAATGACAAATATAAAGACAATTCTGAAGAAATAATTTAAAAGAAACTAAAGAACATTTCAATATTATGCAGCGATTTTATAAATAACAAAATAAATTCTAAGGAAAGCTATCTTTTAAAATCTTCTTGAGTTAACATTTATATAAAGTTATCAATGTTGTCATCTCAGACACAAACGAAAACTTTCAATTGATATTAAAAGTAAAAAAGGCTGCTTCATACTTTATAACCGCAGACTGATTCAGTTATTTTATATTATACTATGTTCAAAGAAAGAAAATATAAATTTAAAGTGATATTTTTTTTTCTTTTGCTTAAAACTATAATTTCTATTTCAATAATTAGTTCATTTATTTTAACATATATTTTTAGATCAGAGTATGTTTACACATTAATTTAATGTTTATGACGGTAAAAATGATTTGTTATAAAATTTTTACAGATAGATAAGAGTAACATACAGAATATTGAAAGGGAAACCACCCAAATTATCATATTGTGGCCGAAGAAACAAACTTTCAAACTTGCTGCAATGTTTACTTTTATTTTGAACTGTTTTGATTCCCCATTGAGTAATTATGTAACGTTTCCGACTATTTGTTTCTGTCAAACCACGGGCATCAAAATTAGAGAAAAAACAACTCCATGGATAGTGTTTTCTACACCAGGGAACGCTGTAATCTCCATACGGCCTATGCTTCCAGGTGACTGTGTTTCCAATGTATTTTAAAGTCAATTGGCTCACAACGTGATCATTGAGTTCTGAGATTCTTGCAAACTTGGTATTTGATTACTTATTACTTGTGTTTACAATACTTGTGCTTACAATGCTAAGGGTGCTAACACTAACGTAAGATGATGCACAGCTTAAAACTAGAACAAACATTAAGAAACAAATGGAAAGAGGCCAAATCAGAACTGCCAAAAAAGCGAGTTATTCAAAATCTAGCAACCATGTCACCCTTTTTAACAATATATATCTATAAATAACTAAAGCAAATTTTCACTTCAAACTCACCAGGATTACTTAATAGCATTAATATCTGATGAAATACAGTAGATTTGAACTCAGAAATTATCTAATTTACTTTTTTTATTGAAAAAAAAAATATCAGTAAAAAAATATCACCTTGCAGAATAAGCTGTAGTAAGTAGTTGCAAACTTTCTAACCGGAACTAGAGCAGGTATTGAGCTCGAGATTGTTCTTATTTACATTTACATTGAAAACACCATCCATTGTAATATTTATGGTCCCGTAGTGGACTGATCGTTAAGACACGGTTCCCAGCAGATCACCGAAGTCAAGCATCACTGGCTGCGGTCAGTGTGCGGGTGGGTGACCACTTGGATCAGTCTGCGTAGGGACCGAGGGTGAGCGGTATTGGTCCTCGTTAAACTGTGCTACCGTAAAGTGCTCGACTTCGCGCGCAGGTCGTCGGGCTACCGAAGCGGGGGTGCCATCCCCTACGCATAGGATCAAAATTGTGATAGCATGTCTTCGGATCATCCTTCGGGGTGTTTCCCAGACCGTCGCCAATAGCCCTTTGTGCAGCTCTAGTGCGACGTAAATTAACAACAACAACAACAACAATATTTATGTTTTTTGTTTTTTCAAGACTTAGGAGCCTCCTCTATTAATTGAATAGACGAATCTCATTAGCTGATTTTATCATAATTTGCATGAGTATCGCTTAATCGTTGTTTTCGATTTACTACATTTAACTTCAGCTTCTTTGTCAATTTGAAATTATTATTTTTATTTCATTCATTTCTGTAGTCTTTTCACTTAACATTTCGAAAAGAAATGTTATTTTTTTAGCTTGGCATAAGATATAACATTAGGCATATAGCTATTATATATGTGTTCCATTTCTGTATTCTGCCGTTGGAAGAAAATTACGTAGCCAAAATTACCATTAATTAGTTACGCAGATGTTACAATTATTTTCTAATTAAAAAATGTTAAAAACAAGTATGGAGATAGTCGATGAACTGGCAAGCGTTAAAAACATATTGATTAAAAGAATTTTGAATTTTTTTTAAACAATCAAAAATTTTTAATTCTGATCTTCAAAAGTTCATTTTTAAATTGTTAAAAATTCTTGAACACCAACAACTTTACAAATGTTAATATTTAAAAAAAAATTTCAATATTAGTTTTTTAAAATTAATACAAACTAATTATTAAATAAATTAAAAATTGACTAAATTCATGCGTGGTATTTTTATTACAAGTTTAAAAATTAATAAATCTCAAACTAATCAACAAATATAAAAAAATTTTTGTCCCATCGAACTTAATGTACATTTTTATTTTTTACACACCTTCAAAATTTCTCTTGAGGGCTATGGTTTTTGCATTGTAACTTACAAATAAATACCCAAAACATCGACGAAAAGTGGCTTAAGATATTTTAAAAAATAGACTTTTTTCAATTAAATTTTAAAAAAAAAACTTTTTTCTAACTATTATTTGCATAAAATATTGAATTATCAAATGGAATTTTAAATTGTTCAAAAGCTTTTAGTTCAAGCTCCCAAAACAAAACTTGACAAAGAAATGCAAACTTAAAAATTTGTACTATGTCGTATTACACGTATGACTCAAAACATAATTTCATAATTAAGAAATTTTGCACCTCCTTTCTTTTGTTTTGATGTTGTGTTTTCTAGACAAAATTAAATATTTAGAAAATTTTCTATAAATATTTATGGGCGTATATAGAAGAATGAAAGTGTGAGAATTAGTGTTATGAATGTGCCAGAATTAGACATATACTAAAATTTAAATAAATCATTGTTTTTTAGGTAAATTACCACAAGTTTTAAAGATATTATAAGAAAAATATTGATTTCTTTTTAACATATTAATATATACTTTCGAAACTGTTTTTTTATCTTTCAATTTAGGTATCGCATGAAGTCAGGGTCAGCCAGTTTAAAGTTGAGGATCAGTGCAAGACTTTTTGTAGGTCACTTTAAATTTAAAAAAAAAATTTTTTAATCAAAAATGTAGTAAAAATGCAAATGTAGTGCTCACAGGATAGATCGCATATTAATATTTCAGCGAGAAGCAAAAACAATAACGTAATCGAATCAAACTATTGAAGAAAGGAGGATTGAAGAAACTAAAACCTATTTGATTGCCGAAGGAAACAGTCAGGAGTTAGAAGGCTTTTGAATTACTGTTACAAAAGCCTGCAAGTAGTTTGGCAAAATTTCTAGCTTAAATATTAATTTTATTTTATAAGCGTCGTTGAGCAGCTGACCCATTTTTGAGTTTATTTTCAATTTTCAACTCCCTTACTAATATTGAACTCAATCCATACGAAAAGGGATCTCTTGGATCGAACATAGAGACAAACAAGCCTTAGTGAATGACTTTTTCATTTAGTTCGCATTTGAGGTAAATGGATAGGAAGAGCTCAGAAATCTCTCATAGTTAGGCGGACGGCACATGAACTCTAACATGCGACGCGTCTATGACCACTGAGGATATTTTACGTCAGAACCGAGAGCAGAATTCGTATCGACCAATTAGCTTAGAAGAGTCCTGGTGGCTCAGGGGACAGAGCGTTCGCCTTCCAGTGAGGTGAACCGGGTTCGAATCCCAGCTATGACTGGTCGATTCGAATTCCGCACCCGGCTTGCACTGACCACAGTACTTACGTAAAATATCCTCAGTGGTAGACGGATCATGGGTTAGAGTCCCATTGCCGTGAAGCTAACCGTAAGAGTTTTCGTGGTTTCCCTCTCCATGTAACGCAAATGCTGGTTAGTTCCATCAAATAGTCCTCCACGAAGGCAAATTTCTCCCCCTACTTGATCCAGGAGTTCCCTTGTCTTTGGAGTGGGTCTACGGAGTTGAACTTTAGTAGTCGTAAACCCAAAATCGGGTAGACTGTTCAACGACGGTTATAAAAACATTGTTGGAATTCAAACCTTAGATTATCTCACTGGTAGGCAAGTGCCATAATCCCTGAATCACAGTGGCTTCTTAAATATTAATGTGTATAATTTTTAATTAAATTTTTTTTTTGAAAAAAGGATTATAAAAAATGCATATTAATGGTAGCAATTACGAAATGCCTTGTATTTACATGCACACCAAAGGTACTTCGTTACATTCAATGTATATTTTTAGAATTTTTGTCAAGAATGAAGTAAAAAAAAATATGCGCATTAGGGGCAGCAATTGATACATTTTTCCGCGTAAAATTAGCATTACCATTTTGATTAGTCACTGTTAAATTACCAGCGTTATTAAAAATAATTTTTATTTAAAAAAGGAATATTATTTGAAATGGAATAGCATTGTCATTTTGATTAGTCACTGTTAAATTACCAGCGTTATTAAAAATAATTTTTATCTAAAAAAGAATATTATTTGAAACGGAATAGCATTGTCATTTTGATTAGTCACTGTTAAATTACCAGCGTTATTAAAAATAATTTTTATCTAAAAAAGAATATTATTTGAAACGGAATAGCATTGTCATTTTGATTAGTCACTGTTAAATTACCAGCGTTATTAAAAATAATTTTTATCTAAAAAAGAATATTATTTGAAACGGAATAGCATTGTCATTTTGATTAGTCACTGTTAAATTACCAGCGTTATTAAAAATAATTTTTATCTAAAAAAGAATATTATTTGAAATGGAATAGCATTGTCATTTTGATTAGTCACTGTTAAATTACCAGCGTTATTAAAAATAATTTTTATCTAAAAAAGAATATTATTTGAAACGGAATAGCATTGTCATTTTGATTAGTCACTGTTAAATTACCAGCGTTATTAAAAATAATTTTTATCTAAAAAAGAATATTATTTGAAATGGAATAGCATTGTCATTTTGATTAGTCACTGTTAAATTACCAGCGTTATTAAAAATAATTTTTATCTAAAAAAGAATATTATTTGAAACGGAATAGCATTGTCATTTTGATTAGTCACTGTTAAATTACCAGCGTTATTAAAAATAATTTTTATCTAAAAAAGAATATTATTTGAAATGGAATAGCATTGTCATTTTGATTAGTCACTGTTAAATTACCAGCGTTATTAAAAATAATTTTTATCTAAAAAAGAATATTATTTGAAATGGAATAGCATTGTCATTTTGATTAGTCACTGTTAAATTACCAGCGTTATTAAAAATAATTTTTATCTAAAAAAGAATATTATTTGAAACGGAATAGCATTGTCATTTTGATTAGTCACTGTTAAATTACCAGCGTTATTAAAAATAATTTTTATCTAAAAAAGAATATTATTTGAAATGGAATAGCATTGTCATTTTGATTAGTCACTGTTAAATTACCAGCGTTATTAAAAATAATTTTTATCTAAAAAAGAATATTATTTGAAATGGAATAGCATTGTCATTTTGATTAGTCACTGTTAAATTACCAGCGTTATTAAAAATAATTGTTATTTAATAAAATAATATTATTGGAAATGGAATAGCATTGCCATTTTGATTAATCACTGTTAAATTACCAGCGTTATTAAAAATAATTTTTATTTAAAAAAGAATATTATTTAAAATGGAATAGCATTGTCATTTTGATTAGTCACTGTTAAATTACCAGCGTTATTAAAAAAAATTTTTATCTAAAAAAGAATATTATTTGAAACGGAATAGGATTTCCATTTTGATTAATCACTATTAAATTACCAGCGTTATTAAAAATAATTTTTATTCAAAGAAGGAATATTATTTGAAATGGAATAGCATTGTCATTTTGATTAGTCACTGTTAAATTGCCAGCGTTATTAAAAATAATTTTTATCAAAAAAAAAGAATATTATTTGAAATGGAATAACATTGCTATTTTGATTAATCACCGTTAAATTACCAGCGTTATTAAAAATAATTGTTATTTAATAAAATAATATTATTGGAAATGGAATAGCATTGCCATTTTGATTAATCGCTGCTAAATTACCAGTGTCATTAAAAATAATTTTTATTTAAAAAAAGAATATGGTGGTTTTGTAAATGGCTTAATATAAACTTTGAGAACTGTTTCTTTCTTAAGTTATAGGGACTTTATGCACAAAAAACGAGAATTTTGAAATTGCTTGGAGAATGTTAACTGAAAATAATTGTTGCAAAAAGTAAAAAAAAAAAAAAAAAAAAAAAAAAAAAAAAAAAAAAAAAAAANAAAAAAAAAAAAAAAAAAAAAAAAAAAGTAAAGGGATTTGTTTTAAATAATTTTCATTCTAAAAGAGGAGTGTGAAAGTTTCAGAATATAACCAGATATGCCAAGAAATATAAATCTAAAAATTTATATAATTATTTTGCACCAATCGATTACAATTAAAGTGAAGCTCCTCATATGAATTACTCAATTGCAATAACTAGCGAAAAATGTTTCGATATAAATCGATTCTATGAAATCGATTCTGCATGCATATTCTTAACCAAATGTTTGTAATACGTAATAATCTGATTGAGAATGGGGAAGAAATAATTAAATGGAGAAGAAGTTGTTGGAGGCAAACTCCTCAATTAGATACCCCTGATCCTCCGGGATGTTTCCCTGACCGTCGCCAATAGCCCATTGTGCAGCTCTAGTGTGACGTAAATTAACAACAACAACAACAGATACCCCTGAAAGCAGTTATCACCCCTCCCCTTTAGATTAAACGCACTGCAAGGTACAAAAAAAAAAAAAAGGCTACTAAATAAGTATCAAAGAGGTTTATATTTATCCTAAATTTACATTTTCATGCCATATTTTACATAAATGCAAGCAGATTTGTTATTCTATTGTAAAAAAAAAAAAAAAAAAAAAAAGAATTCTTTCAAGCAAAATATTCGGTATTTTTTCTGAAACGGAAAGAAAGTTTTAAGATTTAAATCATCATAATTCAGTTTATTTATAAATCATAATTAATTCTTGATAAAATATTTTACTTGAACCAAATAGCCACTTGTCAAAAAAATTTAATTTAAAAAAAAAGGTTAAATAAATAAATAAAAATATAAATAAATAAAGTAAATAAAAGACGGTTTTGTCTTTTATAAAGTAATAATAATATATATAAATCCAAAGTAAAAATAGAGTGGTTTTTTTTAAAGCCTAAGTGATATTTAACAGGAAAAAATATTAAATAAATATAAACAAACTTAAGAACCGCCACCATTTTCATATAAAGATCACTATTTGTGGCTGGGACAGTTAATATGTCAAAATTTATTTTCGAAGAATCTCTATATTAAAAATTTATTTAGGAAAAAAAAGAAATCTTCCATATGCTTTAAATAACAAATTGGCTGTCATAAAAAAGAGCTTTTCAATGTTAAGCGAGAGAAGAAGACAAATTTTTAGAGGGATATGGCATATTGCCCGACGATCTGTTTCCTTTTCTTTGGCTGATATGTTCTTTAACTATAACCATTACTCGTCACTAAGCAACTTCATTAGCAATGGCCGAATTCCAGAATATATTCAAGGTCAGCTAGATTTTATTTTTTTAGTTTAGATTCAGCAATTTTCTTTAATTTTTTTAAAATTATTTTTTTAAACATTCGTTAGGTTAAAATTTATGACTTTTTCTTCCATTTTTTTCCAGATTACAAATATTTAAAAATAAATTAAAATGGCAATTTTGACCCAGCATTGCTTTAACATTTTATAGGACCATTTTTTCGAATAATGTAACACTGAAATATTTTGACAATTGAGATTGATTAGTAAAAAGGAATTCATAAATTTATTTTTGAAAATTAATTTGATTTTTAAACACCTTTTTTATTTCAAGAACGTATCAAGAACGTATAACATCCAGGAGAAAATAGCTCCTCAATCTTGTCATCGCTTCATATAACCCTTTCATGCTAGCCTTCATGTTATCCAATTTTTCTTTTGCTTTTGCAGAAGTTTTAGAAGATGACTGCATAAATTACAAGTGGAAAAGTAGCTCCGCATCAGCAATTAATTACTAGAGAAGGCATCAACAATTAATAACTATCGAAGTTGGTGCATAGTACATTTCTCACGGCCACGTAACGGATTTTAGAAAAATTAAACACCTTTAGTTCCTCTAGTACGAATAATGGCTCGTTCTTGTACTTTTACACGTTTTGAAAGATACGGTTGAATCGAATGAATATCTAACATCAGTTTAGTTGTTAAAACTAAATACGGATAAAGAATGTCACCAATTGGTATTAATCACTAAATCGTTTGTTTACATGAAAAAAAGTTAATATTTCCACTAAAATGTTTAAACTTTAAAAGTTTTAGTGTAAATACACGAAAAAAAAAAATGATTTACCGTTAAATAAGATGTTTTTATACCAAAATTTTATTTTTAATGAAAAATTTCTTTTAGCACTCTTTTGTAGTTTTTTACTGTAATTTTTTCATTAAAATAAAAATTTATAAGAAATATGTATTGGCAAGTTAAGAATCTGCTTGGTGCAATGCAGACAGATCGATTTTAGTTCTGAAAATGATGAGTAAAATTTGTCACCAACTGGTATTAATCACTAAATCGCTTGTTTACATGAAGAAAAAAGTTAAAATTTCCACTAAAATGTTTAAACTTTGAAAGTTTTAGTGTAAATGTACGAAAAAAATGATTCAGTGTTAAATAAAATGTTTTTATACCAAAATTTTATTTTTAATGTAAAAATTTTTTTAATACTCTTTTACACTTTAGTAGTTTTTTACTGTAATTTTTTCATTAAAATAAAAATTTATAAGAAATATGTACTGGCAAGTTAAGAATCTGCTTGGTGCATGCAATTCAGGCAGATCGATTTTAGTTCTGAACATGATGAGTAGAATTTAATTTATTAAGTTCTTAATGTTTCGTTGTAGTATTATTTTCGAACAGAAACATTTGAAACATTGAAAAAATTAATTTCATTAAATAAAGAAACACGATCTCACGCTGATCATCTTTGAACTGGATCGTTCGAAAAGTCCTCATTCGAACGGTTGATTACATTTTAAAAGTTAAAATAATTCAAGCGCCCTCTATTTGCTCCGCTCGCAGAACTCACCAATTTCGGTGTTCCGTTGCACTGCTTTCAGAATTTTAGAAATTTATTTAGATTTTTTAAGTATATTAAGTAGTTTTGAGGGAGAAATTTTTTTTGTAATTTTTCAGTTGATTTAATTGCATTTAAGTTTAAAATAGAAGATATTATTAAAAAAAAAATTGAGTTTTAAGCAGTAATAGGTTAATTTATAAAGAAACGAATAATAAGTAGAAATTACAGACAAAACATTAAACAGTGTAAATACAACATTGTTTGTTTATCAGAATGATTCTTTCACCCTAATTATAGCTTTTATTTATTTTTTGTCAGACGAGCATTTTAACGCACTTGGATAGATGCCAATCTATTGTCCGAATTTTTGATGATAGCAGAACTTTAAATTAATAATATCATAAAACAGCAATAAATGAGATTAGAACTAGAATAATTTGTTCCGCACAGAGAACACTTTCTATTGCTGGCATTTATTATCAAAATGCTTGTAAATATTCAGGCAACTGGAGAGACATTTAAAATGTATTCTTCTATGTAAATTTCTAACATGAACCAATTTGAGAATCTAGAAACTCATGGCGGAGTGACTCTTTTTTTAATAATTTCATCTTCGTAATTTACTAAAACTTGTATTTTGTCAAGCTAAAAATTACTATAACTGCGCATAATCGTTCTAATCATTAATATTGACTAATATTGATGTACATCCAGTCAGTAAAAAAATTTAAAAAAAAAGAAAAAAAAAAAAAAAAGAAAAGCTTAAGACTTCTGATTTGGATTCTTCCAGAAATAATGTCACATTTAAGGGAAAGAGAGGGGATGATTGTCTGTACATTTTTACTTGCCGGAAATGTCACATGGTGGGATCCTGTTTTCCCACATTAACTTCCATATTTTTTTGGTTGTCACCAGCGTAAAATTAATAAATGCCAGAAAGGTATTGTTTTCTTGTGAAACACTTTTGAATTTTAAAGATATTTACCTGTAATATTTATTTCTTATCTTACATTTCTGATATTACGTTTTTGATTTTTGGTTTTCTAAATTAAGGGTTTAAAACTAAAAACGTTGTATCCTAATATTAACGTAATTCTATGATTTTATTATTCTTAATACCCATTTTAAGATTAACTTATTTGAATCAGTGTCGCAACTTATTAACCACAGCATAATTATAATTTTTTTTGGAGTAAACTACATTAATATGCTATAATATATAGCCAAGGTGGCTCAGGGGATAGAGCGTTAGCTTTCCAATGAGGCGAACCAGGTTTGAACCCCAGCGATGGCTGGTTGATACGAATTCCGCATCCAGCTCGCACCGACCACAGTGCTGATGTAAAATATCCTCAGTGGTCGACGGATCAAGATCGCCCTATATTTTTCATTAATATTAAATCATAATATTCATATTGGACCAGTTATTATATTACTGGGTACTAGAGTACCCTACCAGAGGAAGTATTTATAGGAACAATAGGGGCTCCCCAATGCCGCCCTATAGGTTACTATGCATGTATATATACAAAATAGTGTGCTGAAAGCGTTAAAATGAGTCCTCTAGCAGTCAGGCTAACCGTGGAAGGCTATCGTGATTTTTATCTCCATGCAAAGCAAATGCGACTTAGTTTCACCAAAAAGTCCTCCACAAAGGCAAATTTCTCCCAATACTTGATTCATGAGTCTCGTGGATCATTGTCTTCTGGATTGGATTCAAAACTACAAGGCTACGGAGATGAACATTAGTAGTCGTAAACCCGAAATTGGGTCGGCTGTTCAACGACGGTTATATTATATGCTATCATAAATTACCATTACAGAGATTTGTTACATAATTTAACGGTCTGCTTCATACAGCTGTGGTTAGGGAAAATTTTTACTGACGGTTGTGAACGCACCAAATTTGTTATAACAATATAAACCTTCAATTCTGGTTGGTTGGTTCTAATGCCACTTGTCACACGAGCAAGCCTGCTTGGTGAAACCGAGCAAATTTAAGGTAGAGTGTGCGATTCTTGTTTTTCAGTGGCGCCATATATGGCCAAGAATTCGACTTCGCCACATCATACTTCACGCCTGTTTATAAGGCGGACCCATTAATTCATTCACAGATCGTAATTTTGACCTGAATCAGAGAACGATCGATCCTTCAATTTTAAATTTTATTATTTTTAAAAAAAATGATTACTAAGCAAAATTTAATGTTCGCTAGTAGATCTTAATAGAATCATTAAGAAAATAGATTCATACGAGATCTTTCATACTATTTGCCAATAGAATTTGACTCAAAACTATAATTTAATTTGAAGAAATGAATGCGGGAAGCTATACTCAAACGAAAACAAATAGAATTCTTTATAGTATATATATTTTAAATAATTAACTTAATTTTCGTAGAAAACACTGTTTTATTTTAGAAACAATTATGGGGAAGCAAACATCGGAGCTGGAGAGCGGAAGCCAACAGGGAGCTTTGCCCTCTAGTAATAAAAAACTATTAAAGTTATTTTTTTGAGCTATAATTTAATAGTACAAATTATACAAAATTAATATAAAAATTATAATTCGGGAAACCGGTCGAATAGTTCCTGAGAAATAAAATTTTTAAATATATGACTTTTTAAAATTTGATAACTCAGAAGCTATTCGACCAATTTGATCCAAAATTTGCTTTTCTGTCTTTTAAAATTGCATGCTTTAAAATTATACTCACTTTTCACTTTCTTCATTATTTCATTTTGCGCATCGAGCGCAAGTTAAATAAATAAGGCGCAAAAATACAAAGCCTTTAATAGTCAATTAATAAATTTATGTCCATAAAGATAAAAATAAAGCAAAAATACTTTTGTTTAAATTGATGTTTATTTACATCTCTCATGGAATTTACAATTCATTTCATTTTCTTATTGCATTTCGATGAAGATCATTGATATATTATAATCTGCCAAATCAAGAGTTTTCATCATAATATGCTAGTTATTTCAAAAGAAACTTTATGCAATTTCCGGTAAAGGTTTCGACAAAATATTAAATTTGTACAACTTTGATCGATCTGATTATGAACCATTATTACACAAAGGGGTACAGCATACCTAAACTATTTTGATGGATGTAATATTTCATGTTAAATAATGAATGGTCCTCAACACTGTGGCAAATTAGATGACAACATTCTTCAATGTATGCTGTATTTCATTTCAATAATGGAATTCTAATTTAATAAAATTTAATTTTATGCACTTAAAGTGTTGACAATTTTTTTATTATACAATGTTATTTCCAGGGTTCGATTTCAAACGAAGAAAATTAAAATGAGAATTTTTAATTTTGACGCTATTCACTTTTAAATAATAGCAGAAATACTTTTTTCTGAAAGATGCCAAAATTAAAAGCTTCTGATATCGACGTTGTCGACATTTCAACAAGAGCAAAAACAATTTTTTTTCGGAATGTAAAAAATAGCTTTTAATTTGGACATTATCGATATTTTAACAACAGCAGAAATTTTTTTTTCTTCTGAAAGATGTCTAAAATAAGAGCTTTTAACTTCGACGTCATTCTCATGTTAATTACAGCAGAATTTTTTTTTTTAATTTCGTCGTTATCAGCATCAACAAAAATACAATTTCTTCGAAAGATGCCACGAATAAGAGCATTTGATTTTGAGGTCATTGACATTTTAACAAGAGCAGAAGTATTATTTTTCTATAGAAACCGAAAATAAAAGTTCTTAATTTCGATCTCATCAATATTTGAACAGAATAGAAATAATTTTTTTCCTAAAGAAGGCAAAGGCAAGCTGTTAATTTCGACATTATTTTCATTTTAAAAATAGAAATAATTTTTTCTGAGAGATGCCAAATATAAGAGTTTTTAACTTCAAAAGTTACTGATATTTAAACAATAGCAAAATTATTGTTCCAAAAGAAAAAAAAAAGGTTAAAAAAGATTTTAAGAACTTGAATGCCTGTAACAGAATTAAACTGGGAAAAAGAAGAAATATGAAGTTTTAGAGTTGAAAAGTCTTTAAGTAAAAATTACCAACCAAAAATAATAATAATAAAAAAGAGCACTTTTCTAAGTGAATTAAAATTTTTTAATGAATTAAGATTTTTCTAAAGCATCTGAGTCAGCGTTCTAACCTTGATTCCATTATGGGCCAAGTTATTCAGGAATGTAATTATAAAATAATAACGATTTGGGTACTATAGTTTTACTATCAACAAAATTCGAAACACTTAAACCACTCTGTATTATTAATAATAGACATAATAACAGTAATAAAAGCAATAAAACCAACAATAACATTAAGTACTTGATGCATTTCAGAAGTTTCTTAAGGTGGGTCAAAATGTCTTAAATATTTTAGCGGCAATGCGGGAATAATGTCTACTACCATCATTACAAAGAAAGTATAGTGCGACTTTCAGGAGAACTCCTCCAGACATCAGTCTTGAGTCGTGGCAGGTACTATGGTTACGAGGAAAAGTCACTTCAATTGGGGTGTGGGGTAAATAGCTTTGTCTTAATCTTGGTATAGGTCAGCGTGAGTAAACTAATCGACACCTTAATTCTTCCATTGCACCTCCATTAAAAATGTGCCCTCACTTGTTACCATAGCAACAGATAGCCCCAGATTTTCAGTCTGGAAGAGTTCTCCACAAAGTCGCACTATATGTGAAATCTTATAACTCTTATTATCTTCCTCTGTTTCAATGGGCAAAATTTGAGTAAAAGTGCTTAAAATTTCAGAAAATCATAGATTTTGTTGACGCGCATGCGGTAGCGCTTAAACGTTATCATTTATTAACATGAATATCTTTACAAAATTTTAGAATTATAATTTAATATATTCTTCGAACGACACCAAAGTTGAGATTAGCTGTTGAAACTTCGACCCAATGAGGCGGCAGAAGATATTTAAATTGTAATTCTAAAATTTTGCACTGTGATATATTCTTGATTTATAATAGTAGCTTTTAAGCACTATATGCAAACCGATTAACAAAATCTGTAGTTGATGTTTTCTGTACTAGGAAGAGTTGCAGTGTCTTTACCGCCGATATTTTCCGGATACTGTATGTATTTTGAAGCCAATTGGCTTACATCTTCCCTGAGATAATAGTAAATAATGAAAAGACAGTATATGCAACTATATAATAATAAACATGCATGGTAAAGAGATAGTTAACATGTGATTTGAGAGGTAGTAAAATTTTAAAATCACTATTAGAACAAAAATAGTTATAAAACACTTATTACCTTGCCATCAATATACTAAGTGTGAAATTTAAATCTAAATGATAATTCGGAATAAAAACTTTGACTCGTTATTCTAACTAACCCTCACTTAAGCACAGTGCACTGCTTGCAAGAAGAACTAATAGAAATAAACAAGTCAAAAGAAGCCAAATCAGGACTTGCAAAAAAATAAAACGAGTTTCTTCTAAATATAGCAACCATGTCGCCTTTTTCAATAAATGACTGAGACAAATTTTCCTTTGAATTCTCCATAATTACTTAATATAATTGAAATCTTATAAAGTGCTGCAGATTTGAGATCCGAAATTATATTATTTTCTTTCATTGAAAGTAAAATTATCTGTTTTAAAAATACCGCTTCGCACTATAAGTTGTAGTAAGCAATTGTAAATTTTCTAACCGGAAGTCGGGAAAGTAAGAAGCTCGATATTATCAACTTAAGCGTTTTTAGTCTAATTTTCTCAATTTTCGGACCATTGTGGCAACTTTCAGTTGGCAACTTTTCCGGGCTGCAGCTAAGAGATTTAAGACACTTAAAAACTTTTTCGATCCACCACTGTATTTATAATTACCTATCTTGCATTATAAAAAAACAATCGCCCATATAAATACTCAATCACACACACACACGGCCATAATCTCAGATTTTCTTTGGAATGAGGAGTTGGAATGCTTAAAATGTGTCCAACTGTCTAGAATTTTTTTTTCTCCGTATTCTTTATCACGACGAAGACCCAGGCACTTTACTTGACAGCTTCAATCGACACATTGTAGGACTAATAAGTAACTTAAGGACTAGCCTAGAGTAGAATCACAACTGCGTAGTAAAGTCCCATTCCAGATCGATTGTGTTATTGTTGTTATGCGTTTTCTTCTTCTTTTCTGGCAAATTGGCGAATGCGCAGTGTTCGAAACCGTTCATGGTGTGGTACTCGGGCCCACACGCTGAGTTTAGAGTCAATATGGAGGAGGAAGCAGAACACGGTTGAAGAATGTTGATCTGCGAGGTATTTGGAATGAGTCCAAGGGTAGGAGCGTCCCGCCTATCTTGCAAACTCTTGCAGCAGCAGCACAGTCTACTAATAGCTCTGTCCAGAGGATCTAGAGAATGTGCCCACATTGGAAGGAATGACCAATCTCTCAATTTTAGAGGTAACAGAGAAGATCGCTTGCGTTGTATAATGTTTATAGCAATGACCACCACAAAGAAAAGAAGGACAGGTCCTCCGACAGCAGCAAACACTATGGGCCCAGCCCAACTCAGCAGAAACACCACGGTGGGCAATATGAAGAACATAGCCAGTAAGTAAAAAATGGAAAACCAGCGGTATTTGGCGGTTACTGATCCCAATATTTTGGCGAGTCGTATGGGTAGGCGAGTAGCTGGGATGGGATAGAACAAAAGTATGCCTGAAATGTTGAAGAACAAGTGGCAGAACGCTATTTGCAGAGTGTATCTGAGCGTGGAGGGTGTAGCGGCAAAAGCGGCCAAGAGGCTGGTAGTCGTTGTACCGATGTTCGATCCCAGTGTTAAAGGATAAATGCGTTCCAAAGAGACCATGCCAACACCGGCCAAAGGCGTAAGAGCTGAAGTAAACACCGAACTGCTTTGTACCAATATCGTCATTCCACAACCCAAAGCCATGACTAGGTAACCCATGAAAAGATTGTAAGGAAAAGGTGGTTCAGCATTGATGATGCGACGGAGAAACATGGCGAATGATCCGCCCATGATGGAATGAAGAAGCTTTACAAGTAGCACGAGGCAGAAGACCAGAAGAAAGAACGAAACTGCTAATAGGAAAAGTCCCAGGAAGAGATCTGACAGAGGAATCATTTCCAAAAGGTATCCACCTGAAAAGACAAAGTATTAGACTTTCTGACATCATCAGTTTCCGAAAAACAAAGTTTATCTTTAAGTGTATAAGGTCTTGCAGTGGATAATTCTAAAGAATCAATATTATAACAACTAAAAGTGAATGGACTGTTTATCATTTACAAGTATATGACCTACAACCATGGTTGATGTATACGCTCATTAAGGATTTAGCGCATTAGAAATGTTCAATTTGTTCACCCTTGGTTAAACATCATAATGATAAATCAGTTCCACTCATATTTCAAGAACATGCTTTTATCAATATCTGTCACAGCAGCAGAGATGTTCCTGTTGCTTTATTTATTTATTAATGGTCGTGAAAATTTTGAATAGTATGAGATAAGCATATTTTACATCTTTTAAACTACGTAATTGTAATTTTTAATGATTAAATAAAAAAACAAACAATCAAATCAGTTGAACAACGTTACGAAATTTCAATTGAAGTCGTAGTTTTAAATTTCAGTTCTTAAACCTTTGATAAGGAATTTTTATTAAACAGATTTTTTTTTCATGCTTTCGCATTACTTTGTATTAATTTGAATCAAAATAAGCGAATTATGGTTATGAATACATGAATTTATGGTTATGAATACATAGCTCAATCAATAGCCAAATATAATTATGAATATATAGCTCGAAACAACGTTTTTTTTTGTTTTTTTTACATTAAAGGTAAAATTTTCCAAATACGGCTGAATTCCAAACAATAATTCATCAAAATTGTACTTATTTGAAAGTATTTCAATAAGTTCAGAGAAACAGGTATTTGTTGAAATTTCTTTAATTTACAAACTCAATTATTGACGTATTTTTAAATATGAAAGAAAAAAAAAAAATTTTTTTTCAAACTAATTTTTTCTTTTTGGATTTCATATTTTAGTCCAAACTTAATTCCGATAATTTAACAGATTCTTTTTAAGTAACTACTATACTGTTTTTCGCAATAAAAAAAAAAATACTAAAATATATTTTTGCTTCTAATTAGAGTGCCAGAAAAAAAATATATATAAGAGACACCGGTGTTCCATCTGCGCCAAGGGAATAATAACCATTCGATCAATTTTGTACTACGTCATTTATACTTAGTACGTAAAGTTACAATAATAAGGGACCTAGTTATTTAGGTGGTATCTTTAATTTTCTTGCTGTACGTTAAAAAAATATTTTATACACTCTGAATAAAAGTCTAAATAAAATTCATTTTTGTAAATTACATATTTCATTTATCCATTCATTTTCGGCCAACCGGATATAATGAACACCCCGATTTAACGAACAGATTGTTTGGGTTAATATATTCTCGTCATAAACAAGTTCAGCTGTAATGCTACATTTGAATGAAACGTATTCCTTTGATTTCCTTAAACATGTTATTCGTTATTTTTATAACCTTTGTTTTATTAGCCTTAATTCTTTGGCAGAGAAAGCGACGCACATAATGTGTTTGCATAAACTGGAGAAGTGAAAGACAATCGTGTACACGTCTTTAATTACGTGTTTGCCATCACGGCAGGTGATGGAAACAATGACAGACCGATTAAAGTACCATTAAAGTACCGCTTTATTTGGCGAAAAATATTTTATGATCAAACACGAATTCCAAATACATGGAATGACGCACTTTACATAGGGAAAAATGAAATTATAATTTTCAGATGTTTTGGAATTGAATAAAATACCTTTTCCACCATTTTTATTTGAATGGCAGAGGATTGCAGACGGATTTTTCTTTTAATCATATTTAATTAAAAGAAAAATAAACTTTTGACAGTAACCACAAGTATTTATTCACATTAATTCACTTCCATTGAACATTTATTCACATTAATTCGTAGCAATTTAGGTATACATTTATGCGTAAGATTTGATTTGTGTTAAATTCGATTGAAATATAAACTTAATGATTATTCCCGGCAGTAACCACAAGTATTTATTCACATTAATTCACTTCCCGGAAACACTTATTCACATTAATTCGTATTAATTTAGGTATCCAATCATGCATAAGGTTTGATTTGCGTTTCATTCGATTGAGATGTAAACTTAATGAATATTCCCGGCAGTAACCACAAGCATTTATTCACATTAATTCGTATCAATTCAGGTATCCATTCATGCATAAGGTTTGATTTGCGTTTCATTCGATTGAGATGTAAACTTAATGAATATTCCCGGCAGTAACCACAAGCATTTATTCACATTAATTCGTATCAATTTAGGTATCCATTTATGCGTAAGGTTTGATTTGGGTTAATGATTATGCCCGGCAGTAACCACAACTATTTATTCACATTAATTCACTTTCCGGAAACATTTATTCACATTAATTCGTATCAATTTAGGTATCCATTCATGCGTAAGATTTTATTTGCATTATATTCGATTGAGATATGAATCCTAAAATCATGAAAAGTTATTGAATGTGAATCGTGATAAAGATACCGACAAATAGAAAAATTATCTTGATCAGAATGTCAAGTTATGAGTGTCAACGGAATCAACTTAAAAACGAAATTCGATATTTTGACAATTTTTCTTAGCATTTGGGGAGTCTTGGTGATTCGGTTTGTTTCTTAGCATTAAATTTGAATGATATATGACGTTTGAAATCACGGCAAATTTGCAAAATATCTATCGCGATAAAGACGTCAACAAATAGAAATCTAATCAGAATGTCAAGTTATGAGTGTCAACGGAATCAACTTAAAAACGAAATTCGATATTTTGATAGTTTTTTCTTATAAATTGGGGAGTCTTGGTGCTTAGGTTTGTTTCTTAGCGTTAAGTTTGAATGATATCTGACGTTCGAAATCACAATTTTTTTTTAAAATATCTATCACGATAAAGACGTCAACATATAGAAGTCTTGATCAGAATGTCAAGTTATGAGTGTCAACGGAATCAACTTAAAAACGAAATTCGATATTTTGACAATTTTTTCTTAGCATTTGGGGAGTCTTGGTGATTCGGTTTGTTTCTTAGCATTAAATTTGAATGATATATGACGTTTGAAATCACGGCAAATTTGCAAAATATCTATCGCGATAAAGACGTCAACAAATAGAAATCTAATCAGAATGTCAAGTTATGAGTGTCAACGGAATCAACTTAAAAACGAAATTCGATATTTTGATAATTTTTTCTTATCAATAGGGCAGTCTTGGTGCTTAGGTTTGTTTCATAGCGTTAAATTTGAATGATATACGACGTTCGAAATCACGACAAATTTTTAAAATATCTATCGCGATGAAGACGTCAATAAATAGAAGTCTTGATCAGAATGTCGAGCTATGAGTGTCAACGGAAGGCAAAAAACGAAATTCGATATTTTGATAATTTTTACTTATTAATTGGGGTGCCTTGGTGCTTATGTTTGTTACTTAGCGCTAAACTCGATAGATATATGAATCACGAAAAGTTTTTAAATGTCTTTCGCGATAAAGACATCAAAAAATAGAAGTAGTCTTGATCAGAATATTAGCTTAAGAGTGTCAGCGGAATACATCAATAATCGGAAAGTTCTATATTTTGATAAATTTTTATGAATTTGGGAATCTTGATGAGTGGATTTATCACTTAGTGGTAAATTTGATTGAGATGCATCCGAAAATCACGAAAAGTTAGCTTTTAAATATGGATAGTAATAAAATGGCATCAAGGTGTAGAATAATTCTTAATTAGTATGTTGATTTATCATTTTATTAGTATAATCTAAATCCATTAAACAGCCAAATCCGAAATTTTGATACATTTTGTTTTCAATTTTTGTATCCTAATGCTGTTACTCCGCGTCAATTTCGATGCAGACAGAAATCACGAAAAGTTTTGAAACATGAATCGTGATTAAAAAACGTCCATGTGTAGAATAAGTTTTCATCTGAGTAATAACTTGAGAGCGTTATCGGAATTAAATATAAACCTTGAATGCGATATTTTGATGAATTTTTATCCATGTGGGCATCCTGATGCATATGTTTATTACTTTTACTTAGCGTTAGATTCGATTAAGAGAAGCAGCCGAAATTATGAAAAGTTTTGAAGTACGTATCGTGATTAAAAGATGTCAACAGGTAAAATAAGTTTCTATGCGGGTGCCATATTTCATGAGCGTTATTTGAATCAACTAAAGGCGAAAGTTGATGAATTTCTATGAGTTTGGTTTCCTTGATGCGTAGATTTGTTATTATTGTTAGCCTCAAATTCAATTAAGAGATCCAGAAGAAAATCATAAAAAGTTTTGAAGTACGCATCGTGATTAAAAGACTTCAACAGGTAAAATAAGTTTTTATGTGAGTGCCATATTTCATGAGCGTTATCTGAATGAACTAAAGACGATAGTTGATGAATTTTTATGAGTTTGGTTTCCCTGATGCGTAGATTTGTCATTATTGTTAGCCTCAAATTCAATTAAGAGATGCAGAAGAAAATCACGAAATATGTTCCGTGATTAGAAATAGTGATTAGAAATATGTCAACGCAGAGATTAAGTTTTTATCTGAGAGCCAATTTGTGAGCGTCATCGGTATTAAAAACACAAATGCGATATTTTGATGAAATTTATCAATGTGAATATCCTGACACGTAGGTTTGTTACTTAATCATGAAAAGCTTTGAAATATGTATCATAATTAAACGATGTTAACGTGCAAAATAAGTCTTTATGCGAGTGCCATTTTGTCATCGCCATCGGAATTAACTAAAAATCCAAATGCGATGTTTTGATGGATTTCTATGAGCGTTCTTGTTGCGTATTAAAATACGTCAATACATAAAATAAATCAGGGTGTCACGAAACGTTTTGTATTTTAAAAACAATCCAGGGAAGAATGCAGGAATGACGTTCAACAATGAATAAAAAAAGGATATGAGTTACAACAGAATAACGCTTTCGGTATTGGCTGAGGAAATCGAATGAAAATAGATCGTCACGAACAACAAGAACTTCTTGACGCCTATTTTTCATGTCGCTTGTTGCGTTTTTCATAAAATGACTTTTTCAAAATTTTATATTTAAAACTTTGTTTCATAATAAATTCAAAATCTGTAAAATGGCTTTAGAAATTGCAAAATAACTGAATCAAAAAATAATTAGTAAGAGTGCTCTCGGCGTAATTAAAATTCTCTTTTGAGGGAAAATTGAGTAAAATTTATTGAGTGACACCCGTCCTCGTGCCATTTGTTTCATATTCTTACGCTTTAAAAAAATGATTCCGAAATTTTAAGTTTGAAACTTCGTTTGATAATGAATTCAAAATGGCTTTAAAAATTACAAAATAACTGAAACAAAAAATAATTGAAAAAAGCTTCACCGGTCGTAATCGCAGTTCTTTTTTTGAGGGAAAATTGAGTATAATATATAAACTGATGCCTGTTTTTCATGCCAATGATTTCATTTTCGCAAGCTTTCATAATATTCCTTCAAAAGTTTAAATTTGAAACTCCGTTTGATAAGGAATTCGAGAACTGTAAAATGGCGTTAAAAATTACAAAATAGGAACAATAAATAATTGAAAAAAGCGCCATCAGTCGTAATTGCAGTTCTTTTTTGAGGAAAAACTGAGTATAATATATAAATTGATGCCTGTTCTTCCTGCCAATGATTTCATTTTCGCAAGCTTTCATAATATGGCTTCAAAGTTTTAAATTTGAAACTCCGTTTGATAAGGAATTCGAGAACTGTAAAATGGCGTTTAAAATTATAAAATAGGAACAATAAATAATTGAAAAAAAAACGCCATCGGTCGTAATTGCAGTTCTTTTTTGAGGGAAAATTGAGTATAATATATAAATTGATGCCTGTTCCTCCTGCCAATGATTTCATTTTCGCAAGCTTTCTTATATGGCTTCAAAGTTTTAAATTTGAAACTCCGTTTGATAAGGAATTCGAGAACTGTAAAATGGCGTTTAAAATTATAAAATAGGAACAATAAATAACTGAAAAAAGTGCCATCGGTCGTAATTGCAGTTCTTTTTTTGAGGGAAAATTGAGTATAATATATAAATTGATGCCTGTTCTTCCTGCCAATGATTTCATTTTCGCAAGCTTTCATAATATGGCTTCAAAATTTTAAATTTGAAACTCCGTTTGATACTGAATTCAAAAACTATAAAAGTTATTTAACAATTGCAAAATTACCAAAATTGCAAAAAGCGACAACGACCGCAATTAGAGTTTTTTTATTGAGGGTAAATTGAATTCAATATATCAGTTTGTGACAAGCTTTTGCTTAATTTTAATATAGACACACATTTCTTTATTGCCCAAAACATACATTTAAAAAATATTTCCTCTTTTGATTTCTAAGAATTTTAATCCATTCATTATATTGAATACAAGGTTAGAAATTCTAAAGCCATTCTATTGACTATCATAATTATGTTGAACCACATACTATTATTTAAACTTGCTGCTTTCTATTAAGGTAGCTATAGCGGCTAGTTAAACCACTTTATATCGCATTTCTTTAATTTGATGAAGCAAAAATCTGTTTCAAATTGAACCTACTTAAAGTTGCAGCAAGTTTGCAATCTATTGTGGTCCAAAGTGTCGATTTTTCTTGGAATACGTAATTATTAAAAGCGCATATTAATTTATTTTAAATGTTAAAAGGAAGAGTTTTTACGTCCTTCAATTATAGCTTTAAAAAAGTTTGTGCTAAGATCCTGAAATTCAAAGAGCGGGAGCAAAGTGCAATTTTAGCTGTGATCCTTAAGAATTTGTTCAAAAAATCTATTAAGTCTGTTCAGGATGATGTATGGAAGTAGAATTTTTCTCATAAGATTATCATTGCTGAAAATCAAACTGCAGACTGCCGACCGGCCTGTGTAGGGGGCAGGGAACTGTCCTAGCATCAGAAAGGTCCTGGGTTCGAATCCCGGGCAAGGCATGGATGTTTATTTCTTTCTCTCTGTGTGTTCTATGTCCTTTCTCCTTTGTGTGTGAATGTGTGAGAATATGACCCGCCCTATAAACGGGTTGTGGTTGTGTAAATGGCGTGGCAGAAGTCGAATTCCTTGCCATAGATGGCGCTACTGAAAAACAGGAACAATCGCACCCCACTGACTATACGACACACACACACACACACACACAAAAAAAAACTGCAGACTATTCCTTTTTCTTTCAATTATTTAAAAAGTAATATAAGTGATGCTTGATGGCTTACAGCTCCGTTTAACCATTTGTATTTAAAAATTTATTATATTTGATTCATAAAGGGAGGTAAGAGCTCAAGTAAGACCTAGGTGGATGGCTTGTGAGTTAGACGTCTCTGAATCAGTATTTTTTTAACCCTTAAGTAAAACTGAAAACTCACGTTTATTTTGCTTTTATTTACGATTCTAAATGATGGCTCAGGAAATACTGTACTCGGGAAATTCGAACCTGGGTCACTTCAATTGGAGGCAAGTTTGCTTTCAAACAAAGTGACCGAAGTTCAAATTCTAGTGATGGGCCGGGATAGCCTGGTTGGTAGGGCACTGGGCCCATGTCCAAGAGGTCGTGGGTTCAATCCCCGCCGTCCAAAAACTCCCCGTGTTGTAAATGGTGATTGATGCACGTTAAATATGTCGAGTCACAAAGTCTTCCATGTTCCCATAACAAATCAAACTTCTGGGGGTACTGATCCTCGAGTTTCCTTGTTTTCTGGATTGGGTCAAAATTACAAGGCTACGGAGTTGAACATTAGTAGTCGTAAACCCAAGATTGGGTCGGCTGTTCAACGATGGTTATGAAATAAAATAAAATTCTAGTGATGGCTAGTCAATCAGAATTCAGCTCTGGTGCTGACGTAAAATATCTTCAGTGGTAGAAGGATCATGAGACGGACTCTTGCCGTCGGGCTAACGGTAGGAGGTTTTTGTGATTATCTTTTCCTTGTGACCCGATTGCAGGTAGATCTATCAAAAAATCTTCCCCAAAGGTTAGTTTTTATCAATGATTGATTCAGGAGGTTCCTGGTCTTCTGTGTTGAACTCAAAATTACAAGATTATGGGTTGAATATCTAATTCTTAGAAGTTTACCGCGATAAATAGCATTATTTCTAGTGCCAAATGATGATTATAGAATATTTCATCTTTATTTTAATGATTTGAACAAATTAAATTTAATCAAGCAAAGCTACCGGCGAGGGCAATAAATAATAATAAAAACAATTTTGAATTTTTTAACTGCGTCAGTATACATCTATGAATTTCGTACTGCTTACCGTTGATTAATACTCATTCATCGAATACTTACTCTTTTTTAAAGCAAAGTACGATGAGCGGATATTTTGGTACCAGTGTAGTGGATACCAGTCTAGTGGATTCTAGAATCAGAATAGTGGACATAAAAATATAATGAAACCCATTGAAGCCCAAGTTGAATCTTTACAATAATATATTTTGTTTAGTTGTGTAAAATGTTGAAAAATCAAACTGAATGAACTAAAAGTTTTTTTTTTTTGTTGAAAGAATTTAAAAGGAAAATACGACCCAAAAGCTTTATTTTATTTAAAATATATAAAAATTTATCAAGCGAAACGCATGAAATTATATTGATTTAACATTCAGATAAAAAAGAATAATTAAAAATGTTTTATGAGGAAAAAATATTTCATGTGATGCATTTTTAGAGCTGTACCTATGATAGAACTAAGGGAACTGAAAATGAAGTATGCCTGTTTACTATATCGTGTCAAGGGGAAAAATAATTAAATTTAAGTCTGATATTGAATATTATTGGCCTTGGATAATATAAAACGATTTGAGGAATTTGTTTTGGCAAACTATCAAAGTGAAAAGTGAAAGAACATTATCTCAACTATTAACATTTTATGACAGAAATAACAATTATTGTCCATTTTCGTGACAGATAATCCATAAATAAGCACTCAACTGTTTTATACTATGGAAAAAAAACAAGAAAAAAAAACTGAGCTGTTAATGATTGAAAGGGGATGATTTCCGTATTGCGCCAAAATGATCGCCAAATTGCGGCAATAAAGAGGCAGACGCAAATTAAAAATTTTATTTATATATATATATATNTGTATGTGTGTGTGTGTGTGTGTGTGTGTGTTAGATGATGAGATTATTTTGTTTTTCATTGCTTTTTTTTCTGGCTTTTTAATTTTTTTATCAAAAACATTTTACTCTAATAATTTTTCTTCTTCTCTTTTCATTAATCTTTATTACATGTTTTTTCTATGTTTTTAATGTATGTATAAATTTATTGCAAGCACAAGAACCAGGCAGTGATATTTTGAAAATTGCAGTTGGCGCAAACAGGTGCCGGTATGGAAGAATACTAATAATATTGGAAAGATTCCCAGTAATCTGGTAACTCAAGTAGAAGTGAAGTTATTATGCCTAGTCATAATTCAGATTTAATTGGACACCAGTCGTATCTGATTGTCTTCTGAATCAACAAATGTCACGATTTACCACTGATGACATCACTAGCAGATATCCAATTGTTGCTTCAAGTTTCAAAAATAAGAATTAAGTACGAATGAGTTATTCTTTAACTGAGCATAAGAAAAATTAACTTGAATCTAAATAGGGGGAAAAAAACTTACTACTATAGGTTGTTATGGTTCCGCGAGCAAGAACAGGGACAAAAAAAAAAGAAAAAAGTCTTGAGTATTTCCGAGTGTTTTCTCATGTTAAGTTACAGTTTTAGGGAATTTCCGCATTCATACGTTAATTAAAAAGAACATAAATGCATAAATTTAAAATTGGATTTATGGCTTACAATTTATTGTAATGTTAAAAACTGAAAACGAAACACTTGCCGAATATTTGATCAAACCACGAACGGAGAAGCAAACTTTATAGCATGAAAAGTAGATTTTTAATATGCAGATTAATTAATGTTACAAAATTACTATGAAATCAAAGATAGTAATGTGCTTCTTTGAATAAACATACCCTTTTTTTTTAGATGGATTCGGCTTTTTGGCCCACTAAATATGAATCAGGTAAATATGCACAGTCTTGTTATGAGAACGGTCCTAAGTTTGACTAGCTCAATGATAGTTTTAACGTTTTGCATATTTCGTCATGCTTGTGAAACTGTTTAAACAAATCAGAAATGTTTGCTTACAATTATACTTGTTTATCCTAAGATAATTCCAAGTAAAAAAGTAACTTTTTCGAAATCGAAAATTTTAATAAATAGCTTCTTAACAAGAAAACTTCAAAAAAAGTCGTTAGTTCTTACAAACTGATTGACAAATTTTGTCTGTCTAAAATTGAATTTCTTTTTCTTTTCTTTTTTTTTTTTTTTNTTTTTTTTTTTTTTTTTTTTTTTTTTTTTTTTTTTTTTTTTTTTTTTTTTTTTTTTTTGCAAGCATTAGTGGATGGAAAAGAAAAAACAAAAAAATTTCAACTTACAGAAATTTTACAAATTTTGTCTAAAATATAACTTTTTTTTTTTTTTACAAAGCATTAGTAGATGGAAAAGAAAAAAAAAGAAAATTTCAACTTACAGAAATTTTTCAAATTTTGTCTAAAATTTTACTTTTTTTTCTTAAAGCATTAGTAGAAGGAAAAGAAGAAAAAAAGAGGAAATTTCAACTTACAGGGTTCATCTGTTCCGTTGTATGAACATTTTTTCAAGAAACTAATATCAGATGAGACGTTTTGCTGACTCGTTGCTAAGCTTTCAAGCGCCTTTTTGTCCAACTGAAAATAAAAAAATACAGGATTATAAAATAAAAGTATACTTTATGGCTGAAAAAATTAAACATTTCATTCCTTGGGAAATTATAGGAATTTTTTGCAATCTATAAAGGGAAAGAAATTACAAAAATGATTATATAATAGTAAAACATTCTTGAATAGGTTTTACGTTGAAAAAGTTATTCACAGTAAAAATATTATTTTTGAGTTTATTTAAAATTATAACTTAAAGTTTTTGAATTCTTTAAATAAAAAAATATTTAAAACTAATGACTATAAATGAGTTTTTTATGTGGTGGTAGCTTATTTAAGTTCTTAAGCAAGTATTGTTTTTTTATTGGGATTTTAGAAAATTTTCTAAAAACAGGGGAATTTTTCATGCCAGTAAAATTAACAGTTTACACAATGCTTCGAAAAATATATTTCGCAAAAAATATATTTTGTATATATATATATATTTTTTTTGCTTAAATATCAACTTGCCACTTTTAAAAGGGTAATTTTTTATTCCTTTCTTGGGTGAGATAGTATAAATTTTCTGTTAATGGTGAAAACACTTTGTATACTATAGATTAAAACTATATTACCCTTTAAACAAGCTGGAAGTGAGTCGATTGTTAGAAACAAATTGTCAAATAGAAGGGATAAAATATTAGATTTATAAACACATCTCCCAACCGGGACCAAGCACTTTGTAGCGTTTCTACCACTACAAAAATATAATTCCAATTCACTAGTATATAAGACACGCTAACTCGATTCTATGTTGGGGTACCTTTTTGTAGATGAAGGTAGACATTGTCGAATTATACTCTCCCCCCATTGGTGACCTTCGGACGTGATGTGAACACTCCTACCTTGGCAGAAACGCCCACTAAGATTTGAACACGCCTACTTCGATGGATAGTCCACATTGAATCGTTGACTTGCTACTTGTGACTGCGATATTGTCCTCCTCACGCTGTTGCTTATCAGTCTCAATCACACACAACGTATACACTCGATTGCTGAAGGCAACACATAAGCGACCACGACCGTAAACTTGATACAGCTCTCACGATCAGCACTCAAAAGTAAGGTGATCTTAATACAGCTCTTCCGACTTCTCACAAAACAGCAATGAATCAACTAGTGGTATCCGTTTACCGAATTCTATCACAGATATAATTCTGGTGGGGGAGTACTGTAGTGCTTCTACCACTACAAAAATATAATTCCAATTCACTAGTATATAAGACATGTTAACTCGATTCTATGTTGTGGTGTCTTTTCACAGAGGAAGGTTGACAATGTCGAATTTTACTCTCCATACACACTTAGCCCTTTCAGGGCTTTGTCTTTCAACAATCTAGGTAGAAAGGCTACGTAGTTATGACCCCGGAAAGACGACGGGGATAGCACCTGAGCAACCCCTTTATCTAAATTTACACACTTTAACCTACGAGAGGACATTCAGTCACGGCAGATTTAACTCTCACCTTACTACAAATACACGCCCGTAGTTTAGTCGACTGCCAGAGTCGAACTCACAATCCCCAGCTCTCCGCCAGCGGTGTTAATGACTCCCCAACCGTCTGCTCAAACGAAGCTCACGTAAATTGGTACATGTATATCACCCAAAAAAATCTACGAATACTCTTCAACTGGGACGTTTTCCCGAATCTTCGGTAAAGGTAAATTTAGATCCCCTTCGGAAATTCGGATGCTTTTCAGATCCTAAAAATCCTTATCTCAACCCCTTCCTTCTCGCTCCCGTGAAAATGATGGGGTGAGGTTTCGCCCTCTATTTCTCGCTCCCGTCGTATTTCTGGTCAGCAGTATTCAGTAGTAACGCGCCAATAAAAATAAAACTAATTAATTTCTTTCGCCCGGGAAACATTTCATTTCCTATTCTACACACCAAATGGCAGTGCCAGGATATTTTTAAGGTAATTGTAGATAGTTAGTTTATTTTAAACTAGATGTCAGCACTAATCAAATACGTGTATTTGTACAGGATAAAAAAAATAGGCACTTTTATGACCGTTTTCTTGAAAATTAACCGATCACTAAGGGGCTAATTACTAAAATCTCATTTGCGTTTCTGTAAAATAAGTACTCACTGCAATATTTGAAAATTTCTGTTTCTTCTACATTATTTTTGTCAATGCTAGAGTTTGTCGCTGCAGGACACGAATGTTTGTAATCGTGAGGAATTCTATCTTTTTATTAGCTTAAAAATATAAACCCATCTTAACGGAGAAGTGCATGTCTAAAACTAACTCTCATTTGCTTTACGCAAAAGAAATCCGGAACAACCTCTCACGGTTTGCCCGATGTCACTTAGATGATAAATTATTAATTTAGAGTGAAATACCTGTACAATGAGTGATGTGGCTGGTTTTGTGATTTGTTGCAAAAATCCCGTTTGTTTTGCTCCTTCAACGTGATGCCAGTCCCCTGTATCCATGATGGCTCCAGTTAGACTTTCTAAATATCCTAAAAAAGAAAACTTTTATTGATGAGAGTATACAAAATAAATTCTTTTCAACCTTTTAGAAACGGGAAGATAAAAACACTTATTTTTTTCAATAATATAAACTACTATATTTGTTATAATTTATAACTCTAAAACTACATGATAGTAATCAATAACTTTAAGCTAGCAAAAATATAAACATAAGCAGACCGTCTCAGTTTGGGAAATTCATAAGATGACAATAATTTTTACGACTCTCCTTGCTAAATTTTGGATCAAATTTTTATTTCTTTCAAAAGATTAATAATGGCGTCATAGGAGAATATACTACATTTCCTCCCTAATTTTTCATAAATTTATCTCCATTTTTTAATTTCTTAAATTTTTCTTTGCATAAATCTTAAGAATTTTATTGTTTTGCAATTAAATTTCTAATTATTTTTTGGCGACACTGTACAGCAATTTTTTTTCTGTCCTTTAGATGAAACTGTCTGATTCTAATTAAATAAAAGGGACTTGATCACACATCAATGCCTAAATGGCATTGGAGGAAATGGATGGGAAAATCTCCCAACTCTTGGATATTTTGCTTCCAAATGAATCAAGAGCATCGAAATTTCGTGAAGGTATGGTTTGTCCAATCTAAGAACTCCTCCCGCAACAAAGTCAAAGCCCTCTGATGCTATGGAAACAAGAATGGCGCATTTTAGGGAGGGTAGCTTCACTTAAGAACTAACACAATGGGCCGAAGCTATTCCTTTTCCTTCGCCGACCCGAGCCGAAACCACTCCAGAACAGTGACCCTGCACCCCTACTTGAAATAGTCATACCTGGTTACCATAGTTACCGCCACAGCTCCAGACTAATGTCTGGGGGAGTTCTTGTTTTAGACAAACTATTGATAAGGCATTTGTCGCCAAGGTCACCAAGCTGGTGATGTTTCTACTGTCAATGAGAGTGCCTTTCCTTTGCAAGTAAGTTGTTATTGTGCTCTGTTAAAATACGTAAAGCCGCCAAGTTATGTGAATTTTTGGGAAAAACGGTGCATTCATTATTTTCAGCCAAACGTATACCAGAAACACACACTAAAGGTAGAAATAAAAGATTTTGTGAGCACATTTAAATTATAAATAATATTAAATTTTATGATTAACCACTACGAAATAGCCAGGAAATAAGAATTAAATTATTATTTTTTTAACATTATTTCTGGGTATTTTCCTACAGTTTTATATACAGTATTTCATTTTGCACATTTTTAGAATAATTTTGAGCAGAAAAAAGTAGTTTTTCTTTTTAGGAAAAGCTAATGTGGATTAATATTTGCAGCAATAAAAATGTTGACTTTACCAGTGGCGACCTCCAGCGGTAGAAGGACGATGACAGCCAGCCAGTTGAACATGTCGTGAATGGTTGCAGCAGCAAAAGCTCTTTGGAATTCTCTCCTGTCAGCTGACTGACCAAGTGAGACGAGTGTGTTGGTGACAGAGGTCCCAATGTTTGCTCCCATCACAATAGGAACGGCATCCTTCACTCTCAGCACTATGCAAATAGAAGAACATGTTACAAAATAGAACTAATGGGGAAAACTATACAGCCCTAAACTTGATGTCAATGAAGGAAATATGGGAGCTATATACACAGTTCATTTACATTAATGTGACCACCTGTCAAAAGCATTAACCAGGCGACTGCTGCGGAGGCCCATGAGCAGCAACGTTCGCTAAACCGTTATTGAGGATACACTCTTGGTAGCCCCGGTTCATCTGGGTGGTCAGTTGCTCAACAGTTGCACGTCTATTCACCCGAACGCATCTCCGTAGCCTTCGTTCGCCTCTGTCATCTATAGCCTGTGGTGCACCACATGTGCCACGCGATTTTGGATAGTGCCATTTTGCCATGCACGGTATACTTTTACCGTGGCGGCACGCGAACAGTTCACAAAATTAGCCGTTTCCGAAATGCTTCCACCCTTGGCCCGAAAGCCAATAATCATGCCCTTTTGGTCTACATGTAAACAGCATAACAAACCTTTTTAGGTTTACATTAAAAGGTTTTTGCTGAGTTAAAATAAACCTTATTTTGCTATCTGGGATATAATAAACTCTTACTTCGTGTCCTTCTGAACAGGTCTTAATACAGAAGGGCCCCTAGCCACATATATTTCAGGTCATGGCTTCCTATGCAATTCCTATGCAATGTGAGTGACCTATCTCACCTAAAAGTTTGTCGCAACACTTACGCGGCTCCCTGTTATACATTTTTAAACTTGTACATTTCAACAAAACATAGGCTGAGAATGTCATTTTGAAAAAGAGCCTGTAGCTTTAGGATCAAAACTAATTTCCGATTTGAAATCCCTACACCCGAAGTAAGCAAGATCCAGTATTTGTATAAATGCAACAAAAAATTTGTTTCTTAGTGTTATCAATAAGCAAAATTGAAATGCAATATGATTAAGACACTGAGCTGTCACTATGAAAGATCAGGGTTCGACCCCCGAAGACGGTTTGAAGCACACTCACAAGCGTCAGATCAACGTGTACCAACTCGCCTAAGAAGTAAAGCCTGTCCAGATGCAATGCTGAAAATATTACAGCCAGCATGAGGTCGGTCTTGAAATTGTGGAGCCCCGACGTCAACGAGACAACTGACTGTGGTTATGTATTTAATTGGAAACAATACTAAGAAATAGTTCGATTTGAAAAAAACATAGCCATTGGAAAAAGTGAGATTTTTCACTGCAGTGCTTCAAGTCATTTATACACATAAATTATCTTGCAAATTAAACTTAGCTGCCATGTTGAGATGCGTTTCTTTTTGTATAATTTCAATGCTATTTATCAGTCAACCTAATACAATCAAACCCCGCTACAGTGAACCTTCAAGGAGCCGAAATTTCGGTTCACTATATCCGTACTGTAAACAATTTTAACTAATTTTTCATAAAAAGAAATACAAAAATGGTAAAAAAAACAATATGTGGTAACGAAAAATGCGTTAACTTTTATTTTTTATCACTCTTCGTGTTGCGTACAAAAAATTTAGGGATCGGAAACTGAGATAGAAGAAGCAAACAGGAAAAAAATGCTTATAGCTACATACCACTCAATAGATGGTTTTAATATTCGCTATATGTATTTTATGTACTAATTTCAAAATTACCAAAAAATGAAGAAAAAAAATCTGTCGAAGACAGAAAAAAGTTCATAGTATCGAATTTCCTCATTTCTTTTGGCTCACTATATCCACAAAAAATAATATTATATGTGTATGGCAAGGCACGGGAGCAAGCATTTCGTTTACTATATCCGGGAGTTCACAATAAACCATGTTCACTATAACTGGGTTTGACTGTATAAACTTTTCTTAAATTATATATTTTTCATTATGTTTGGTATTACAGAAATAGTCTGCAACTTACGTCCCGAACCGACCATTGTGACGACTATTGAAGTGGAGGTGGACGAAGACTGGACTAGGACCGTAGCCAGGACGCCAATCATGAGGCCGACAACAGGATTCCTGAGGAGTTCGCTTTCAGAAAACACTCGTCCAGCTTGCCTGCCTCCCACTAATCGAAATGATGTGCTCAAAAGGTCCAGAGAGCAGACGAATATCCAGAGCAGCAGCAGAAGTATCAGGCCTTTTCCTATTCCCAGAAACACTCGCTTTGTTTTCTCTGCTATGGATAACTCTAAAAAAAAAGGGTTTAACTTTAGATATTTTATTAACAGTTGCAAGTTAAGAAAGTGATCTGTTGCAAGTTAAGAAAAAACTATTCCCCCTTCCTAGTGAGAGAGCCTCTTTGCATCTAAGTGTACGTACGCCAAGCTGCCAGCGCGGATGTATATCAACATCACCAACTCAAACGACATTGCATACTCTCCTTTTTGCCTGATTTCTTATTAGAAACAATAATCAATTAACAATTTTAGAAGAATTAATAAAAATGGTATTTAAAAATCGTAACAAATATTTGTCTTTCTGTTCGCGTGTAAAGTAACTGATAAAAGAATAACAAATATTGTTTCTTGCAGACGATTTTCTTCTACAGCGAAACAAAAGTGAAAAAAAAAACTTATCTCTCATTTAATTTGTTAAGAGAATGTCAGTACAAAAAGCGCAATTTTTAGTGGTCCAATCAAATCCAATGCTCTTGCAACATCATATAGTTGTTTCTTTTTCAAGAATGACTGTTCTCCGAAATATGTCGCCTAGAGTAGGATGCTAGAAAGACTACGAAACTATGACATTTTTTTTTTTTAATAAATCTCTGATATAAAGATAACTCGAACTAAATTTTTGTCTGCCGTGTTTAACTTTTAAAAGCTTTTATATTGTATAGAAAGCATATTTGTGCAATTTAATAACGAAATATAACAAAACTATACGGAGTCGTGGATTATTACTTAAATCCTATACCGCAATGGTCTTTTTTTTTAAAACTTACAACGGAGTATAGAATACTACTAGACAAAAGCATTTTGATGTATTACTTTTATGTATCAGTTCTTTCAAGTATCAGATACTAATCAGTGTCAAATAGTCTGAAAGTAAATACGCTACCACTTTTGCCTTGGATGATGTTGATCATATTCAGATTATTTTATTAATCAGTGATTCTACTAGACTTTTGAAACTATTGGTTCTTAACACTAGAGAGACTGAAATACCTATACTGCCCAAAAGCAGTCAAAATGACTACATTGTAAAAGAATAACTAATGTATAAAGAAATTTGTTTAAAATTAATTTTTAATGTTATTTTCAGTTATATAACAAGTTATTAGTAACTAGCAACAACAAAAATAATTATGAAAGTCGCAAAATTGTAAGAAATTGTGTCATTCATTACATACATCATTGTTTTTCTAATTGAAATTAAAAAGCAGTCAAAATGACTTCCTTGGACAATCTATTGTTACGAGCCGTTTCTCCCCTCGACCGAGCTCAACTGTCTGTAGGGGAGGGAAAAATCTAATTAAGATTTTAATTTTCCTTATTTTTTTTTTACATATAAACTGATAGTGGATAATTACTTTATTCGGCTTTGTCTTTCAATATATGTAAAATACAAAGCCGTCCTCTAATCAAATACAAAGCGTGCGGTAATTTAAATTCGCTTTCAATTTTTTCCCAACAGAATTATATTAATATTATAGCAATAAGTAGTTATAGGGGCAGTACCGGATTATCCATTATGCCAGACGAGGCCATGGCCTGGGGCCCCCAATGGTTAAGGGCCCCCTCAAAATTGATTTTTTGAAAATAAATTTTAAAAATTTAAGAAAGACAATTATTTTTTAAATCTAATTAAACAAAATAAAGTAAAATTTAATTTATTATTATTTTAAATATGCTTTCTTAAATGAAAAGATATATAAATACTTTTATATTTGAATAAATAAAAACTGCAAGAAAAAAAATTAATCTAAGGGCCCCAAAAATTTGAATGGCCTAGGGCCCCGCGTACGCTTAATCCGACCCTGTATAGGGGGGTTCTATGCATTTATTTGTATTTAAATTTTTGATAAATATATTTGTTTTTATACAATTTATTTTGCAAAAATCATCTACAGCTAATTTAAACAATTTAAATTATTATAAAATTAAGTTATAAAAGAATTTTAAAACTGATAATTGAGTAGTTTTAAATTACTGATTCCAACTCACAAGTCACAGATTTTTATTGCATTAAAGTTTTGGGGAAAATTTCATAGAAGTTCTAAAAATTATCGAGCTCTATTTCTCCTAATCTAATATTCCACCTTTTTTTTTTAAAGGTTTTGTGTTGCCAAATAATAGTATACCATCAAAAGTTTTTTAAGTACAAAAGAGCATCAAGAAGGAAATGAAAAACAAAAATTTAACCTAAAATACAAGATGACGTGGGTAGACGTCACTTAAGAAGGCGGACTTCTAACTTTTTGGGTCCATTTTTACGAAAAGCAAGATTTTTTTAAAAATATAAATCTTTTGTTCCCTTAATTAATATTCACATTTCCGCTTTATTAATATCCATTTCAGGGTCCTCACTAAGTATTCGCCATCTCGCCAAATGCAATAAAATCGTAAACTGGGCGAATAAAATAGTGTTTTGCCGCAGTATTGGCGAAGGATTTTTCCCACAGGAAAGAAAAGAAATAACTCGATTCTCAAAATTACGTCAAAATGAATTTTTCTGAACAAATCAGTATTTTTAATTAGATTAAAATTTTCGGTATCAGCGTTTCCTAACCAATTAGAATTGGGACCAAATAATATAAGCTTGAAACACAATACCGTAAAATACTTTTCTATGGGAAAAAAAGAATAATAAAATTTTTTTTAAATTTGCATATGGCGAAGACTTTCGAAAGTTGGCGAATACTTTCGTTATTTGGCTAATTCACTGGCTAAAAAATCCTTAGCGCGGGCCCTGCATCTTCATAAATATTCTATTTAATGATTGACAGCACAAAGAATTTTCATTTTTTTTATTTGAACAATCAAGTCTACTAAATAGAACTTATCAAACACCTGCACCAAGGAAAAGTAACGAAGTAACTCTAATTTTCGCGTTTAACTATTACATTTCATTTTATATTTTATACTCGGCGTTGTGAATAGTCGACCTAATTCTGAGTTTACGATAATCAATGTTCAACTCAGTAAGTAGTCTTGTAAATTTGAACCCAGCCCAGAAAACAAGGGAAATCTTTAATTAAGCATTGGGACAATTTTTTCGTGAAAAACGTTTTAATAGAACTAATCAACATTTTCTTTATATGGAAAACCTCCACCTGACACCAAGGAGACTCTAACATATGATCAGTCTATCACTGAGGATATTTTACGTCAGCACTATGGTCAGTGCGAGCTTGGTGCAGAATTCGTATCATCCAGCCACCGCTGGAATTCAAACCTGGGTCACCTTTGAGCCACCGTGGCTTTTCCTCAACAATTCCTTTAAAATTTCTTGTACATTTATGTTTAAAATTGCAATTTTACCAAGGCATGCTATTCTTTTCTTACCTTGGTTCAATAGTTACTGCCGACAATAACATAGACAATGAGATTCGGAGTCGTCTAATTTGTTCAAATAAAGCTTTTTATGGTTTGAAACGTTTTTTCAAATCCTCTCTTTTATCAAAAAATACAAAACTTTTACTCTATAAAACATTAATTAGGCCAATACTTACCAATGGCTCTGAGACCTGGAACCTAACTCAAGCTGGTGAAAATAAAATTGCCATTTTTGAGAGAAAAGTTTTGAGGGCCATCCTTGGTGGGATAAAAATAAATAATTCCTGGAGAAGACGATATAATACTGAACTGTATAAATACTACAAAGAGCCAGATATTGTGAAATTCATAAAAATAAATCGAATGAGCTGGGCAGCTCACATTTTCAGAAGGAATGATGACTCAAATTTAAAGAAAATCCTATTACATAAACCCCTAACGAACAGGAAAAGAGGTAGACCCAGGCTGAGATGGCTGGATTTAGTTGAGACTGATTTCCTTACTCTAAAGGAGAAAAACTGGCGAACAAGTGTCAAAAGTAGAGAGAAGTGGATTAGAATTCAAAGGAAGGCACTGGCCCACCCTGGGCTGTCTAGCCAGATATGATGATGATGATGCTATTCATTTTCGCATTGGAGAATTACGCTTCCACAGATACGCTTTCTATATCTTATTTTTTTTATCCTCTTTATGATTTTTAGAATATTTAACGCGATATAGCGTGTAAGCGGAATCACTGTCAATAATTTTATATCAGATGATCTACTGCAGATGGCTCATTAGCGGATCCCTCCATTGAATTGGACACTTGCAGCAAATCACATGGTTGTGCATGCGGTGTTAACGTTATAGCTTTAAGGTTCGGATTTATTATCACCGAATAAATTTTCGGATACGATTTAATTGGTAGGCGACGTCAGCGTTAATGTCGAACCTGGTTGGTTGACCCATGCGTGACGTCGCGTGCAGTTATCCAATTACCAACCATTCTGGTGCTGTGGAGCACAGAATTTATTTTATAACAAATCACTACGTTAGAAGATGTCTAAATAGAGTAATCAACCTCAATCGTAATCGTTTGTAACAAAATTAATTTTAATAATTTTTTTTCTTGTAGTAGATTGCAAAGTTAGCAGATCTCTTCATAAATTTATCAAATTTGCCCGCTTTACGTGGAAAACATTAACTTTTATTAATTTCTTCTAGCAAATCGCAAAGTAAGTGTTTTATGTTTCGATATAATTATCAACCATTTACATTATATAATAGAATTAATTTTATAATTATTTTGTATAGTAGATTGCAGCGTCAGAAGATGTAATCGTAGAGTAATCGACCACATTCACATATTGTGTAATTGAATCAATTAATTTCAAGAATCACTTTAAGTATAATGCAACGTAAACAGATTAAGTCTCCATAAAGTTATCGACCATTTTCGTTATGAAGTAAAATTAATTTTATAATAAATTATTCTAAACTGCGAAAAGTAAGGATAATTAAATTGAGAAAAAAACCCAATTAATTATAAATTAAAAATTTTGAAATTTTTAAGTTTTACAAAAATTGATTAGCATTGATTATGCGATTAAATGTCATATTTAATTAATTTAAGAAAGAATTATATTTTAAAAATTAACAGTAAATTATTAATTATAGTTAATTATTTTTTCAAAATTAATTATTTCTCATAACAGATCACAGCATTTACTCAGAAAATGGGAAATTTCAGACTATTATAGTATTTTAATGGTGCGGAATATTTTTAGTATAGAAAGAGAAAAAAAGAAATTTTTTTTCACGAAAAAAATTCGTACTCTTTGGTCAAGAACATTTTAGTACAGAGTAACTGAAATCCTCTAGTTTAAGTCAATACCTAACTAAATTAGTATATTAACAAAGCATGGTACTTTAAGTGAAATCAATTAAATTTTATGTTTACTTAATTTTAAAAAGAAATAATTTTTAAAAATTAATTATAAATTATTAATTGTAATTAAATAATTTTTAAAAATTAATTATTTCTCATAACAGATTACAGCAATTACTCAGAAAACGGGAATTTTTTTTCTATTAATACGTATTTTAATGGGATGGAATATTTTTAGTATGGGAACACAAAAAAGAAAAAAAAATTTCACTAAAATAATTCGTACTCAATGGTCAAGGACATTTAGTACAATGCAACTGAAATCTTCTAGTTTAAATCAATACCTAACTAAATTAGTGTATTAACAAAACATGGCACTTAAAGAGAAAATAGCGTGGCTTAAAGATTTTGTTTTTTTGTCAGTTAGAAAGAAATAGCTGTAAAGAAACAATAGCAAAAGACGGAAAAGAATCGTAAAATAACTTAAGGTATAAAAATTTTCTTTAATACTTTCTTGAAATTAATAACGCTTATCATTTTGCTTGGAAAAAAGGTTTTTTTTAATAAAAGTAAATCATTGCTAAAATGACGAACTCCACAATTATAAACCCATTATTGTTGTAAAAAAACATATGTGTTTATTTATTTTGCCTGAAAAATGGTTAATTAATTTGAAAATATATCCGGGATTCCAGTTTCTATTCAATGGCTAATTGCTTTATAATGAATTCGCTTTAAAATAAAGTATTATTAATTGTATTACGGATTTGATTGATCTTCTTCCTGTTTTTAAGGTCTAATAATTTTTAAATTTTTACCGAATTCAAAATTTTAAGAATAACTCTGCTACTTAGAATTTTGCTTAGTATTCCAAAATTCCACAGTATACAATTTTGTTAATAGAATGCTTAAAAAACTATCTACTTTAAAGTTGTAATTGAGCATTGTTTTTCAAAAAATTTTCGAAAAAAATTTATCTAATTGAATATAGTTCAGAATCTTATGATTTGATTACAGAGGTACAGAAAATGGCAAAAAGGGGTACACACACACACACACATATATATATATATATATATATATATAA